>NC_135579.1:85030637-85337368 GCF_965152235.1 Eretmochelys imbricata | reverse complement strand
TTGTATTGTGTTGTGTTGGCTTGGCCTGACTATAGACACATTTAATATTACTTCCATGCTACTATTTATTTCTATATATTATTGATAGTACAGAAGTGCCAGAGACCCCAGTCAGAATCTTCACCCCATTGCACTTGATGCTAATACATGCATATATAGGAAAGATGCAGTCCTTGCCTGAGATAGCTTCCATCCTGCAAAGATATGCATGCAGTCAGAGCCATGTGCCCATGCGTAGCCTCATAATTAATACCATGTGAGCTCTACAGACATTCCTCTCAAGTCAAGCCAGTGAAAGGGCTTGTAGTTACAGGAGTCTGATTGTGGACCTCTTTCAGTGATTGAAGCCTAAGAAGGGAATGGTGCCACTAGCAAACCACAGAACTTCTATTTTGAATCTGGTCAGCATGTATGTGCTACACAGGCATGCGTTGAGATTCCAGCCACAGGATGGGGATTCTACTTGCAGTGCCTCAGCGCAGGTCCGAAAAAGAAACATGATACATCCAGGAAGCAGCTGTGCAAGACCAACACATTTTGAGTGATCGATTTCCTCCAGCAAGAAGACTCTTCTCTATTTTGTTAAAAAGCTCTTTCCCTCTAGAGCAAGCAATGGTCCAGCATAGACTAAAACACCAGCACTATATCCCCCACCCAGCTTCTTTCCATCCCTGGCACTATTGAACTTCTCCCTAGGTAGCTGTCCACCTGGAGTAAGGATCAGAGCTCTGTCCTTTACTAACCACTAAAAAAAAGAGAAAAGGAGTACTTGTGGCACCTTAGAGACTAACCAATTTATTTGAGCATGAGCTTTCGTGAGCTACAGCTCACTTCATCAGATGCATACCGTGGAAACTGCAGCAGACTTTATATATACACAGAGAATATGAAACAATACCTCCTCCCACCCCACTGTCCTGCTGGTAATAGCTTATCTAAAGTGATCATCAGGTTAGGCCATTTCCAGCACAAATCCAGGTTATCTCACGCTCCACCCCCCCACACAAATTCACTCTCCTGCTGGTGATAGCCCATCCAAAGTGACAACTCTTTACACAATGTGCATGATAATCAAGTTAGGCCATTTCCTGCACAAATCCAGGTTCTCTCACTCCCTCACCCCCCTCCAAAAACCCACCCCCATACACACACAAACTAACTCTCCTGCTGGTAATAGCTCATCCAAACTGACCACTCTCCAAGTTTAAATCCAAGTTAAACCAGAACATCTGGGGGGGGGGGTAGGAAAAAACAAGAGGAAATAGGCTACCTTGCATAATGACTTAGCCACTCCCAGTCTCTATTTAAGCCTAAATTAATTGTATCCAATTTGCAAATGAGTTCCAATTCAGCAGTTTCTCGCTGGAGTCTGGATTTGAAGTTTTTTTGTTTTAAGATAGCGACCTTCATGTCTGTGATTGCGTGACCAGAGAGATTGAAGTGTTCTCCGACTGGTTTATGAATGTTATAATTCTTGACATCTGATTTGTGTCCATTTATTCTTTTACGTAGAGACTGTCCAGTTTGACCAATGTACATGGCAGAGGGGCATTGCTGGCACATGATGGCATATATCACATTGGTGGATGTGCAGGTGAACGAGCCTCTGATAGTGTGGCTGATGTTATTAGGCCCTGTGATGGTGTCCCCTGAATAGATATGTGGGCACAATTGGCAACGGGCTTTAGTCTCTAAGGTGCCACAAGTACTCCTTTTCTTTTTGCGAATACAGACTAACAAGGCTGTTACTCTAAAAAAAAGAGGGAGCAGGAGAGAAAAGCCAAGTTGACATTCTTCCCCACACAATCCCTTACATTTTTATCAAGGGAAAGATAATTTTTCTAAGCTTTATCTCTGCTTCTGCTTTCCCCCTCTCCAAACTTGACTTCTGGAGAGGCTGCGTTAAGTGATTTATTAAAGTTTCTAGTTGTTTCTTATAATCTTTTATCCAATTGACAACAAATGGTCAATTCAGCCTTTCAGTGAAGTGTCTGTGTGTATGGGGCTAAGAAAGATGTTCTAACCATGAGCAGCTTTAGAGATTTAGCTTTTCTGCCTCCTGTGAAATCAGAGCCATGGTACAGGGCTGTAGCTTTTCATGCAAGCGTGTATTTGTATTGTAGTCCTCCTCTCAACAGCTGAATTCTCAGCAGTTCTGGGTTTTTTTAGATATTTAAAATTCATGAGCTTCTCGGTCCCCTCTTCCTGCTTTGGGCTGAAAGTAGAAAGCAGTCCTTCAGTCAGTTTGAGGATTTCCGCTGCTAATGCTACACTGACTTTTGCCTGGAATCTGGCCCGGCAGAGATCAGGTCCTGGACCAGCGATATATACAAAGCTCCTTAAAGCGAGCTTTGCTACCCCTGCTCCCAACTGATTCTGTATAAAACACAGTTGGCCACACCTGAGGATCTTGGCCTGTTTCTCTGGGCTAGTGCTTCGGTATTAATTTTGTGAGGTGCTGTACTAAGAGATTCAAGCCAAGTTTCCCCCAAGAGTTGTTGGACCTGCACCCTGATAGCATGCAGACGCACGGAGGGGTTGCTATGTTCCTTTCAGATACATATTTATCTTTCTATGATTTTATGTTTTGCATTAGTCTTTGCCCCAGTGCGCTTGTCCACAAGCAGGAAGGTTTGCTATAAATTATGAATTAATATTAATAATGTATCTAGGACCACAAATGTACATGACTTTACACTGTGGTAGGTCAGCCCCACTGATCTTCTAAGCTAAAGGCAGGCACAGGAGCAAGATAGAGCAGAATGTAAGTGCGGGGGTGGGCAAGCATGGCCATTATCAGATGCTTCACAGAAAAGTTGTAGTCGTTCCATGGAGAAGATGAAGAGAACTTTGTGTGCAGAGCAGAGAGCTTATCCCAGGAATATAGGGTGACATGAAAAGACACAAAAGGGACAAATGTTCCAGTGAGAAGGGAAGCGGGGGCACAGAGAAGGGACAGGAGGAGCCTGTGAGGAGAGTAAGGCAGACAAAAGGAAGAAGAAGAATACTGAGGATATTTGGCTTAGACAGAGTGAGCTTTCCTCACTTCTTTACAGGAATCTCTCTCTGTCCCTGTTCTCTTTCTGCTTCCTACCTGTACAGGATGCTGGTGCTTAGCTTCCTCCACAGCCTTGAGAAATGCCACTCCATGCATCAGCAAGCGGTGGCACTCCAGGAAAACTGCATCTGTCAGTCCCTGGAGCAAAGTACTTTGTCTTTTTAATACACGCCTCATAGCAGCTCGCAAAGCATGAGCCCCAGGAACATGCCTGAGCCTCACAACACTCACCTCAGTCGTAGAATAATATTTGCATTGAGGCTGGAAATACAGACAAACTCTAAGCAAACCTAAAACAAGCAGCCTGTATCCTGCCATTGGTGGCTAACGTTAAACATTTCGTGTTCTGTCACTTGGACAACTGATTGAGTAACCCTTTTTGTTTCATGGCTTTGTGTTCTTAGAGATTGAAAAGCTGGATTGATGAGCTTTGCCAGAGAAAAATATTTGAAGAGTAAGTGAAGCCGATGACACGTTACTTTACAGTTTAGTGGAATTCAGCAAATCTCATTCTATTATCCTGTCAAAGTTTCACAAAAGGAAGACCTGAAAGCATATTTTTAGAAGATCCTTAATAGAAGCCAGGAGCCATGATTACATCTGCTAAGTTCAGATATGTCTAGTGGTGACAGACCTTTGTTTTTCTATACGCTGTGAAGTAAATACTATCCCCAGTGACTAATTAAGTTTAAATAAAGTTCTGTTTAGTAATGCGGCTTCTGCCTGCACTTTGAAAAGTGTCAGAGTCCTAGAGCCATGGCTAATGATATTTTCAATTCAAAGGCTTCTCAAGGTTTACTTAAGCATATTCACTGAAGGCAGACCAAATGAAAAAGCTTCTTTTTAAAGTACAGAAGTGAAATGCAGTTTTTATGGTGCATTTAAAACCAACAGCCCTTGTTTATTCTCCCAACTGAGTATCAGATATGGTCTGATAGAGGTAGGCTCACTTTCATGCCTAGAACAGTTCAAAAGCATTTCAGTAAATTCTCTGTTTGCCAACCATACTCACACTGAAGAGTATTGTTTGAAAATATAAAAGAGGATGATAATCTGCTAGGTTGTCCCCATAGCTGGCTTATATAATATGCATATACGTATCAAAACAGTAGAACCCTCAGACAGTCCTTTTTAAAATTTTCACAGAACAATTTCTCATTGGGTGAAATTTTGCTGTCACTGGAATTGCAATTTCCGTATTGCTGTGCATTGCAACACTTAGTTACTCTCATTCTAGTCCCGTGTAAACAGAGTGCCTCTAGATCTGAGGCTAAGTCTACACAACAGCTTAAGTCGGCGTAACTTAAGTTGCTCAGGAGGTGAATAAACCATCCCCCTCCCCGCCCCCCAAGTGACACAAGTTACACTGACATAAGTGCCGGAGTGGACAGTGCTATGTGGGCAGGAGATCTTCTCCTGCCAACAGAGCTACCACCCCTTGCGGATGTGGTTTTATTATGCCAACAGGAGAGCTCTCTCTCTCTCCCATCAGCATAGAGCACCTTCACCAGACACACAGCCGCGGTGCAGCTGAACTGTATGTGTAGACATGCCCTGAGCTCATACTCATGTAGGTAACAGGCAGAAGACATGAATAAAGTGTATTTGTTCTCCAGATTGTAACATATATCCTTATCATGCAACTGATCCCTGTACAGAACTGCCATTGGCATCAGGGACTAATATGTCCAACTGTGCATGAATATTAATTACTGCAGCAACTAATTGGTTTGCTTGGTACAGGGTCAGATTTTCAGCTGGGCCACCACCTATGCAGTCACAAAATTGCAATGCACATACTTGCACCTCCAACTGCAGACAGATCAAAAATTCTACCATCGGCATACACGTACCTCTTAGAATTTGCACTGAAAAACACATTTGCCCAGTAGATTTCATGAGTGTAAATGATGACTCTTGCACACACGCACACAGTTTATGTATATTTCCAAGTAAAAATACCACAGCGTTTCAGACCTTTGCCATTGACTTTAATGGGACCGGGATTTCAGCCCTTGAGTACTGGGTGAATTGAAGGCAGTGTGTAGTATGTAAGACCCTATGGGTGTAGCTGCTGTTTGAAATGACACGTGTGAGCAAAACTCAGCTGAAATTTATGAGGGTTCCAACCATCTGACAATGGCTCAGTAATAATGACAGTAAATTTCAAACGATCACTGTTTCATTCATTCATTTCATTCATTCAGTTCCGTTTCTGAGATGAAGCACAGTGGACACAGGGAGGCCAATCACACACTTGAAAACACACTACCTATCGAGGATTTGTATCCTGATCCCTCTGCTCTGCAGCTGTACAAAGAGGGGTGGCAGAGGAAGGAGTGGCTCAGCTGATATTCTTCTGCTTGGCTTTTCCTTTTACACCAAGACTCTTTGGCCAGCTTTTTGCCTGTTTGTCACGAGTCTAAAATTGCTGTTCTCAGGCCCACAATGTACAGTGAGGTACAAGACACAAATGACAGGCAGTAGGCTCAAGAGCTTCTAAGAGTTTGTTTGCCTGCAGGGAGACTAGTTTACTGCAGCTCTATTCTAGGGGCATCTGTCTACACTTTCCAAAAGCCAGACTCCAAATGAGGCAGCTGTTCCAAACATGTATAAATAAAAGAAGTGTGTTCCTATGGGAACCTTTGCAATATTAGATTACCTGTTCCTCAGCTAGGGTTTCCTTTCAGTGTAGTTTCTCATAGAGAATCGTAGACTTCAGGGTACATTTGTAGAGCAGTGCATGTGGAATTATGCTTCTTAGCTCACTAAAAAACATATTTAAAATTTACCCCATAGACAGTCCATTTGTAAAGTGACCTTAAATCCTGAACTATAGGCTGACTGTCCTTCTTACAAACCAAATTGTTTAAAACAGATTTGCAAAAAGGTCATGGAGAAATATCAATCCAGACACAGGCTCACCCACATTAGATGATGATGATGATGATGAAGGAAGAATGAATGACATACCCACCCACCAATAAATATTATTTTATCACAGCTGAGTGGGTGAGTAGAATTTTGAAAGTGTAATTTAAGGACTTTCTATTTTGTGTTTATCCCCTAAAATTTCAGTGTGGGGAAAGCACCATAAAATCATTATAGGAATCCATCTACTCCTTATTCTGCACAAAATAAATGGATTTAAAGTCAAACTTTACTACTGCCTATACCTAACAGCTCTTTGGGGCAGGGACTGAGCCTTACTATGTGTTTGAACAAATACTACACAGTCAGGGCCGGCTCCAGGCACCAGCTTTCCAAGCATTCAGAATGGGGCGGCAGTCCGTGTCCCATGGTGGCAATTCGGCAGCAGCTCCACCACTGTTGCGGTGGTGGCAACTCACCGGCGACTGCTTGGGGTGGCAAAATTGGTAGAGCCGTCCCTGAGCACAATGGAGTCCAAATTCTGGTTAGCGCCTCTCGGTGCTACTGTAATAGCAATAAAAATATCAATACTTAATAACGTATGGGCCTTCAGGAAGTCAAAAATCTGTCCTCTGTTCTGAAGGGTTTTTAAAAAATAGTCTTCAAGTTCAGGGAAGTTTTCCACTTCCTGAGCTAAAAGCCCTCTCTGTGAATAGTTTATATCCAATATTGAGGTGGGTGCTACCCTAACAGTATCTTATATCCAAGGAGCTAAAAAATTTCTACAGAAAGGCTGTATCATCAAAGGCTGCACAGTGGAATAACTCACTGCAGTATGAACCGTGTGCTCAGTCAGCATCACAGATATATACTTTGCTCTTGATTTGTGTATTCAAGGTGGACAGGTTTACACAGTTAAGATATTGTTTCTATAGCAAGTTAATATTTTTGGAAAGAACATTTTGTTTGTTAGTACCAAACCTATTTTGATTTGTATTTAAAATGGAATATTAATTATACAAAGCATTAGTTTAGATAGTGGCATGGTAGATGCAATGAGATTAGAGCCAGGACAGCTATTTGCAATTAGTTTGATTAATTTAGCTTCTTTTTCTATTTGTATTATCCATGAACAGACATAAAGTACACAGATTTGCTAGTGGTCCAAAATTATTTAACAAATGGCTTATGTGAACATATTTCATTCTGTGGATTGCTCAGAAATGGTTCACTTCAACTAAGCCCTCATCCAAGTCCCTTGAAGTCAATGGAAGGACTCCCATTTATTTTAATGGGCGTTGGATCAGGGCTCGGTTGCTTCAGATAATTGCTATTCATGGTAAGATTTGTACGCCTACTGGTAAATGGCATGGTATTGTTTCTGCCTCTGGACTGGAGGATTCTTAGCCCCACAAAGAAATTTCGCAAGGATCACCAAATGCTTCCTCTTTACAGAAAAGTCCTACAGGATATAATAGAAAACAATAGACTTTCTATGTGTTTTTTAAACCATCCTATAGAATTAAATAGAAATTTATATCATCGTGTGATAGAATTCTGGAGAATGGTCCAAGTAACCTATGGAAAGGAGCTTATTCGTGATTGAAGTCTGTATTTCACATAACTTCTATCAAAACCTGTTTTTTCATTGTTATACAGTTCTGTAGGACTCTTCCAAAAGGCCTGCAGGACTGTTCATGCAAGCATTTCTATGCATTTTCATGATGTTTTCTCTTTCTATGGACATCCTAGCAACTAAAAAATGCTAAGTGCTAATGTCTATGGGAAATGAATGAAAAGGTTCAAAATACAATATAATTTTTTTTATTAAAATTGATGTTCATTAATCCTTTTTTGCAGCATCCACCTAGTTCTGTTTTACACACACACACACACACTGAAAGCCATCATAAGCAACCTCTCAAAGGACTGATAAAAAGGACTGGTGCTCAACGGAAGTATTCTTTTCTTAAGACAGGGGGGTATATTAAGAGTGATCTTGTGTACAGTTTTTTGTGCAGAGTAAATACGGTAACATATATATTGTTTTCTTTTTTATATACCCACAATACATGTGCACAAAGAGAGTGAGAGAGAGAGTCTGGCTTTATAAAGTCATGTATCAATGCAAACATCCCTGAAGATTCAATATGCTTTTTTACTCAAAACCAAAACATTAGTTGTAAGTTTGTAGCCTCTGTGAAATATTTCAAATACATGGCAGTGATCCATGTTTTGCATGTTGAAGGAATTCACTAGTTTTAAGTCATTGCATTCATACCAGCCTGTCTCAACAACAGAGCAGCATGAGATTCCTTCCAAGAATTCTTGTGACCCAGTACAGGATACTGAGGTAAATAAAGATGACCTTTGAGTTCTCTGCACTCAGAAGAAAAAGGAACAATATTCTGAACAGGAAGCTCAAACCAATGTGCTTCACAGAAATGAACTTGTGCTTTACAGAGTTACTGTGTTTCTCTAAGCCATTGTATCAATGTAGGCTGGAATTTTCAAAGGAACCTAAGGGAATTTGGTGCCCCACTCCAATTGAAATTCACCTAACTCCCTTGCATTCATTTGAAAAACCCAAGTCACAGGCTTAATGCATAATATCTGTATACCACTCACTGGACATAACATGTCATGTATGTTCAGGGTCCAACACATGGAAGCAAGGTGATCAGAGACAAACTTTTAGTTCTCTCTATGAACATATATGTATACACTTATAATGCTTGAGTGAAGGAAAATAGAAGGTCAAAATGTTGGATCCCAGCACATATTATATCTGGTGAACTGTACAAATGCACCTTCCCTGCTATGGTGAGATTGTATGTGATTAATAGGGCAGCTGAGGAATTGAGATGTCTTACTTTGGCTGCATTCCGTGGAATAGTGGGCACACACTTTGAACAGCTTGCCAACTAATATCTATGAAGGTATTGAGTAAAATACTCAAAAGCATCCTGGTCATTTATTAGCCTAACTGCTATTGACTTTCAGTGGGATTTAGGCTATGTTTGAATGGCCCTGCAGTTCATACTACAGGGCTATGACTGCCGTATGCACTAGAGTGGTGCTTGGTAACTGCCCTGTGTGGCTACTGCCGGTACAAACTAAAAGGTAGGTAGTTTGGGTTAGCGTAATCCTCTTTGAACAGGACTAAGTGAACATGAACTAGCTACCTTTTAGTTTGTGCCCGCAGCATCCATATTGGGGAGTTACAGCACATCAGGCTCGTGTGCACTGCAATTCACACCCCGTAGTCCACACTGCAGGATTCTGAAGTGACCAAGGCCTGGGCTAGACACCATTTTTGCGCTGATATAACAATGTTGGTAAGGGGTATGATTTTTTTAACCAACATAGTTATATCAGTACAAACCCTAGGTTGGATGCACTGGTATAAAGGTGCCTTCCACCAACCAGTGTAACTTATTCCTCTTCCTATGTGAGACTAAACTATACTGGTCTAAGCACATTTATAGCATTCACACAGTGGGGTGTTATACTGCTATAACTGACAAGGCCTTAGGCATTTCTGAAAATTGTACTCATTGACTTTATCGGAAACACAAAATGGTCTCTAAGCATTTATTCTTTTTTGTGACTTATGTTTTCCCATTGCTGTGCCTTCTGAGCTCATCATTCAAATGATGGCACTTTATTAGCAGGCTGATGCTTCTCTGAAGCAATGGCCTGCTATATAAGTTGCTTGTGTAAATGTAGCTTTGAGACATTGTTTCTTTTATGAAAACTGCTGGGACCTATTTGGGTGCTATTGAAATTGTATATTTTGCATTTAGACCCTGACACAAATTAGCTATCATTGCCCAGGGGATATAAATTAGTATTAATTTAAGATACTGTGGAGCTGGAGCAGTGACAGAGACAAAGTATTGCTTCTGTAAATAGCCAGAATGAAGCCATGAGTTGAGGTTAGTGGATAAATTAGTAAATATTTCTATTCAGCTAAGAATAGGAATGTTGGGGAAAAGGTTTTCTCTTTCCGCTGTCCCACAGAACTACACCTTTGCTGCTGGGGCCCACAGAGGAGACATGCTGTAGGGAAATATAGTGCATGGCTTGGAAATGTATTCCCTTTTTTAAAATATAAATCTTGCATATACTGAGTGCTGAGTGGATTTCTTGATGATTGTAGCTGGAGTCAGGCCTGAATCAGAATCCCAGACCTTTGGGAAAATTCAGATCTGGATCTGAAGTTAATGGCTGGACAAACCAAAATCTTGGATCAGACATCCCCAATCTTTGGGAGAGTTAGATCTGGTTCAGGCTCCTTTCTAATTAAAGAACACTAGTTGGTGTAAGGCACAAAGTTAAAAGCCAATTGAAGTTAGCCATCTAATGGTTCTCAAACTTTAACAAGTTGAGGACCCCAAAGCCAGCTTCTAATTTTCCCCGGGGTGCTAAACCCCCACTCAGCCCCAAGCTCCACCCCCACTCCACCCCTTCCCCCAAGGCCCCACACCTTCCCCTCCTCTTCCCCACCTCTTTCCACCCCCTCCTCCAAGCGTGCCCTGTTCCCACTCCTCCCACTCCCTTCCAGCACCTCCTGCACACTGCTGAACAGCTGTTCCACGGTGTGCAGAAGGCACAGGGAGGGAGGGGGAAGAGTTGATCAGCAGGACTAGCAACCCAGGACATGACTCGCAGACCCCTGGAGTACCCTCGCAGACCTCAGCGGTCCACGGACCCCAGTTTGAGAACCGCTGGCCTAAGATATGCAATGGTCCCACTGTTCAATTGCAGAATATTTACTAGGACATTTTATCAATGACAACAAAGCTCTGTTTATGTCCAGAGTTCTAAAAAGACAGAGTATGCTCTAGTGTTTAGTACAGGTGCTGGGAGTCATGTGTCCTGGGTTCTATTCTTAGTTTTGCTGCTTACATGCTATGCAAACTTTAGCAAGCCACTTAACTTTTCTGTGCTGCAGTTTGCCCATCTGTAAAATGTGTATAATAATCACAGTGAGCTGATCAATAGTTGTCAGGCATTATGGATTTGAGTGGCTACAGAGGGGCAACAAATTAATAAAGCCTTTCAGGATAATGCTTACACTATTATTTAAACTCCCTCACCCCTGCAAAAGTATTCCCCTCAAAAGTTTTTTCTCCAAAGAAACAATAGATGAGCTGCTCCAAAACCAAATTTTTTGTCTCCTTCCCTATAAAAGCTCATCCAATGCAGAACAAAAATGTCAAGTATTATTATACATACAAAAAATAAGTTGATATCTCAGGGAGGAAAGGAACATCTTTTATGTTTTTATTAGTCAGTGTCCTTTTGAAGGAGAAAACGTCATTTTATTCATGTAATAAAGGTTATAATAGAAAAGCAGAGAGATTTTTAAAATGAAAAAGGTCTGATTTAAAATCAGCTTTGGTACAATGGAGACTAAAGGATAAAATATTACCAGTGTCTAACCATTCTTGAAAGCCATCTAACTTTTTCAGGGGTAAAATCAGCCCGCTTGTGAGAACCTTACCTGCCATTAGTTAGCAGCTTGCCTCACTGAAATCACCAAGGAAACTGCATTGTTGCAAATAATCTCAAGTGTCCTTTCCAGCGACGTCTCCAACTAGTGTGCCTGGAGATGCTATGTCACAGTAACCACCACGAATCACTATATATCTTGCCTTATTCTTTTACATTTCCCTGGAAATACAGCTGTCTTGGGGCTTCTTGTTTTCTTTTCTCTGGGCATGCTCAATTTCTGTTTGCCTGTTATCTGAGATGAGCCGGTAAAGGACAGTCTTTACCTGATAGCTTTTGACAATCGAGGATAACTAAACCCACTGGCAGTGTGGTGGTGGTAGTGGTCAGTACCACTGAAAGACAGCTTGGGGGTGTTCTTTGTCAGATAAACTAATTTGCAGGAACCTGATAGCAGTGATGCATAAAATATTGATGCCTAGAATTGCTACTAAAATAGCAATCTACAAGCAAGTGTGAAGCCAAAACAACATATTTGGAGAGAGTTACTCTGGGAATGTGTGGTGTGTGCACATGTGTTTGACTCACGATCCTGAGTAAGAGCCCTTCATTCCAAAGGCTTTATTGTGAATCTGGTAGCAGGACATCCAAGCAAGTATATTTCATGCTACTGTCTTTTGCCTCAAAGTTTATTAATGGAAAAGCCAATGCAACTCATTTCGGTCACTGTAATTGAGGTGTCATGTCAATTTTACAGCACTGGTCAACACCCTTCGCAAGGCCTGTCCTTGGATGACATGAGGAGGAATTTCCAGTACCCGCCTATTGACAGAAACGGTGAGTCCAAGCAGAATTCTCGTCTTCAGCAAATGCTGAGCTTAGTTGTACTTGTTTTCCTTGGAGCTGATGTACTTGCCTCTGAATTTAAGTGGCATGAGTGTTGAGAGGCATTTTTCACCCCAAGCTGAAAACGATCAGCCCTTGCGGGGGCCAAAGCATGTCGGCAAAGGAGACCAAAGCTCCAGTGGCTCCTGGGGAAGGCTCTTAGGAGAGGGCAGTGCCACCTCTGTAGCATTGTCGCTCCCTTCTCATGGAGGTCCCCTGGCAGATATTCATTGGGGGTTAAAATCTAGAGCTGAAGGAGACACAAGCAGGAGGACTTGTTCCCTAATGGCCTCCTAGATGCATTTAAGCATACAGCGCTATAGTCACCTAAGGCATCAACAAATTCTTTGAAAAGGCATTTGCTGTGACAGCTGCTTAGTACAACTAATCACCGTTGTCACACCGTTACCTTGTAGCTGTTTGTCGTAGCTACCTGTTTTCTTTGGTCATATACTGAGACCATACAGGACAGATTTTTAAAGGTATTTTATTAAAGGTATCAAGTGAAATCAATGGCAGTTAGAGGCCTAAATACCTTTAAAAATCTAGCCCTGAGCTCTTTGGGGCCAGGGCTGTCTGTTCATTATAAGTGTGTAGAGTACCTCGCCCACTGTGCACTAAGCCCTGACTGGGGCCTCTGGGCACTACTGTAGTGCAAATAAAAAATAATGATAGTTGTAAAAACAGGTTTATGGTGCTAGAGTAAATGGAAACATTTAAGGAAAAGAAGTTTAAGTACCTCCAACTTGTTGCCGCTTCTTGTGGTACAGCAGTTTGTCAGAAGCATCCTGGTATGTCACAGGCTGGTTTGAGAACAGATTCTTCTGAGAAGAAATTAGGGCTCCACGTGAGACATTCTCACCGTTTACTTTAAATGTGACACTTACTCATAGTTGTGGGAGGGGGTTCACGGGACAACTGTAAAACCTGGAACGCTGTCACAATAAAGTGCGCTGCCCAGAAACAGCCTTAGCCCAGTGGCAGTAGAGAATGGTTGTGTTGATAACAGAGAGGTGCTCTCAAGAACCAGCACTATCAATGGCAGTAGCATCGAGAAGGGAAATAACGCGAATAATAAATAACATACTGAGCACTCAGCAGCTCCCACTGAGGTTCCTTAATGACAGGTGCTGGCTGCTCAGCACTTTGGAAAATGTGCACACTTATTTAAGTGTCAAAATATGGAGTTCGGAGCCAGGTTTTAGGCTCCCATTTTTTGAAAGTCTAGGTGTAATGTAAGTGGAGGGTTCATAGTATTGTCATCCTTCTGGCCTGAGCGCATAGCCAATAATTGGGTTTATTTGTTTTCATTAGGTGCAGAAATTTATTATAGGAGTCTGGTATATTTGTTGGTGAAATCCAGTTTATTTACAGAGAATGTACAAAGTCCCTGTTTTCCTGAACACAGTAGAAACAAACAACAGCAGGCAGTTTCCTTGTTCGCAATTTACAAGCTGCTCCTCCAGTTAGTTCTGTGCCCAGGGAGGACTGTCTCTCTGCTCCATCTCAGGGCCACACTCATGACTGCTTCTCTCACTGCCTCCTTGCTTTCTTGACTTCCTGCCTCTCCACCCGCACACATCTTGCTAGGGAACACAGTCTTGTCCCCTAGCCCATACATTTGCAACCAGTTCCAGGGAAACCCCTGTCATTCTCTCTGGATTGGTTCTTGCTTAGGCCTTGCCATGCGGCCCAGTGCTTTGGGCAGTGGCTTCTGTTGTTTCCAGCTATCACTATGTAAAATTGGCTAAATTGCTCCTTCCATTTATCCTGAATGAAGGGTGCTGAGCACACCCATTGGTTTAACCAGGTCTGTGATTGTCTAGTGATCAAAGACCTTTTTGGTGACAAGCATTAACACTTTGCACCATAACCATACAATATATAGCTAGGTACATAAAATCCACAGTTATATTAAAATACAATGAGCAATTTAGAGTTGTTTAAAGACCTGTGCTTGCAGCTCCGCAGCCACACATATCACCAGCCAGAATTCAAGTATCTTGGGACTTTTCAATTCTGGGTGGAACCTTCAGGCCACATGTCTTCTTAGAGTACATCTCTGTACTGTGATGTCTCCACAGGTAAATTTCCACATCACAGGTAAATTTTTACACATGTGTATAGAAGCCCCGCATGCCTTTGGCTTCAGTAGTGGAAATTTCAGCAGTTACACTGATTCTGCACTAACCTCTTAAGCATTCAATGGACATTTTGTACTCACCAGTGTAGTAGCAGCCATAAGTCCAGATGGACAGGAATTTTGGATCCCAGTGATATTTGCACAGTAGGCAGCTCTGTTGCCCCTAACTGCATATAAAAGAGTATGTCACGCTCAAGGGGTTAAATGATAGGCACTATGGGTGGATGATGACTTTTCTTCCTGGGTGTGAAGCAGTGGTTTGGGGGCAAAATAGAGGTGTTGCTCTCACTCCAAGTGTCCTTATTTTGTATATTTTGAGGATATTTTTCCTTTTGTCAATAGGATTAAGGTGTCTAAGAGCCTTAGAAATGCTCTCACCCATCCATGTTTCTCCTTTTATGTGGATAGATAGCTCAGTAGAGTGCAGTGATAGAATCTGTCTATACCAATGATCCCCAAACTGTGGGGCACTCCCCCTTACAGGGATGCGGAGGAACATTCTGGGGGGGAACGCGGAGGGACCCAGGCCAGCCCCCACAGAGGGCAGGGTGGGAGCGCCACCCAGCCCCACTTCGCCACCCAGCCCCGCTCTGCCCCCCAACTCTGCTCCCTCCTCAGTCCCAGCTCCCAGCCCCGCCCTGCAGCCTCAGCCTGCCCCGCAGCCTCCACTCCTGGCCCCAGCCCCACTCCCAGCCCTGGACACAGCTCCTCTCCCAGCCCCAGCCCTGCCCCCATCTGCGGCCCCAGCCTTGACCTGCTTTCCACTGTCCTGACCCCCCACCCCCGCCCCAAGAGCCATGGCCACATTCCCAGCCCTGGGAAGGAGGGAGGCACAGACAAGGATAAGGGAGAGCGTGACCGGGAAAAGTTTGGGGCCCACTGGTCTATACTGCAATCAAGGGTTGTGATGGCAGCAATGTAGATGTACTCAAGCTAGCTTTAATCTAGCTAGCTTGGGTCTTGGAGCCGTGAAACCACAGCAGCATGAGTTTCAGCAGTGGCTGTACTCACCAACCCAGAACCACAGGTAATAAGTTGGGTGGCTAGCACACACTCTATGTGGCTTTACTGCTCTGGCACCTGAGCTACCTAGGTAAAGGATAGCTTGGCTATGTCTACAAAACTGATTCCAACCCCGCCGTACCCACAGATAGAGCTGGGCTGGAAATCATTTCCCTTTTAAGTATATGAAGACGTACCGTGACTCCACACAAGTATTCCTTTTTTAGTCCAAAGGCCACGTGGTGCTCATTACATCCAAAATGCCAATACAAGCACATACCCACACAGATTTTATACCCTCACAGCAATACAGTTATAAGCATTGGCCAAAATACTCACAACAAAACCAGGCCCGAGAGATTCCTTCCCGTCAAGGTGTGACTCAAAGGGGGAAGACAATAAAACTTCTCAAATCCTTGCTTTTTATACACTAAACAAAAAAAGTAATGTTATCGCTGGTTATTGGGCTTTAGTCAAAGATACAAAAGAAAGTTTTAGGGCTAAACCCTTTGCCTGGTACCCAGAGAACCAGGTTTCCTATATTTCCATTACATCAGCACACAGCTTTAGTAAGATAACACGGCTATTTCCAAGGTCATTACACATTTAACGCAAACTACTTTTCTTTCTTGTGGTCTTATTCTTTTGGTCACTCGCCTAGTGCTCATTCAAATTCTCGAAATCAATTTAAAGCCAAAGTTGGCTTAGGCCCCTGTAGGCCCGTTCTCCTCCAGGCTGCTAAAGTGCAGTGGTGTTAAGCTTAGCTGTTCAGGTGTTTGTTTGATTATTTTTTCTCCTTCTTTACTATATGTTTTATCTTTTGCCAAAAAATATTTGGGGTATTAACTTTTTTCTGGTACGTGACTAGAGCTGTATAAATCCTCAGTAGCCAGAAATTTGAGATGATTGGGTCAGATTTAGACAAGTTACAGCAGAGCCATAAGAACTGCAATAACTGTTGGCCAGTGAACCAGTTCACCTTAATTGGAAATATAGTGCAATGGCAGTAGATCCCCTCTTGATAACCTCCAAGAATTAAAGCATAAAGAATTATTCATAACAGGCTGCTTACTCTGGCCCTTTTGGACTCCAATTTGAAAGGTCAGAAAAGATATTTTACTATACAACATACACTGTATTATTAAAATATTTGGACTCAAGTTTTGTGTCAATCATTGATGTTTTACTGTGCCTGATTGCTGTTAATTTCTTGCATGAACGATAGAGTCTGCAGGCTTTGTGTTCTATTTCTGAAATTTTCTTCAGAAGATTATATTGACTTGGGGTTCGTAGGCAGGAAAAAGACATCAGCATGTGCATTGCTTATTTATCTCAAAAAGACGTTCGTATTATCTTTATGACATGGTCACTGGCTGGAAAGGAGAAAAGTGTTGCTATGTTGAGAGGTGATTGTGAATAACACGTGAACTTCTCTCGGCTTTATGCAGGTTACGTGTCTGATCCCATGAGTTCTATGCGATTTCATTCCTGCAGTAATAGTGGCAGCTTTGAAGACAGCAGCTGACAGCATGAACCATCTACCTGGAGAGAGATTCCCCATAAACTGACAGCAGCAATTCTTACTGTGTCAGCGTAGCTCCCAGTCATCATACATGACACCAAAGATGCCTAAATTGGCTTGTTTATTTACTGACGGTGACTATTTCTATCATAAATTATGCTGTAACTTATTTTTCCTGCCAGCATGCTTAGGGTTTTCTGGTGGTGCATATCTGCCTTTCCTTAATAAAAGCAAATGTCCACAAGGAATGGTGCACCTTAAACTTGAACATTAATAATTTGAAAAAAGAGATTAAAGCAAAAATAAATCTGTTAAAAGTTACAGAGTTCTAGGGCAAGTTGTTTTACTTTGGACTGCAGTAAGGCTTGTGCAGATATCATAAACTTCCCAACTGATACAAACAAAGTAGCAACAAAGCCAGCCGGAATCACAGGAAAGAATCAGCTCATAATTCCTGAAGCCACAACAGGACACAGCACAGCCAATATTGTTCCAGCTTTCAAACAGTTTCCTTATTTTCTTTTAGGGTTTGTCTTTGTTTAGAAACTTCCAGTTTTCCAATTCCGTACATTGCACAGCTGTAGTTCTCCAGGCCCTCAGTCCTGTAGTTCTTCTCAATCCCAGGTCCTGGATGCTTTAAACCCTCTGTATGAGAATGAAGAAATCCTTAGCTGACTGTCCTAATTGGCTTCTGAACAGATTTTTTCTCATATCTGCTTTTTACTTCAGGTTGTGTGCCTTACATCCTCAGATTACACAGAAAATGCTCTCTAGTTCCCTTATGCTTATGTTAAAAAAAATGTAACCAGCTAGAGAGAGATAAGAAACTAAACCCCAACCCATATAAGTTTAATGTAGCCATATAAAATTTTTGTGTCACAAATGTAATAACCTTGCAGCAAGACAAAAGGTTACGTTTTCACCCATCCAAAGCAAGGCTACTCTGTAGTGCCATCTAGTGACTCTACGCACATGAGTATTGGGTTCCAGCGTTTTCATAGCAAGTGGTTCAGTCAATTGGTTCTATGACAAAATTTTAATTACCAGGAACCCCCTTTTATTACTTACACACACACACACACACACAAAGGAAGAAAAGGAACTTGAACTATGGTTCTGGAAGCTAATACAAAGTTAAATCCTTTAGTAACTATTTTGTATTGTTTGGAAAATAAAATTTAGCAGAGAGATTGTGTTGCTATAATATTTTTCTTAGCTGCATTAGAGTATATAACTGTCAGGCTGAGTAGAAACTCATGTTCAAGATTTGTGGTTTTCTGAGAATATTCTGTAGGTTTGTTTCTCATGGCTGGTGTTTCTGATTTTGAGCTCTGTGATTAGGCATTGTAACTGCTATAGCATTTGGTCTATAAATGTGTAATAAATTTTATTGACTCGAGTCTTCTCTGCATGTTGTTAGTTTCAGGATCCTGTAGCAATAAAAATGTGGACGGTTTAGCTTGGAGAGCTTTGTAGGTGGCGCAGTGTTTTATTATTTGTTTTACTTCAGAGTTATCTGATGCATTCTGGGGAAAAACAAAACTAAAATATTAACATCTTCAGAATGTGGCTTCCCTCCCTCACTCTCAGCCCCAAGGCATCCCCTGAGCAACTCCTTTGGCTTGTGAAAGGCTGAGGCTTCATTTACAGGAAACAAACCAATTAGGTAAATGTAAATGTTACGGTTAGTCATATAGAGAATTGTTGAGAATCCAGCTCCTCATCAAGAGGATTAATCGTCAGAATAGCATTTCCCTCCATAGAAATGAAAGCTCTTCTCCACCAGGAACACTGATAGCTGATTAGCCCCCTCTAGACTTCCAAACCTGGCACACCTACTCCTGGGTATCTCTATCAAGACAGCAGCTTCTCTGCCTAGGACCCCCCCCACACACACACACACCATCAGAAGGAAAGAGGTGGAGTGGCGTCACTCACCATCATAATTCCCGTGGGGCATGAAGGTTCACAGCTAACCAATGCAGTTTGTGTTCACAAGAGGTCATGTCCTCCTGCTCGTATTGTAGCTACTAGCTGGTTTTACATTGATTTCCATGGGAGCAGGAGCAGGCCCACAAAGCATTGCTCTCACTTTTAACCAACTCTTTGAGACATTTTTCTAAGCCGAAATCAGAAAGCTTCTACTCCTCTTACTCATTAATCCTCCTGCCTGCCAACCTGCATTGCATCTGCCATATCTTAGCTGAGTCAGAGCTAGTTCATTTCTATCCAGATCACTGTCCCAATCTGACATTGGGAAAGCCATGAGACTGTGGACTCTGGATCCAATGACAAGCAGAGCTGAGCATCGTCAGCACAGTATTGCCACAGCAGCCCTGAATATCTCACAGCTGAACAGGAGCAGTGACATGTATGTGACCCCACAGAAGGTGAGTAAGTGCACTGAACCATCCTCTGGACTAGTCAGGAAAAAAAGGACTGACCCCCACTGACGACCTGCCCACAGCTGTCGCTGGTAGGTCCTAGTAGTGAGTCAAGGCCCTCATGTGGTCAGTGCTACATAAAGTCACTGATAAAAACTAATAAAAAGAGCACGAATTCTTCGGCCTTGTCTATTGCTAGAAAGAGACTGTTAACCGTCCCAGCAAAAGACTGTGAAATCAATACTTTATTGGCTTTGTATTGCTCACAGGCCTGGTCTATATTGAACATTTCTAGAGATGCTCTCTCCACTGCTACAGAGCCGGTGCAGCTCCCTGCTTGGAGCAGGGCTAGACAACACGCTGGTAACACCTGTGCATGGTCTATCCTAACCTCTTGTAGGGAGGGCTACAGCACAGGTGGGAGAAAGGCAGTGTCTGCACTAAACATTTCCAGACAGAGTATTCAAGCATATATAGTGTAGAGATAGAGCTGGGCGAAATTTTGCCAGAGAAATGCATGTTTAGGTAGATTGAAACATTTTCAAATTTGTGTCAGATTCACTGCATTTTGCGTGGGGGGGGGGGGGGAAGAATCCAAAAGCTGAAAAATGTTGTTTTGCCATTTTCAAAATTAAATGTTTTGAATTTTCAGTTCAAAATGACATTTCATTTTGACGTGTACGTCCATTTTATTAAAAAAACAAAAAGTGAAAAACAAACCCTTGAAAATGAAATGAAAGGGTTTCTCAAGGGATGGGTGGCAATGCCTTTGTCCAGACACAAAAGTGGTACTGGGGATGAGTGAGGGCATTAGGGAAGGGGATGCTGAAAGGAGGAAGGTGCTGTTTCTCTTAGGGAAACTGGAAGGGCACTGCTTAATTATAAAACTGCCCAGGAGTACTATGGAGGTGGGCTGATATTGAGGGTAGGGAGTAAATACAGCGATATCACATTCTGTTAAGGCAGTGGTTCTCAACCAGGGACCTGGGGCCCCCGGGGTGCCGCAAGCAGGACCAGTGTTAGATTTGCTGGGGCCCAGGGCAGAAAGCCAAAGTCCCACTGCACGGGGATGAAACCTGGGGCTCTGAACCCCACCACCTGGGGCTGAAGCAGAAGGCTGAGCAACTTAGCTTCACAGTGCCCCTGTGGCATGGGGGCCCTGGGCAATTGCCCTGCTTGCTACCCCCTAACACTGGCCCTGGCTTTTATATGCAGAAAACCAGTTATTGTGGCACAGGTGGGCCATGGAGTTTTTATAGCATATTTGGGGGGGCCTCAGCAAGAAAAAGATTGAGAACCCTGCTTTAAGGTATCAAATAATTGCACTGGCCAGTGCAGTAGACAGGATACTGTGGTAAATGAACCCATAGTCCCATCTGAAAATTCTGTTCTTGCATCCAATAGTTTTCCAATAGATGTGAAAGTTGTCAGTGTTGTATGTTCCCCTAACTTGCAGCAAATGCTTGATGACCCTCCATTAATATAATAGCTCCATGTCAAATCTGGAAATGAATCTGGATTAGAAAAAAACGTCCATTTTCCATGATGAGTCCTTTTTTCTAATAGCCCTATGTGACTGCTGCTAGCTGATCTGTAGAACTTTCATCAGTTTGCCCCAATGTGTTATTTGGGGATATTGGCTAGTATCAGGAAAGTAATTTTGAAAGTCTACAAAAGCAAACTTTAATACATTGAAATGTAACGCATTAGACAAGTCCAACTGATCAAATCTATGCAAAACAAACAGTTTTTACCAGTAATTAAAATAATTGGGACTTGAAGAAAACAATCTCCCTGTTAATTGATCTCTATAGACAAAATATCAGGCCCTAGGGGAGAAAACATAGTGATCAGTTATTAATACAAATGGCAATTCTGCAAAATTGAAATACTGATTAGAACATGCTCCAGAAGTCAAATTAGTATGTACCTTTTCTGGAAAAACCCAGAGAACCCAGTTATTTAAAATATTTATAAAGGATAAGACCCTACTGAGATAAATTAGTTTATTTTCAAGACCATCCAGTCCATAGTAGCTACAGCAATGTTATAAATTGTTACATGAATGATAATCAGATAGTTATCGGAGGATCCACATTAAAAACTGATAAAGGAACAAGCAGACATAGCACAAATCAGAAATAAAAACTTTCCTTTCATCGTGTGCACTTTAGATATTCCATATAAGATAAATGTTTCCATTAACTTCAATGGACTGTTCCCTGTTCAGAAAATAGAAACAACACCCCAAAAAATCAAGCCCACCACATTATGCTCCCACGCGTGATGACACAGGCTTGTTGTAATCATACTCGCCGGTTGTTGGAATTCAAACAGGCTCTTTGCATACAAAACATGAAATTTACAGCTGGGGTTTAACACTGGCAAATTACACAGATTCAATTTCAGCTGTGCAAGCCAGCAACAGTAACTATGAAGTACATAGCCATTGTCCACTGACATTTTTGCGAACGCTGAAGATGTCTTTGCTGAGCCAGGGACGGGTTATGCCAGTGGCAACACAGTTAAATATTTTGATGGTCTCATGTTTCATCTAATCATTAGTCTTTTTTATACCTAATTTGTTTCCTCCTAAATGTGTCCTTCAGGTTTCCTTTGTGACCCAACTACAAGTAAGCAAGGGAGCGTATAGATAACATTTTACAAAATTCTGTACTTTCACCTGTTTGCTTTTCTTATAAAAATTCTACCTGCCTGGATTCCTGATATATCCACATTTTGAATTTATCTGAACCAGCCATCTTTACAGCCAGTGGAGCAGGGTTAAAAAAATGTCAAATGATGATCTGAATTGGAAAGGATCAATTTCATCAAGAGCCATAATGATTATCCAAAATTTGGCTCAGCGCCTTTGATTTAGAAACAATGTGCCAAATGCATTTAGATACCAAAGTAATGAGCACTGTCAGACAGAAAAATAAGATGATGGTATGCTCAGAGCTTAGAAACTGACTAGTCTGCTTCAGGATTTTATTTTAATGTAACTGTTTGATATTTACATCTCGATTTGTGAATTACAGTATTTGGGTAAATATATAGCCTTAAAATGGATAGAGGAACTTATGTCACCACCCTGGTGTACAGCAGTTTAATACATAGTTCACCATTCATTTTCTTAATGGCAAAAATAAGGTTTAGAAGAGAACTTTATAAATAATTCAAGTATTTTTAATAATGCAATGTTTGGTTCTCAACTTCCTACAATCACTAAAATATTATTCTAGCTCACAGGAATTCCCGTCTGCCCCACACCTTTCACCAGCATGGGAACTACTGTCAGGGCCATCCCTAGGGAAGTGCGGGGCCTGGGGCAGAAGTGACAGATTCATCTCTTCCGGGACTGACCGGGCTGCCCAATCGCACCGGCCCTTGGAGCCCCCCACAAAGCACGGGGCCTGGAGTGGTTGCCCTGATTCACCCTACCCAAGGGATGGCTCTGACTTCTATGGGTTTTGCTAGCATTTCATGGCAACTTTTCTTTCATCTTTTACTCATGATGTAATTGGATCTAGTTACGAATTTTGCTGTAACAGAAACTCTTGCTCCACATACTCAGCTTCAGCATGCACCTGAAACACCATGTTTTCTGCCATGTCACCCATAATGGTTGGTATAATGCCAGATATGCCATTGAGCAGTGCAGCAGTTACTGCAGGACTCTGGGATCAAGGGCAAAGGAGTTGGGGGGCACAGGTAGTATTCGCAAAAAGAACAGGAGGACTTGTGGCACCTTAGAGACTAACCAATTTATTTGAGCATAAGCTTTCGTGGGGAAATAGGCTTGAATAGAGACTGGGAGTGGCTAAGTCATTATGCAAGGTAACCTAAGTTAATTGTATCCAATTTGCAAATGAATTCCAATTCAACAGTCTCTCACTGGAGTCTGGTTTTGAAGTTTTTTTGTTGTAATATCACAACTTTCATGTCTGTAATCGCATGACCAGAGGGATTGAAGTGTTCTCCGACTGGTTTATGAATGTGGTGTTTATGTGACCATCTGGACCCATGGAAAAGAAGCCCTTGAGGAATTCCACCATGATTTCAACAATTTCCATCCCACCATCAACCTCAGCCTGGTCCAGTCCACACAAGAGATCCACTTCCTGGACACTATAGTGCTAATAAACGATGGTCACACAACCACCCTATACCGGAAACCTACTGACCGCTATTCCTACTTACATGCCTCCAGCTTTCACCCTGACCACACCACACGATCCATCGTCTACAGCCAAGCTCTGCGATACAACCGCATTTGCTCCAACCCCTCAGACAGAGACAAACACCTACAAGATCTCTATCAAGCAGTCTTACAACTACAATACCCACCTGTGGAAGTGAAGAAACAGATTGATAGAGCCAGAAGAGTTTCCAGAAGTCATCTGCTACAGAACAGGCCTAACAAAGAAAATAACAGAACGCCACTAGCCGTCACCTTCAGCCCCCAACTAAAATCCCTCCAACGCATCATCAAGGATCTACAACCTGTCCTGAAGGACGACCCATCACTCTCACAAATCTTGGGAGACAGGCCAGTCCTTGCCTATAGACAGCCCCCCAACCTGAAGCAAATACTCACCAGCAACCACACACCACACAACAGAACCACTAACCCAGGAACCTATCCTTGCAACAAAGCCCGTTGCCAACTGTGCCCACATATCTGTTCAGGGGACACCATCACAGTGCCTAATAACATCAGCCACACTATCAGAGGCTCGTTTACCTGCACATCCACCAATGTGATATATGCCATCATGTGCCAGCAATGCCCCTCTGCCATGTACATTGGTCAAACTGGACAGTCTCTACGTAAAAGAATAAATGGACACAAATCAGATGTCAAGAATTATAACATTCATAAACCAGTCGGAGAACACTTCAATCTCTCTGGTCACGCGATTACAGACATGAAAGTTGCAATATTACATCAAAAAAACTTCAAAACCAGACTCCAGTGAGAGACTGTTGAATTGGAATTCATTTGCAAATTGGAGACAATTAACTTAGGCTTGAATAGAGACTGGGAGTGGCTAAGTCATTATGCAAGGTAACCTATTTCCCCTTGTTTTTTTCCTACCCTCCCCCCGCCCCCCGACGTTCTTGTTAAACCCTGGATCTGTGCTGGAAATGGCCCACCTTGATTATCATACACCTTGTAAGGAGAGTGATCACTTTAGATAAGCTATTACCAGCAGGAGAGTGGGGTGGGGGGAGAGAAAACCTTTTGTAGTGGTAAACACCCATTTTTTCATTTTTTCATGCTTTGTGTGTATAAAAAGATATTCTATACGTTCCACGGTATGCATCCGATGAAGTGAGCTGTAGCTCACGAAAGCTTATGCTCAAATAAATTGGTTAGTCTCTAAGGTGCCACAAGTACTCCTTTTCTTTTTGTGAATACAGACTAACACGGCTGTTACTCTGAAACAGGTGGTATTCTCATCCATCCTCCCTGTTGTGGGTCAGGGCCCAGGCAGGGACATGTGCATCCTGGAGATGAATGCATGGCTGTGCAGATGGTGTTTTCAGGAGGGCTTCAGCTTCCTTGACCACAGAATGCTGTTCTGTGAATGAGGATTGTTGATAAGAGTTGGGGACCACCTGATTAAAATGGGGAAGAGACACCAACTCGTCAACCTGTCAAGGTGGGTTTTACATGAGGTTCAAAGGGGAAAGGTGACAAAAGTCCACAGGTAAGCATTTAAAAAAGGGGGAGGCTAGAGGTTGTGTGGGGGGGAATATGGAAATTTACACTAGGGTCATGGAAGCAACAAGTGGGGGAATCTGCTCCACATCTTAGATGTGTATACACAAATGCAAGGGGTAGAGGGGATAAACAAGAAGAACTGGAAATATTAGTGCATAAGCTAAATTATGACTTAATTGCTATCACAGAGACTTTGATAATTGGAGGATTTTAAGAACAGGTTGGACAAACACCTGTCAGGGATGGTCTAGATTGACCTGGTGCTACCTCAGCACAGGGGCCTGGCCTTACGTCTCAAGGTACCATCCAGCCCTATATTTTCTGTGATTCGACAGTAAATTGAAAACTTACCTGGGTGAGATTCTGTGCTGCGCCTCTTAGAGAATTTGCAGTCTGGGGGAAAAGTGGGGAGGGTGGCAAGGTGGCTTTAAGCCAGTTTTGTGCCCTCCTGATTGTTGGCTGTGCCAGGGGCTGGAGAGACCCACAATGTAACAGCACTGGGAGCCTTCTAAGGTACACCAGGCACCCCAAACTGCCCAGAAATTTACCTACCATAAAAGGACCAGAGCAGGGGAGAGGATGACACCTCTAGCTGTTTTCATTTTGCACAGCAAGAGTGTTCTTTAACGGTATGTTGGTGTGGTTTGCAGATCACTCTAGCACTCACCGAATGAGCCCAAACTACTATTGCCTTATAAGCGTTCACTCTCTGGGCTAGCGTCACAAAGGGACATATGTGTTAGGACATGCAGCATCTCAATCCTTAACTTACAGGTGCCTAGAAAATCACTTGGATTCACAAAGCCTGACTTAGGGCTCAGGCTTCCTCTACAGTGAATGGAGAGAGACAGGCTAGGTGGCTCCCCAAGCTAAGCTAGCCAATGGGAGATGTTGAGGAACAGGGTCCTGCATTTCAGAGAGTTCAACACCTGAATCCAGGCTGGCGGGAGGTGCTCTCTTTCTCTAGGGGAGTACCCTAACCACTGGGCTAAAGGTTGAGAGGGAGATCCTCCTGCTCCTCTTCTGTGAGGTGTGAGGTGCACTCAGAGCGCACCTGTCGGAGTGGGCCCTGCAGGTGAATTAGGTGGCTGAGCACCTCTCTTTCCCTGGTTTGTAAATGGTTCTGGGGCTTCGGCAGGAGACCCGCATCCAGAAATGTTCCCAGCCCACATATTCACCCCCACCACATTTTTAACACAGATGTAATACTCGGGCACTCATTCGATCGGAGAACAGTGACAAGTATCATTTGACTTATTTGACCAATCACAAGTCCTCGACCCCGTTCAACTATTGAACGCTTACAAAGAACTGTTCACCAAAAAGAGTTTTAAAAACCTGCCAACGAAAAAATAGCTCATCATCATTTCAAAAAAGTAATACGTTTTCATCCCGTTTGTGGATAACCAAGGGGGCAGGAACTGGGGCTAAGCTCAGCAGTCCAGTGTACTTGTGTCACAGATTAGTATGATGACGACTTAGTTATTGCATGAGCCATGCTTTGAAGATATATCAGACTTGGTCCAAAGCCAGTTACAGCCCGTGGAAAGATCACCACTTCAAGGGGCTTTGGATCAGGCCCTTGTATGAATGCTAAGTATTAGTAATCTTACATTGAAGATAGTTCCAAAAATCCAAACAGCTACACAGACTGAAATATGGCATCACTTAGGTGGGCTAAAGCAAATATGTGGGTCTATGCACCTACACGAGTGTGCAGACCTGCCCACACACCCCACACATACACCCCCAAAAAATCTTTAATGGAAGGCCATGAAGAAAAGTTTTAATTCAGAACAATTAACATACCAGATTTATTCACCTGCAGAAGGTGTAAACATATATTATCCATTTACTGTACTGTTAATATTGAACAAATCTGAAAACATATTGGTCTATGGAAGAGACTGTTTCAGATTTTATGGACATTCCTTGGATTAAAACTAGACCAAGAGGGTCGCAACTCAAGTACATGCTTTCAAAGCAAAGTACTGCACAAATTGCACAAGAATAAGGATTTAAATTGTACAGTACAGGTTCACTTGACACAGTGCTTCAATTTAAATTACTGACAAATACAAAGCTAATCCATCATTATTCTTTGTTTAATCACATTAAATTCCTTTTTTACTAAAATAAATGCATTTAGATTATTTATCTTGGATATTTTTCTTTCTCAAAGTGCATATTAGGGACTCTGGCCCAGAAACACAAATCCAACTAGCTATTAAAACAAACACAAGGTATTTGACCATGTTTACATTTATTACCCCATGTGGAAACCCAAAATAATTCAGTGTAATGAAGCACTGCAAATCCATTTGATTTTATTCTATTGCCTAAGATGGAAAATAAACCTTGTAGCATGCCCAGCGTGTGGGAGGCCATAGGGAGGGGAGAGCATTTCTCAGCACTCACTAGCAATGCCTAATTGTGAATGCATGCCATACGTGGGCTCTTAAAGATTCTGCATGTAGCCTGGCTCACTGGTGCAGATGCCACCAATGTGAGAAGCCTTCAAAGGTGAGGCTTTGAAAAGGGAGTGGCCCGATTAATATTGTGTAAACCAAAAAAATCAGTTGTTGCCAAGTGTTCTGCTCTCACTTCCACCAGTTTTATGCCAGTATAACACCAGTCACACCCATCACGTTACTACTGGTTGACAGCAAGGTAAGTGAAAGGAGGATCGGGCCCGCAGTTTATACCTACACCTGTGCTGTTTTGAATCCAAAGTTTGTATTTGCATACTTGTTTAATGGACGTGGAAACTATGGTGCTTTTTTTCAATTTTCACTATGAAGGAATCTGCTGGCTGTGGGGTTTACTGTTGGGGTTTGATCGCTTTATTTTTTTTTTTTTTGCCCTAATCGACCAGGGATATTTCGGTTATTTTGTTCAGGGCCCTGATTGCAATGTATGTGTCGTTCTACATTGAAGTGAAGCTTCTGGAAATGCCAGCCCACTGGACAAACCATCATCAGATTCTGCCGGGCCCACATTGGGGGATGGCACACGGAGCTGACCCTTTCATGGCTTGTGTAAAGACCAGGCAGAATTCCAGTGGCCTTGAGCTTGAATGTCCATACACTTGAGCATTCGCGTAGGGACTGCTCCGTCCCTGTATCCATGAGAATGTAAAGCACTCTCAAGGGGGCTAGCATGGGCAGGGTCATGGTTCCACCTTCACCACCACCTCACTCCATAGAGCTGGCCAGCCACACAGAGGTAGGCAAGCCACAGGCTAGAAAGGGAATATGAGCAGGAGTACACCCTTAGCCTACCTGGGAGGTCCCAGAGCTCCCTCGAGCCAGGGCAGCTCTGCACTGTTCCTCAGAGCCAGGCCATGCTGACAAGACAAAATCAAGGTCTTACTGTTACTAAATGGCATCCAAGAGCAGACTTCTGGGGGAGCAATGGCCTTCAGGTGACTGAAAAAACATATTAGGAGCTACATTTCAGACAGGTTGGTGCCATTTAGTAAGCCTCATAAAGACAACACTTGGCATTTACTCCACACAAACACTGCTACATGCTGGGGGAAAAAACTTGGCCAGCAAGGGCAAAGCAGAGTGGTGCCAGGGATGTGGAGTAGAGCTGAGTAACATACTCCCAGCTATTCATCTCTTCAATGACAATGACTCCTTTGCTGTGTCTGACTTACCTGCTGGTCCTCATTTCTCTGACATTCAGCCAGTGGGTGAATGGTTTGGGAGAACATTTCAGCCCTTGATTTGCTTGCGGACTATTTACCATCCCTATTGCATCATGTTATTTGCTATTCATGCTAAGTGACTGGTCATGTAGGTCACATGGTGCAGATCCTGCTTCCTGACCACTTCCAAGCCCACTGATAGCCAAACCTCACCTCCCAGAGCGAATGCTCAAGTGTATGGACATTCAAGCACGCACAACTCTCTTTGCAGGAACTTTCTTCCAAATCAAAATCTGCTTGCGTGAATGGTCGTAGGAAGCAAATCAAACTTGGCTGGAAATGCCAGCAGAACACAGTCAGATTTATGTGACCACTTCAGCAGTAGGCAAACACAGATGGGACCCAGATGCAGAGGCTGGCTCAGCGTGGGCATGGAGCAGCAGGAGCCTGCCTGGTGGGCCATTCTTTACACCTTTAAGCACTAGCAGCAAGGCAGTATGCACGCCTACCTACTGTCTGCTCTATACCCCACCGTGTGCACAGGTGAAGATCTGGGGCCTGACGAGATTTCATTAGAGCCACAGCCAAGGTGCAAACGTGTTGGCTCCTCCCCCTGTCTAATGCTCTCTGAAGTCCAATCCTGAGCTGCTGCTCTAGATGTTGAAGGGAAAAAAATTTCCTCTCTATGACCCATTTTCTCCACTCATGGATGCATGCAACAGAGGGAAGGAATCGCCCTTACAGCCCCTAATTCTGTCCTCCATTAGATAGCACAGTTCCCATTGGCTTCAATGCGAGTGGCACCATCAATGTGTGAGATCAGAATTGGGCTTCTTATTGTTATTACTATCATTTACTATTTACATTACAATGCCACCTTGATGCTCCAATCAGAATCCAGGCCTTATTGTGCTT
Organism: Eretmochelys imbricata; assembly: GCF_965152235.1. Lineage (NCBI taxonomy): Eukaryota > Metazoa > Chordata > Testudines > Cheloniidae > Eretmochelys > Eretmochelys imbricata. The sequence continues at coordinate 85,307,748 of NC_135579.1, read as the reverse complement.
GGGAACCACATATACATCCATGATGACATAGACATTGTCTTGAAGAGTTTACAATCTACAAATGCAATTGACATGCAAAAAATGTGGGGGGGATACAATCACATATATACAATTTTACATACATACGTACATTTGCACTTTCTATTATTATACATAAAGTGCCAGCAAGCCTCCTCCTCCCTTCAAGCTAGTCATCACAAACCCACTGTGTTCTTTGGGGGCAGGGGAATTTAAGTTCAACCAATATAAGAATTCTCTGTAGCTTGAAAATAAATAGATGACAGCTGTGGAAAGGTCCTTATTATTATTGTCGTCATAATTATAAAGGAGTATGATTTCCTACACTAGCTCTATGAGCTTAGTTCAGTTATCTGTTGCACATTCCGGAGCTGGTCTACTAAACAAACAGATGGTTATGCTACTTATCAAGTAAAATGAGACGGGGAGGGAATGTCCCAATCCACACAAATCTACAGTGATTTGTAAAAAATGTTACTAAAATAAGATTATTGAAGGAACTGCAGAGGATGCTCAGATGTGTCTTTCTCCCCCATCCAGGGATTGTATCGAAAGCAAGATAATTATGTCCAGCTTTAGAGCATTCTGGGAAACATCAAGCAAAGTGTTAGTTGTATGGTAAACAGGTACGTTAAAGATTGTGAGGCTGGCTACTAGTGTAATATGGGCCATACAAGTCCATAGAGAGCTAGGTAGCAAGCAGAAACATACGGGCTGATTACTGCTATAGCTCCATAATATCAAAATCAGTTGAAGTGTTATGGCCAGAGGCTACCACTCTTGCTCATTTACTCACTTCCTCCATTGTCACCCCCTCAACCACCACCACTCAGCCCTGGCCACCCCCTCAGTCACTGCTACACCCTCCACTGCTGCTCCCTCAGCCATCTCCTCTACATTCATTGTGACCTTATCTATTGCCTCTTCAGCCGTAAGTACATTTTTTCCTATACATAGTCCCAGTGTAACCAACGGCACTACTCATGGAGGACAGTACCACACAGCGTGAACGAAGGTATGAGACACAGACATTAAACTGAGCTGAGAATGTTCATAATGCAACTCAGAGTCACTTTTGACTTTGCAATGAAAACCCTTAGGAAACCTTTGAAGTGAAAGTGAAGAATATAATAAATGGTGGAAGAAAATCATGGCTACCTATCTCCTCCAAATGAATCCCAGTATTTCACCATTCAGTAGAGCTGGTGCTTTGATAGCACTAGCCTAGGTACTGCAGCCTTGGACACCTTACATAGGAATGTAATAAAAATAAAATCAATTCCTCTTTTAGGTAGCAATCTGGCTCATACTGATACTCACCATGTGCCACGGAGCCCCTTAGTTTCTCTCTTCTGTAATGGATGTTTCTGTGGTATCTGCCTTTCTATGTGCAGGAGTTTCTTCCTTGTGCTGGACTTCTAGCAGATCTGTACGCCCATGAAGCCCTTGTGGATATTCAGCCAAAGTCTCTGTCTTTCCTATTTTTATTTTTTCGCTTGTGTCTAATTGTTTCAGTGTGATTTTCTCCTCCACTGTCTCCATCTCTCGCTCCTCTGTTCTGTCATTTCCACCACTATATCTCACTTTTGCCATTAACTCTTCCACAAGGACTGCTTCCTTCTCCACTACATCTGGGTGATATGCCATTTCCTGTGTCATGCCTTCTACCTCAGGTGCTGCTTCCACAGCTTCCTCTTCATCCCTCAGAGATGACGGCGTCATCAGCTTCTCCACCTCAGGCAATGTTCTCTCTGATCTCATATCTTCTTCGGGTATTCTCCCCTCTGTCATCACCTTCTGCTCTTCCGATCCTGCCTCCTCCTCTTCCATGCCCTCCTCATGTCCTGCATCCTCTGTCTGCACCTCCCACTCTGATAATACCTCTGCATTTTCTTTCTCACCAGGTTCTAATTTCTCTACTATCTCCTCCCCTTGTGGTGGTGTTTCATTGCCCGTTACTTTCCCATTGCCTGCTGCCTCCACTGACATTGCCTCCTCAGATTCTATTTCTGACATTTCTTCTCCCTCTCTCTCTGCCGATTCCTCGGCCACCTCCTCAGCCACTTCCACTTCCTCCATTGCCATTGCCTCAGTTACCACCACACCCTCCACTGCTGCTCCCTCAGCCAACTCCTCTACCTTTATTGTGGCTTTATCTATTGCCTCTTCAGCAATAGGTACCTTTTTTTCTATTACCAACTTCTTTTCAGGAACTACTACTTGGGACACCATCTTCTCTTCCACTTCCTCTGTCACTTCCTCCTCACCAGCCTTCACCAGTTCTTCTCCCATATATGCTGTTTCCTCAGGCACTGACTCCCCTATATATGTTCCTTCTTCTACTACCTCCTCTTCAGATTCTGGATCTTCTGCTGCTTCTTCCTCTTCAGATGCTTCCACTATGCTCTCCCCATCTTTGTGTGCGTCTTCCTCTGTTGCCGTGTCCCTTTTTATTTCTTTGTCCAGTGAGGTTTCTTCCCTCAGAGGTGGTGATTCCTCTACATCTGACTCCTCTTCTGTGGCCTCATTTCTTGTCTCTCCCTCCTCTGGGGTTGTTTGCATTACATCCTCCTCCTCCTCAGATGTTTCTGTTGCTGCTGCCTCCTCCACTTCAGACACTGCTTCACCAGTGGGAACCTTTCTTGATTCTACTGATTCCTCTGTTTCACTTGCTGCTCCCAGTGTGGGAACCTTGACTGATTCTACTGACTCCTTCCGTACAAATTTTCTCTCTCCCATAGTCTCCCATCCCTCAGAAGCTGCCTCCTGCACAACCTCCTCTCCTTCCAATTCTCCTTCTGCAACTTCCTTTCCCGCAGAGTCTGCTTTCTCCATAGCCTTCTCTGCCTCCGCAGCTGAATCCTCCACAACCTCCTTTCCCTCAGATTCTGCCTCTGCCACAGCCTCCTCTGCCTCAGATTTTGCTTCTTCCACAGCCTCCTCTGCCTCAGGCACCTCCTCAAGAACCTCTTTTCCTTCAGATGATACTTCCTCCACCACCTTTCCCTCATAGGCGGTCTTTTCCACTGCCTGCTCTCCTTCCTTTATGTCTTCCTCCACAGCTACATTTCCCTCAGGTGCCTCCTCTCCCTGAAATGCCATTTCCTTACCTACCCTACTCTCTTCCAGATCTTCTTCCAGTCTAGCCTTCTCCTTAGATGCTTCTTCTTTTACTGTAAGTACATTCTCCACTGTCTGTCCCATCACAGCTGCTGCTTCTTTCTTAGCCAGCAAATCTATCTCCAGAGCTGTTTCACTGCCTGCCTCTCCAGTGTCAGTGGCTCCTTCCTCAGTTACAAACTCCTCCTGCTCCTCAAGTGCTTTTTCCTCATCCACCATCTGCCCCTCTTGTGCCACTTGCTCTGCTGCCTTCTGCTTTTCACATGCTGTTGCTGCTTCTGCCAAGAAAGCTCCATCTGAGGAAGTAATCAAAACATTAGTTTTATTGTAATAAATACTTTAATTTTAAGGCTTTTTACGAGGTGTTTATTAGAGATGCCATTGTTCCAAATCAGTGCAAGGATTTTAGGCTGGGTAATGTGTGAGGAAACTTGGCCTGCTGTTTCCAGTGCTGTCATTCTGGCATCCGGCACAAATAATTGAAACAAAAATGATGTTGCACGGCCCAGAAGTGACCTCAGGGTACATGGAGGAAGTAGCCATAGGCTTGGCACTGAGATTTAAATATTCACAAATAGGTCATGCAAAATAAGTATGTACAGGAGGAGACAGACTATACATCTGTGCATGCAAAATGGGTAATGACTTGTGCACATTTGGGGCCTGATCCTATCCTCTTTGAAGTCAATGGCCAAAACTCTCACTGAATTCAGTGGTGCAGGATCAAGCCTTTGGCAAGTACAATTACCTATTTGTGCCAGTGCACCTGTGCCTGTACACATAATTCAGGATCTGGTCTATTTTTGGAAAAACTGGCCCTAAAGTCATTGAAGAGAATAAAAGAATCATGCTTTCCAGACACTGTGCTCTGGTGGGACATACGAAAAATCCAAAGTGGGGGAAAGGCCATCCTGGCCATATTACCTGCCTTTATTTGATTTATTCTACTCTCACCTTCTTATATTTCCACAACCCTCAGTCACTGTCTTCTTTAGCCTGGCTGGGCCTAAACATATGTTCATGCTGCATCAGCCCATCTCTACAATGTCTACCTAGAGATGGTTCAGATCCTTGGCCTGAAGCACATTGCTCTGTGGGCCACAGCCTTGGCACAGGAAGATGGACAGGCTCTCATCTTCCCCATTTGGCTCCCCCAGGACCTTCCATTGGCCTGGCCAACTTCCTAAGGTCACTTTCCTCGCTCTATATCAGCACTGACATGAGAGAGGAATTGGTGAATGCAGCCATATGTTGCAGTGTTTCGTCCTGGCCTGCAGGTGGCATTGAGCTCAGGAGGCTAGAGTTTACTGCCCTAAGCAGGTCCATTTGAGTGGAAACCAGGGGAAGCATTGTGCAGCTGGAGAGGCTGAAAGCAGAGCGGGAACAGGATGGCAGTGACAGAACAGGTGAGAAAGGGAGTGCCATGGAGCGGACAGAGAAGAGAGCAAGTGTGAAAAATCAGGACACATTTTTGGTTTTTTTTTTCTGGATGAGGGGATATAGTCGCGTCTATAAGACAAAGCCCCTAATGTCGAGATGGTATTATATTGATATTAGGACCTCTGGTCACCCTAGACAGAGATCAGGGATGGGTGGAGGAAGAGAGAGAGAGAGAGAACAGAGGGGTTGAGTTGGAGGGCGGGCAAGAGAGAAATCTAAATAAAAATTAATTGAAGCAGCCGCACTTTTTCCCTCTCACCTGACCACACGTAATATGATCTCTGGTCATGTAACCAATACAGCTTAAAAAACCCCGACTTTGCACTTTGCTACCTAACAGAAATCCTGCCCTCCATCCTCTGCCAATACCCTCTCAGAGAGATGTGCTTTGCAGTGAGTTGATTATTTATATTTACTGCCAGCTTCCTCATTTTTATATGTCCCTCAGGTTTTAGACTTTTAGCAGTGTTACAAAAAAACAAACAAACAAAAAAAACCCTCTCTCTCCATTCATTTATCAATCCCCATCATAATTTTTAGAAAAGGGGCTCAGACCAAAAATACCACATCCAGGCACTCCTGAATTTGGGTCACGTCAAATCTTCATCCAAACTCAGTCCTATTGCCAATAATTCTTAAAATGTTTAATAAATCATCTTTAAGTTTCATTTGCAGTATGAATAAGGTAAAACCTCCCAACCCATCATCCTACCTTATGTCATATGCTACATCCTCTTTGAGGCAATAATCTCCTTCCTATTTTACTAAATAGTAGCTGGCACTGGACAATGTATTCTAGGTCAGATTTAGCAAGTAACTAATACAATAACCCTTTCTCTTTTCCTCTGCTAATGGAACCTGAACCCTTATGTGAAAAAATACTGTAAGCTACCATCATTCATTGTGGTCACAGCATAGTGTCATCATCACCCAGTTCTAACAGATTGGTGATGCATTCAGTTTTGTGCACTGCAGTCAGCATATTCCACCTCCTTTCCTCCTCTGCTAAAAGAGCTTGTGGAGAGCTGCTTTCCTTGTCCCCTGCGTCGGGCTAATTTGGTATTTTGCTCTTAATATGTAATTGATCCATGGGACAGAGGCTGCTAATATTTGACTTTCAATGCAGAAAAAATAAACTGTAAGTATTTATTAAAAATAGCATTTTTAAAAAGTCAGTCATTTGGGTTATTCCATGAGAGGGGGTCCCTCTCTTGCGTTCTGCATGTATCTCATTCAAAAGACCAACTGGCATTACACAGCTGGGCAGAGCAGGCTAGGGGAGGGAAGAGCTCTGCCACCTGCAACAGGCACATATAGGCACACACATATACGCTTCAGCTATCATTTTAGCACTAGCCACAGAAGAAGCTGTGAAGTGCACTGTAGGCAAAGTCAGGTCTAGAAACTGTCTCTAGTTCTGATCCTGTTCCAGTCTGGTCACCTGTTCGACAGCGACTGTCTCCTATTGAAACATGGCTCCTTTGAACAACTGGGATGAAACCCTGAGGGTCTGATTCTGAGCTCATGCTGGTCTACATCAGTGTCACTCCATTGACTTCAAAGGAGTTCTCTATGATGTGAGAACAGAGTCAGGCCCAGAGAATGTTTTATTTCCTGGCTGAGGCTGCAAAGCACAACTGGAGTGTCTGAATGCAGCAATGCAGCTCTTTGAAGCCACTTTGGTTCCCGGTGGCAACACAACTAACCAGCAACTATTAAATTGAGTTAGGAAATGGACAAAATCCAGGTATGAACATATGCTCTTTCAATAGAGTGATGTGTTACAAACAGTTTTTGTTCTTTAATTGGAGCTATTCTGACTGTCGTTTGTAAGAAAACAAGCTCCATGGCAATTTTGCCAGATACCCATTGTTCATTAGTAATTGTTTTTAACAACTTGCCCCTATATTTATAGGTTAATTTAAAAAAACATAGTAGAATCCACAAAAAGATAGTGACTTTTGGTCCCTATGCCTGTATAATTTAACAGTCTGCAGCAAAAATTCTGGGAGCTGAAGTGCTGATGGCATCCATCTGTGCCATTATATTTAAAGTTCACAGAACAACACAATCAAACCTGACAAATTTTGGAATCTGAAAGCTTCTGTAATTCACGAAGGAGGAGAACAGGAGTAAAGAAAGAACTTCACCATTTACTTTATGGAAAAATTGTCTATATTTATTTGAGTAGCCAAGTGTGTATGTTACTCTAAATGTGAAAAATAAGTTGTCTACGCCTATGTGCTTTACTCACAAATCAGCCACATTTTGCTAATGCCTAAAAGCAATGTCTTGTGTAATAAAGTTAGATAAACATCTAGGCCAATATTTCAAATAGTCCTTAGTGCCTTTGGGTATCTCAATCTCTCAGTGCCCAACCTAAGCCTCCAGAAAATTAAGCTCCCTTTAAGTTGTCCGAAAGTTGGCACCCAAAATTACCCGTTATTTTTGAAAATTTTGGCCCTAGTGAATGAAAAGGAAAATTGAACCCACCAGAAATGGTGGGTTCCTAACTCCCAGTCCAGGCATCCATCTGACGTAAAGCACTCTGCTCTTCCAGAGGCTACTGCAGCATCACTACTCAACCAGTGAACTCTTTCTTTCTTTGGGGACAGAATACTCCAGGCATTTGAGAGGCCACCATGATATATTCTGTGATAATCAGGTACAATCAGGGAAGTTAAAGTCAAATAATTTATGGCCTTATTCTTTTTCCCATTATGTGTCTCTGAACCTGACTTCTGTTTGAAGAACAACCTGAACATTTACATTCGTTAGGGTTTGTTGCTAACGTAACTTGGCTGACTCTAAAACCCAGTGTAAAAATGCAGGGCTCTTCTGTTCAGCAATCCTTGGTTCTGTTGTTAAAATCCTGGATTAAGATTCCAGGCAGGAACTGGTGAGTCCAGAGAAAATCCTGGACGGAAACCCTTGGAACAGCCGAGCTCCAGTTGAGGTGTTTGTTGTGTTACTGTCAATAATGCCAAGCTCTAGGAAGGAGGTGAGTTGGGGACACAACATAGTCTGTTGAACTCTAGGCTGGAACTCAGACCATGGGCACTCTCATGCATATTGATGATCATTCCAGTAAAAGGTGATACCTCTTTCATTCATATAAATAGAAGCATCCTGTCTTAAGACTGCATTTCCCCATTAGGCCTCATATTAATATACGGATTAGGCTGGAAGCAAAGTGAAACTTAACAGATTCCTATTTTTTGAAGGCAGTCTCTACTAGCAATCACTTTTTCATGGCCTCAACTCTTTATCCAGAATTACTGTCAGCTCCTAAATGGTATCCGTTTTGCAAGCTTTACAGTTTTAGAGACTAACTAATCAGTGCAACAATTTTATTCAGGGGAGGAAAGAAAAGGAAAGCAGAGGCAGAGATGCCAGTATGAAAAGGAAGGTGAAAGAGGGAAGTAACTGTTCTATAAATGGCTTTTCAGTGCAGAGTGAAATTTAATCCAGTCCGCTGATCATATTAGTTGACCTCACCTTCTTTTAAATCATGAGCTGTACTTGTGAAGTTCTCCTCTTCTTCATCTGTACTGGAATCACTGGGCTCAGGATCAGAACTCAAACGATGATCTATTTCAATTGCCTCTGCTATTTTCTCTTGGACTGATTTGCAATCTTCAAAAAATATCACAGAATTATTAAACAAGGAGCAAGGAAGAGAAATTATCGAAAGCCTAAGGGAAAAGGGAATCATTCAGTTGTCTGAAATTGGCTTAATGAGAGCCATATTATCAGTGCAGGGTTAATTAAAATCTAGTAAGCCTTCACCAGTGATAATGCTTTGAAGTATATTCAAATCAAATGGCAATCCATTATAAAAATGCATGCAGGAGGATCTACAAACACACATGCAGAAATCAGCCATAAAAACATCGCAAAGACACAAAACTACCTTTGTTAAAATGCTTTGCATGCACAAGCAACAAAATTGTTTGATGACCAGAAACCTTTTATTGTCCTGTGCCTACATAAAACAAAAATAAAAAAAAACTTACACCATATTTTTACATACTAAAGTTTCCATATACAGTTCTGATGATTCTTTAAATTCCTCACAGTAGTAGAACTGGCTGAAGACATAGTCTTATCTTGATGCATGATCATATATGAATGTAAATCCCTATATATAGGCAGAGAAATATTTGCTTCTCCCAAAAACAACATCTATGATGTTTAAGATTTTGTTTCATAGTCAAGATATACGTGTTACATTTGTAGCATTATAGTTAAGGTTGTGCTATCCCTTCCATTAGTGTTGCATTACCACGTGCTAAGGAATAAAATTAGAGGATCATATACTTGTAAAATTACACTGGTTCTTTGTTAAAAGAACTGTTTACAGAGATGCTGTAATGGCAGCTAGCATTGGTTCTAGCCATGCATACAATTAACTTCCTGGTGCCTCCTCCGAACTGTTCCCTCCCACAAACTGGGCTTTTCCCTCCAAATACCATGCAGGTAATGCTACAACTATGGCTTCAATTTCAAAAGTTATATAATATGGTTATATTGCATTTATTTTTATTAAGGGAGATGTATTATCAACACTGCATTTCTGCCAATCTAGCCCCATTTCCAAACCAAAGCAGCGAACTTTCCTGTTTTCAGATAAGGCTACTGCGTTATGGCAAACACAAAGAAAATCACTCTGTGAGAAAAATAAAACTCATTGGAAGGAGGGAGTGTATAGAGGGGAGAGGTTCTTCCGAGCTATGCATGGAAAATAACAGCTATTAATGCTTTTGAGACTGGAGAATAAACATCAACATTGTTTAACCTTCTAGCTGTGCATATAATGGGGTTTAAGATGCCTGGTATTTCAGAATTACTCATGGCAATGAGGGACTCTATTGGAAGGACTAAAGGTGACACATTTATGCCCAACTGGTTTTCAGGGTAGATTAGGGACCAGATGGTCGCTAGTCAAACTCCTCTCCCCTCCTTTCTCTTTTTTCCCCCCATTCTTATATTCTTCATTTCCCCCTATTCTCTCTCCACATCTTGCCATTCTACTTTCTTTCCTTTCCTCTTCCTCTCTCACCATTTCCCATAGGCTTGTTTTTTTTTCTCTACTGCTGCCCTTTCTCCCCACAACTTCTCCACTTCCTTTTCTGCTTTTATATTATTCTTTTCCTTTTGTTTTTATCTACAATATCTCCTGCTTCTCTTCCCCACCACAATCTTCTCAGTGTCATCCTTCCTTTCCTCCCCCAACACTGTTTCCTTCTCTCCTTCTCCTCCAGTTCCCTGCCTCCTTAGCTCCCAAGGAGCAATAGGACAAAATCAAGGAACAACAAATTTAGTCTGAATGGCAGGGAGAGCTTCCTAAGCAGGATTGGTGTGCGGCTGCACAATAGCCTCCCAGGGGAAGTGAGAGACACCTTCACTTAAGGCTTTTAAATGGAGCCTGAACAAACCATACTGCTGGGAACAATCCCATGAAGGGATGGAGGTGGACTGGATGGCACTCACTAGGTCCTTCCTAGGTGATTAGATGATTATTTTTTCTTCCTCGTCCTTGTTTTTTTCTCATCTCTTCCTCACACCTCAGCCTTCCTGCTATGCTTCTCCCCATCTTCTCTGTTCTCTCTCCTCAGGCCTTACCTCCACCCACTCTTGTTCTGGTTAAATAATGTATTAGCCCCAGCATGAAGCCACTGCACTCCCCTGGAGTTATTTGGACACTATACAGATGCCCTTCGCCCCCAGGAGACTCCTTTGCTGCATCAGACTAAAGAAGCATAGATGGCATTTTCTTCAGGTTCACTGAAGTCCCGAAAGCTTTGTTAAATATGAACCATACCTTATTACTTTGACCTGCTTATAGTCCTGCCATTTGATTAGCTGGCAGTTCCCATTCTTCCCAGTTTACATATTTGACAAGAGGGAGTATTGACAGTCAGTCAAAACACAGAGCCCCGAGCAGGATGACAAATACAGCACACAGTAATTCTGTCTCTTGGGATGAGTGATGTCTCCTTCTTGTCACAAAGTCCACAATAAGATCAGAGACTACACAGCAGGTATTTACATACCTTCTAAGATCCTAACTCCCATGTTTATGGTGTCTCCCCCAGCCTCAGCTGGCAACTGAATAAGCCCAGACAAGCTTTTCATCTTATGGTCTCCTTTACATGTAAATTAATATCTGGTTAATATTTCTGCAACATCTAAAACCAGACTGGTCACCAGGAGCACAGTCAATAACTGGATCTGCTACCAGCCAACAGGGCAGGGCATAAACACCCGATATAGGAGGAAGGGCAGTGGCGACAGAAAGCTTAACAAGGAAATAAACGAGCCCAGGTGCAGAATAGAGCTAAGAGCCTGATTTTGCAACTCCTGCAAGATGCTGAACTGCCCACCTCTCATTGGCTCTCTCTGGAAATGGATGCCACTCTGCAATTTTCAGGACTGACCCAGCATTTCCTAGATTAGCGAGTAGGGGGTGATTGCGGGATCAGGGCCTAAAGAAAGTTTGATTCCCAAGGTGGCATGTGCTACCCATCAAATCCTTTTCTCACAATGTTTGTTTCCTTTCAAAGAGGTCCTGGCCTGTATTCTCTCATTACTTGCATCATTCCTTGACAAATTCTTTATTTTCTCCCAAATTCACCATGACAATCCTGTACTAGCAGGGAGCTGGATTGGATGGGATCTACTAGGTCTTTCATATCTCTAACTTCTATGATTAAATGATTATTTTTGTCCACTTAGCCCTTGTTTTGTCCTCATTTTCCCTTGTCTGTCCCTGAGTTTTAGACATTCTCCAGGCAGTAAAGATGCTGTGAGATTTGATGGAGAAGTACATGTTCTTTTATCTGCACTATGCTTATCCAGTGGTGAGCTGGAGCCGGTTCGCACCGGTTCACTAGAACCGGTTGTTAACTTTAAAAGCCCTTTTAGAATCTGTTGTTCCGCGAGGGACAACCGGTTCTAAAAGGGCTTCTAAATTTAACAACTGGCCAAAAGTGGTGCCTTAGGCTGGAGCACCCACAGGGAAAATTTGGTGGGTGCAGAGCACCCACTGGCAGCTCCCTGCCCCACCCCTGGCCCCACCTCACCTCACCTCCGCTCCGCCTCCTACCCTGAACGCGCCACCCCACTCTGCTTCCCCGCCCCCTCCCTCCCCCCAGCTTCCTGCGAATCAGCTGTTCTCGCAGGAAGCCGGGGCAGGCTGAGAAGCAAGCGGCAGCTTCCCGCTCAGGCCCAGGGAGGTGGAGGTGAGCTGGGGCCGGGGGGCGGGGGGGCGCCCGCGCTGCAGCAGGTAACCCGGGGTGGGGGGTGAGCAGGGGAACTGCTCCCCACCCCAGCTCACCTCCACCACCCTCGCCCTGAGCAGGAAGCCGCGGCCTGCTTCTCAGTCCTCCCTGGCTTCCCGCCGAACAGCTGATTTGCGGGAAGCCGAGGGGGCGGCACGGAGAAGCAAAGCGGGCCGGCGCGTTCAGGGGAGGAGGCGGAGGTGACCTGGGGCCGGGCGCAGGGCAGGGAGCTGCCGGTGGGGGTTCTGCACCCACCAAATTTTCCCTTTGGGTGCTCCAGCCCTGGAGCACCCAGGGAGTCAGCGCCTAAGGCACCACTTTTGATGTGATCAGTGGGGGAGCGTCCACTCCCCTTGCTCCCCCCCCAGCTACGCTACCCCGCCCCTAGGAGCCAGAGGGAGCTACCGGATGTTTCCTGGGAGCTGCCCCAGGTAAGCACCGCCAGGACTCCCCACCTCACACCCCGGCAGGTGCCTCTGGCTCTTGGGGTGGGGTGGGCACCCACTACGGTGGCCCATGAAGACCCTCCTGCCTGGTTATGGGGGCAGTCAGGAAACAGGGAAGAGGGGTGGATGGGGCAGGCGTCCTGGTGGGGGCGTCAAGGAATGCGGGGGGGGTTGGATGGGGCAGGAGTCCCAGGGGTCGGGGGTGGGCAACGACCCCCTCGTGGGGTGAGTAGGGAACCCGTTGTTAAGATTTTGGCAGCTCATCACTGCGCTTATCCCATCTGTCATTTACTCATCCTGACAACTGAAATAAGGCCTCTTAAAGAGAGAAGTCATCCCAAATGCAATGTTCATTCAAATCTATAAATACAGTATAAAATGGTTTAATTTCAACACCCAGGAATTTGATCAAATAAGACCAATGGTCTTATTTTGTGCCAAACCCATGGTAGGTCATTAGCTCAGTACATATGATTATCCCTTTCTTCCCTTTTTTTTTTATTACAGCACTTTATCCTACCTGTATGATTGCTAATTATTTCCATCTTCAACCACACTTAATACTTGTCTAACAGTCTAATGGTGAAGTTGCTTAAGCTGAGATGCCTCATGCAAGTAAAAGGAAAGTTTCAAGAAACACACATCTATAAATAATTCAATAGAATTCCTGAATAGCAAATTATTCCCTCTTCTTCAATTTTGAATGCATAACATAGCAAAATCAAAGCACACAGTGCAATCCAAAGCAATCCAACACCAAGAGACTTGCAAATAATATAGCATAGCATTCAACAGTGTTTGCTTTGCACACATGGTGCTATTTGATACATGATGCACTCAAGCAGAAAGCAATAGAAACAAACCACAAACATTTAATAAAACTACATGAGAGCATTATATAATCCACTGCAAAATCGACATCCATAGAAATACAGTCAGAAATATTGTCTAGTGCGGCTTATGACTCCCTTTCTTCACATCTGCATCACTACAGAAGGCCACTTCATTACTTTACATTGACATTCCCAGTATTATTATCAGGATACTCTCCCCGCTATCCAGACGAAATTCCACACCGAGTACTTATATTCTTCCCACCCAAGTATGCAATCCTGCACTGCCTTACTCATGTGGGTATAGCTATACTCCTTGCCCAGCCCCCAAAACATCCCTCAATAGCTCTGAGATTGGAGCACTAATATCCCCATTTTACAAACAGCCAAACGGAGGCACGGGGAGGTTAAGTGATTTGCTCATGGTGAGACAGTGTGTCAGTGACAGAGCTTGAGACAGAAACCATGTCTGTTGGCTCCCAGTCTGGTTGCCTATGCATGGCACCATGATATACAAGAGATTTTTCGGAGTCCTTATGGAAACTGGAATTATAAGAATTACAAACCAGTTCATCTGAGCTGACATAAGAATTCTCTAGGACTTCCTATGCTTGAGATCTAAACGGGCACTAAGCTTTATAAAATTACATGAGATGTCAAACTTAAGGGTATTGCAGTCCATGAAAATATGTATATAAATCTATTATCACATACTACGCCAACGAGTAAGAGAGATGAAAAAAGAATAGCCAAACCTTACATCGGAAAACTCATAAAATCAAACTATGAACTTACAACACACCACTGGTGGTTATTTGTCACATACAGCAAAATGACATTCTAATAGTTTTACATTGTACACTAAGAATAGTCTAATAACTGAATTTCTCATGCTGTATCAAAATGCCATCTCGATCACTAATGGTAAGAGCAAATGACACAACACTTACATGCACTGGACATATCACATCTCCTCCAAGAGACTATACTTACCACCTCCTTCATCAACCTCAGGAGGATCCTTGTTTGTAGCCTCAGCTTCCACAGTGCTGCCTTCCAAATGCACTAGAACAACCTCCTCCCCATCTTCCCTTGTGTTGCTTCCATCCTCCTCCCCCTCTTCCCTTGCATTATTTTCTATTGACCCTACATGCCTGAATTCCCCATTGAGTTCATCTATGCCTTGATGATGTATTTCCATGATACTTCCATGAAGAACCTCAACTTCTTCCCTCATCACAGCCTCTGCTTTTGTCTCTTCTGCTTCATCCATTTCTTCCTCCACTGCATCAATTTCCTGATTTTCCTGAGGTTTGCTTTCCCAAGTATCATTTCCATACTTCGCACATGTCGCTGTCCTGTCAATGTCTTCCTTTTCATTGCCCTTAACACAGTCCTTCGTCTTTTCAGCTTCAGAGTCGTCTTCACTGCTATACAGAGTACTGCTGGATGAGAGAGAGGATGCAGACTTCCTATCTACAAACAGTAAACATAATTTCATTTTAATATTTTTTCTATAAAGCATCTGTCCTCAGTTCATTTAGCTGTGCCCGAAAAGCTAGGTCCTCATCTGGGGTAAAGTGCCATTGTTTTGCTTTAGACCAGCTGAAGATCTGGCACAAAATGCCTCATAATTATATAGATAGGCCCATTACCCGAAACTAACAACAAGCAGTTAACCAAAGCTACTTAACATTTTATTTCGAATAATGTAACCATACCATAGGAAATCTCTACCAATGATACATGAGATCTGCTTCCACGACCACCTCTGAAAGCAGTTGGAAAGGGGTTACAACAAACTCCTCCTGCTGTATTCGACAAGAAGTTTCAACAGACAGAGTTCTTCGGCGCATTCATAACATCTCGATGGATCTATTAGAAATCTCTTGTGAACCACACAGAAATCAACACCATACAGTATTAATCCTTGCTGTTTACAATGTAGTTCTGGTTTTCTAGCACCCCTCACATCCAGACACACCAAACCCGTGAAAAAAATGCAGAAATTGGGCTTGTTTTTGGCTTAATTGGCTTGTGAGTTGCTTTTTGGCTAGATTTTGGCTTGTAGCTTATTCGGCTTGTTGCTTGTTGCTTCTTTTTTCTGATCGGCTCCCAGCTAGCAGGGGCAAGTGGGGTGGGGGGAGAGAGTTGGGGTGCCCAGCAGACCCACCACAGTTCCAGACTGCACGCTGGGGGGGATCTAGTCACATAGAGTGTTGGGGTTCTTAGGGATTGGCTTGTTTTGGCCCTGTTTTTAAATGGGATTAGCTTGATTTTATTGTGAAAGTCGGGGTGCTTATTTAACACGTGAAAGTTGGCAACTGTGCTCACATCTTTAATTATTCTTTCCAAATGCACTGTTATGAATATTCTGCAGTTTTGTTTTTTTAACTTAAATACAATATTTTTACAGGAGCTAAAAATTTCTTTCAGATATGCATATACAATGCCCATTAACTTCAGTAGGAATAGTGAGGGCCTGTTTGTACGGGGAATGTGGCCCTAAATTAATATAATGCTTGTTAAAGGTGACAGATTATCAGCCTGGGAGGCTAAAGTCTTCTATTTATCATAGAGAACATATAGAAGATGCAAGACAGTGCAAGCATCCCCACAGAGCAATTCCAGGGTGCCACAACTCTGTTCTAGACAGGCCATCACTGTATTAGCTCAGATCACCTGCCCATTCAAGCCTTGTCATCTCCACTGAGATTGACAGCAAAAATGACAATTAGTGTCAGTTGTGATGTGGAATCTGCCTGTACCTTGTACCTTGACTGAAAGACTTTTCATACACAGACTATTGAACACCAATCCCACAGTAGTGACTTCCAATGCAGACACGTAGCAACTGGATCTGAACCTACAACCTAGAGGTAAAAAGTTCTGAATCCCCATGGCCACCCAGCTCCCTAAGAAATTATAATTATTAAAGACACTAGCAAGAACATAAACAAGACAGTTGAGAAAAAAAATCTCATACGCTCAGATAAGCAGTGTACGTTTCTTTTCAGGAGAACTGGCCAATAATTCTTTACAACATATTCATTGGCTTATGGGCCATAAGGATTTGAGTGCCAAAGTCTTTCTTACTTGCTCTTTATTTATGCCTAACCCATAATCTTAGCTGAGAAAATAAGGACTTAGGCTCCTCAGTTATCTGGATATGTTTTTAAATCTCTCACACAGGGTGAAATTCTGCCTTCAGATATACCTATGCAATCCTGTTGAACTCAGACTCTGTGGTGAAGAGTGCAATATAAATGCAGAGGTAAGATGAAATGAGATAAGATTTGATCCCCCTGTATTATTCTTTGTTCCATTATCATCATCATACATTACTTGGGGTCCCAACAGGAGTTGGGCAGATTACAAATATACAGTCCCTGCCCCGAAATAGCTTGCAGTCTAAGGTCTTGATCCTGCTAACAGTCACAAATGTGCATAACTTTAAGTAAGTGAGACATCCCATTGAGTACAAAATGAGACTAAGGGTTTGCAGGACCATGGCATAGATAAATTCAAGACATAAATGAATTTTGCACACAGTAGTTAGGATGTAGAGGAAAGGAAGATGATGATAAAATAAAATAAGTAATAAAAGAATTTGGTTATGTAAACTAGCCAGGTGGGTAATTTGCAGATCTCTGTGGTTTTGTTATGGTAATGAGAGTTTTGCCATTAGGATTTTACCAAAAAAGAAACTTGTCCTGAAAATGACAAGTGAGTCACGGTAATAGTTTAGGCCAAAGTCCATTCCATGCAACAAGCACACTGTACACATACCTCAATCATACGAAGTCTGCATTCAAATTAACAAAATAGCAAAAATTCACTTAGTGACAACAGTAGCATGAAAGAGAAAACCTACAAGACTTCATTTGACAAACTTCTTTCCCCTGCACATGTAGCTTTTCAAGATCTTTTAGGATAACCATTTCAAAGTTGGGTGCCTAAAGTTAGGCACCTAACTCCATATTGGAGACCTAAATCAGGAACCTGATTTCAAAGGTTCTGAGCACCCATTGAAATTAATGGGATCTATAGGTGTTCAGCACCTGTGAAAAGAAGGTCACTTATTTATGTGCCTAAATATGAATTCAGCAGACTACTATAGGCTACTGGTTTAAGAACACTGGCAATTGTTTCCAAAACAAAACCCACATCCCTGTTATGTTCCACATTTATCTGAAAGCAAAGAGGAAGTAAACCACTTACCAGAACTAGGAGTTCTCCAATAGTGTGCCCCAGAAAATATCCACATTTCTGGAGTTAGTGAACAGTATGCTGTGCTGTGTGATTCCAGGAGTTGTTTGAACAATAGTGTCAACATTTTAACCATGATAGCCTGTACTACATATGCCAAGCCAGAGGGTGAAAGTAGAAATGCGGAGGCTTGATAGCTCCCCCTCAGTTGCAATGCCCTGCCTGTTCAAGTGTTAACAGGACTTTTAAACACGAGAGGAGGATGGAGGGCGGGAGTGAATATGTGGCTGAAAGATAATGTAGCTGAAGAACTCATGTTACTGTGCAATAACTTAGTTTTCTCCATCATTACCTCTCCCACACACACCCCTCTCCACTCCTGGAGACTGGCTAGCAGTACCAAGTTTCATTAATGATGACAGTGGTTATTAATAATGTACATGGCACCATACCTGCAAACATGCAGAATTTTTCAAGGTAGGGCATTAGCAGAGTGAACTCAGCACTTAGTGCTGTTTTGAAGGCACTCTCTGTGTGCCCTCCCCGCCCTGTCACCTACTCCTGCAGTCTGCAAGGGGAGGCCCCAAAGCAGTGGTGGGCAACATGCGGCCACTCAGGGTAAGCTGATTGCGAGCCACAAGACATTTTGCGGCCACAGCTTCCCCCAGCTCCCATTGGCCGGGAACAGCAAACCGCAGCCACTGGGAGCTGCAGGGGGCCGTGCCTACCGACTGTCAATGTCCGCAAAATGTCTCATGGCTCGCAATCAGCTTACCCTGATGGGCCGCATGCAGACCGCGGGCTGCTCACCACACACCACTGCTTTAAAACCTATGCCCCACTGGAGCTGTCAGGTGCTTGACATCATACCAGCCCCCCACCTTCAGTGCTCCAGGAGTACCAGTGGCAGCATTCTGCACAGATCATGTATTAATGCACAAAGAGAATGAGGGAGAAGCTCCCTGCAAGAAAACTTGGCTTCCACCCACGTCACCAGTATGACAGAATTTAGCCCATACAGAGAGACATATTCCCCTACACTGAAAATCTTCTAATGTCAGAGCAGAGAATAGCACTTGTTCTAGCCATGGGCCCTGATTCTCAGGTCTCGAGAGTTCAGCAGAACATGAGGAGGGAACACAAGAACAAAGGCAGCTGAAAGCCAGAGAGGGATTGCTGGAATGATACAGTGCTTTGTCCATGCCGCCTACGCTGGATGGGGCTGGGAGATGGTGAAATCTCTACAACAGCCAAGGAGCCCCTCTGAGCAAGGAAACCTTTAGCTGCCCATTTTGAGAAGCTTTCCAATCCCCCTTCCAGCACTCTGGTGGCATGAAATGACCACAGCATGGGTCAGGAAGTGATCCTAGGTATCCTGCCCCTAGGGGGTGGGAAGCCTGGAAGCAGAGGGCATTTGGGTGCTGCCTCCATGGGGTGGGTGCCACATGGGGGTTGGGTCCTGCCCCAAGGAGACGGGTGCCGGGGGGGGGGAGTTCAGGTCCTGTCTTCGGTGGGATGGGAGTAGAAGAGCGAGCCTGCCCTGCACACACCCTACAGCAGCTCAGGCCCCCCGTGGCTGTCCTGGCTGCCTGCTCCAGCCCACTGACTCTCACTACAGCATGCAGGTAGGTCAAAACCTCAGCGTGTCCCCGCCCACACCACCACTCAATTTGGCCCAGCTGTCCCTCCATCATAATGGAAGGGCGGCCGGGCCATACCTGGTTAGGGAAGGGGCTCCCCGGTGACTGGAGGCCCAATGCGAGCACACTTAGTGCATGTTGGTTAATCTAGGCCCGTGGAAGACAACAGGTTCAAGTGCCTCCCCTGCCTGATTCTACCCACACGCTATTGGCTATTTTGGTCTCTTCCTCTCCCTTTCATTCTCGCTGACTTTTGTCCCAGTCTGAACAGGCAAATGTTTGCAATCTCAACCATTTTCATAGGATAGGGAAACCATTCCCTGCACACTTCTAACTGTACCCTGCATTAACCCATTGTGGATCTCTGTCCTCCTATAGTGGCGGGACTACATAAAGGAGCTTATGCGTCTACTACTGTTCCCAAATTAACTGACTTGGCCCCTTAACTAAAGAAGTAGATGCTTGTGCTTTTAGATCAAAAGGTACTGCATTCAATCCCTGCAAATGAGAGCATTGCTACAGTGCTGTAGGAAACAAATCCTGTATTAATATTAGAGGGGAATAGGATATAAAATAGATCCTTTTCTTCTCTGCTTTATATGAGTCCATGATTGCCAAGATGGCAAATATAAAATAAAAACCTCACTGAGAACTTGAATAGAATTGTATGGATGTAATTGAGAGCAGAATTTGACCCAATATGTCTTATATCTAACTACAAAAAAGTGTATTTTCTTCCATTAGCTTATAAAGCCTCTTTTTTAAACGTATTTTTAGAAGAATGTGGATTTTTTTGGTTTTCATTTCTCAGCTTTTGGTCCGATCATTTTTAGCAGTGGTCATCTACGCTGATCACAAGCAGTATCCTAGTGAATTGTCTGTTGACAGTCTGCTTTCTTGCCCATCATTCATTGCTGACAATCACAATAACTCTCAACAGGTGAGTCAGTGCCTGGGATAGTTAACAAAAACACAATAAGAAAAGTTGTCGTTCTTTTTCGATGATTAAAAACAAATCTCACCCACCATTCCAAAGCTAGATTCTTCTTTTCTTACCAGTCTCACAGCACTGTATCTTACCCATGCTAGGTGACACAAGTGTTTTTATCAAATGCATCAGCTTCAATTGTTAGCCAGCAGTTCAAATTTTCCATACTTTTCACAATTTTGTAACATAATTTGTAACTTCTTGCCCTCAAGGAGCATGTGTCATCTAGGCAAAACTAAGCCTCCCAAAGAATGAAAGCTAGATAGTTAATCATGTGCAATGGAAAGGATTTACTGATGGCTTGAATTCCACTGCCACAATGTCGTCTTCTATTTCATGTTGTTGAAGCAGAATCTTGTCCATTGAAAAGCTGCCTCTTTTTCAGCATTCACTTTCAATAAACACAGCCTTTCACTTCAATAGCAAAAGAGCCCTGCTTGAATGAGTTATTGCTAGCCGGCTCTCTAAGAACAAAACCCTGTGCTCAGCACACTGGAGGTAGATAAAAATGGCTAAGGATTATGATGCCAACAAAGTAAATGGATGTTAGGAGAAGATAAATCTTTCCTGTGGCAGGCTTTTAGTTCTAAGTAGAAAGAAATGTTTGAAAGCACACTGAGTTTGGGTTCCACGGTGGTGAAATCTCACAAGCTGTTTTTGTGAGATTCTAGCCCACAATGATGAAAATCTCATAAGACAAACTCACTTCTGGAGATTTCTGCCATCTTGAATGGGAGAAATCTCTTTAAGGAGACCCAGTCATTCTCCAGAGACTTTGGGTGCATTGCAGCCAGAACTCAAAAGACCTTTCTGGCTTTAGATCAAGGAATTCAAATCCAGACCCGCTAGAAATCCAAGAGCTTTTGGATTCATTGTTCCAATTTGGGTCCATCTCTAGCTGTAACCAAGTGCAGTGCTATAGCCCTCTATTCACTGCTGCTAAATAAAAACTACAGGACTCTTTCAGACTTTCCACCCTCAGTATATAAATGCAGTGTAACTGTAAATCTTGTCGACAAGCACATCCATGTCGACAGGGAGTGGCGAGCTAGAGCTTGAAGAGCATTTACAGCACCAACTGCCAGAAAATAAGGCTCTCTCACAAATATTTCTAACCCCTCCATCATGATGGTGCTAAACATGCACCTTTCTTGACCAGTCTTCATGTTTCTAATGGCATCCTAATATCCTTTTCTCTTTATTTTTTAACCACAGAGAAAGAAATATTGACTCTGAGCTGTGGTTCATACAGTGTGAGTACTATCCACAAAGAACAAAAGCAAACCCACTAGCTGCACTTCAGTAAAGAGTCTCGTAGCTATCTGATTAGTGTGATCACTCTGCCTAAAATAATTTCTCATTGGGGTTGTGTGAGGAAGAGATCAATTTCTAGCCCACAAAATCAGTAAGGAGCTACATTTAAAAAGCAACTGATTTTCAAATTGATCTTGGGGAAAATTCAGAGTGCATATTTATTTACATGATGCTGGGAGCTTTCCAGGAAATACACTTTCTGCTACTAAATGGTACAATTTACCCAGTTTAATTAAAAACTGCAATTAAAGCAAAGCAAATTAAAATAGTTTAAGGGATGGAATGTGAGAATTACAGAGCACATACTTTTGAAAGCATTTTGTCAATGAGAAAAGAATTTCAGGCATTTCTGAATGGCCATGCCCTTATCCATGTGCACAACTCACAGTGAGCATTAATATACAGTAGAACCTCAGAGTTATGAACATCTCGGGAATGGAGGTCGTCCGTAACTCTGAAATGTTCATAACTCTGAACAAAGCGCAGTTCGGGCTCCAGATCCAGTAGCTTTGACACTCCAGGCCAGCTTCAGCAGCAGATGAGCTCCCTGCTCAGCCCGGCATGAGTTTGCAAGCTTGTCCCACTCCTGACAGGCAGGGGTGTGTATGTGTGAAAACATTGTGTCTCTCTCCCATGATGGGTGGGAAGGAGTGAAAACAGCGCAGACCCCAGCTCTGCTCCCGCTCTGCTGGCTCTGGCTGCCTTGGGCTGGCAGTCCCAGTGTCTTGCTATAAGTGGCTACCCCTGGGTGTGGGGTGGGGTGAGGACAGGCAGCCTAGATGTGCCTACCTTTAAGGTGCAATACAGGCACAGTATAGTATGTGAAAAATTTTTTTATTTTTTTTTTTGGTCTCTGCTGCTGCCTGATTGGTTACTTCCAGTTTCACATGGTGTCTGGTTGACCGGTCAGTCCCTAACACTGGCGTTTGTATCTTTGAGGTTCTACTGTATTTCAAATGGTGGCATGAAACAAAGTTAATGGAAACACCTCACTACACCTTAACTATACTATGTTATCAGTGTTGCAGTATTTAATAGTCAAATAAGAAATATGTTAACTTAGGAAGAACCAAGGACCCTCACTGTTATGTTATCTATCTCTACACACACACACACTCCCTCTCTTCTGACCATAACAAAATTGATAACAGCTCAAGAAGCAACTAATTTGGTCACAAGAAAGCTGATTATGCAAGACACTGATAAGCAGAAAACAATTTTTAAAAGTGTACTGATTGTCCAGGAATCAGTAAATAAATTATTCCTGATAATCATTAGAGAAATGAAAAATTAAGATTTTTTCTGATCATTGTGGTGATTTTTATATGCAAACATGTTTCAAACCTGGTTTGAGTTTCTGTAGACTTTTAGTCTTTCTATAGAAAGCTGCAATTTTTTCCCCAAGAGCTGCTTTACCTTTGCCTATTTCACATAGAAATACAAACATGAAAGTAATGTGTACATTTAACTTGAGCAAATAGCTCACATATAAGGACTGTCAGATAGAAAGCACCTGATGTGTTAAAGACTACACATCTCATTAGAGCGGGGGTCTTAACCAAGGTCTGCTGGCCAAATTACAGCTAAAAGAACAGATCCTGAGTTGAGGTAAATTGCCATAGCTCCACTGAAATCAATGGAGATCTGAACATTTACACAAGCTGAAAATCTTCCCCCAAAGTATTTAGTTTGCCTCTAAATTCCCCTAGTAGCTACATCTTCATTTCTGATCCTGAACTATTCTGCAACATTGCTATGAGCTGTTAAATAGCTGTTGCATTGCATTCCAGAGTTGACTGTATTTCTACATGGGGTGTGAAGTGATTCTTCTGTGTCCCTTAGCGGTTATATACATCAGAGGAATATTGCTGGGTATAATTAATATTTGAGATTCTCAGATGAAAGACACTATGGCAGTGTAAAGTGTTACAGTGCTGTGACATGGCTAATAATATGCCCTTCTTTCTTTCTCCTTGCCCATGTTGTGCAGTAAGGTTAATGTGCAGACCAGAGCTGGATTAACTGAATGGATGGAGCGGGGAGGGATGAAGGGTCTTGAGAATCAGGAATATTGCAGCTAAGATGGAAGAGAGTTGGCCTGTGTTCTTCACTTCTGGTTAGCTCCACAGCATGCTGTTGCAGAGCTAGATTATCTGTGGGACAGCCGGGCAAACCTGCGGGGGAGACTGGATCCATAGCTTTCTAGGGGGTTGTGCTACGGATTGTGTCAAGGATATTTTGTGATGGATGATGCCCTAAGTGTCACTTTCATGACATAGTGTAATGTGTAGCTCAACATAAATGCAGGCTAGATGTACACAACAGGGCATACATAAAATGTAAAACACAGATCAGGTCAAGAACCCTGCACCATGGTAAGAAAAACAACTAACCTTGTTTATCTTCCCCTGAGTCACTGTTTGAGTATCCATCACTTTCTTCTTTCTCGCTGTCAGAGGCCTGTAGTGCCTTCTGTGATGAGCTTTTACTCTCCTTTTCATGGTCTAAATTATCTTTTTCATCATCTGAGGGTGACTTTGACATTCCATTCATCTGATCATCGGCCTGTCCTTCTTCATTAACTTTCTCATCTGATTTCTCTTCATCTGCTTCAAAATCTTCATCATACTCTGAAATAAAAGAAGACCTCTAGCGTGAGACAGAAAATGGAATTCATAACTACTTAAAGTTCTTATTAACCAGAGAAAGGTTAACTCCCATTAACCCTCTTTTACCATTGCATTTCCTCACCTCTTTTTACAATAAGTGAATATATGAGGCCACAGGAGGGATTGTAAAAGTACATTACCTCAAAAAACAAATCATTTTCTTTATACCTAGAGTAACAGAAATAGAACAAAGCTACTCAATGATCTAGCAGGTGTCATTCAAGTGTAAAGAATAAAATAAACAAAGATAGGTCAGATAGACAAATGCAGGAATAACATATAAAGGGAAGAGATCCCCATTATAGAAAAAACTTGCTGCAAGGAAAATTAATTTAAGTAACAGATAAAGCATCAGTAGGACAATATATTCTGTGGGAAGTAAGCAAAAAGTGGACTGACAAGGCTAATTAACAGATTGGTATCCTACAAAATTAGTTATTCAGACTCAGCCAAAGGACGCTGCAGAGGAATGCTCTGATTATTGAACAGTTCTAATATATTCATTTGGTTACAGGGTGAATTCCTAGCTCCATTGACTCTAATGGCAAAACTCCTATTTTGACTTCAGTGGGAACAGGATTTCAACCCAAGTCTCTTACTGAGAATTTGATTAAGAACATTTGACAACATCAGGGCTTTGTATGTAATTCAAAATTGAAATCATGTGTGTATTAGAAAATGTTCTCCACTCCACCCAGAAATAGACTAATTATATTCCCACAAACCAGAACATACCTAAATCCCTTTCACAATAAAATATTTACATTGCAACCATTAATTTGCTGCACAGTCTGCAGAGAGGCAACAAAACTGTATCATGAAAGAGAATTGTCACATCAGACACGCTCCAGCTGTCCCTCGGGGCGATAATTTCTCACCTTTCAAATTTAATTGTTCACCTCTTTTTCTTGTTGAAGTGACAAAATGCCAAAGAGAGAAAGGAAGAGTACCTGATGTGGAACCAATTAGGCAAATAAACAATTTCTCCAAAATGAGAATTAAGAAAATGATTAGATTTATTTTCTACATTCAAAGCAATTGAGATTCCAGCTGCCTCTGAGGTGGCAAGCCTTCTCAGTAATTGTCAGAGAGGTGTCCACCCCCTGCAGGAAAAAAGGCATGGCTAATCACAAAAACATATCCCTAGTGCCGAATGAGAAAGTTTTGTGTGGGTGCAGAAAACTCATGAAAATGAGGACAGGAGTAGAAAGTGGGAAAATATTTATGGAGAAATGATATATTATGAAAAAGGCTTCTCTTAAATAAGTAAATGAATAAACAGGAGATGCTAACAATTTCTGTATCGACAGATAGATGGAAAAGGCATTGGTGGTTATATGGTACAAGAAAACTGCAAGCTTAAAAACAAGAAAGGACTATAACCAAGAGGTGAACAGATTTATTTCACTCCACATAGGCAGCTTTTAGTGCTATAGCCCCAGTAGGAAAGATAGAATGAGGATATACTGTATTCAAGACATGAACTTCTGTGTTAGATTTGACCTTAGAAAGGAGATACTATAAATCTAAGCAGAACAAGAATGACCCTGAAAGTCAGTGCTGATCACAAATGCAAAGAATGAATGAACTATGCAACTAAAAATTATCATCTACTGCAGATAGATCCTCCACTCCTGCCCCATCGCCATCCTTCTATAAACCCTCAACCCCTCCATCCCCCTCCCCATCCTTCTATAAACCCCCAGCCCCACCGTTTCTGCCCATTCCCCATCCTTCTATGAACTCCCAACCCTCCGCTTCTTCCCCTTCCCCCATCCTTCCATAAACTCCCAACCTCTCCGCTTCTTCCCCTTCCTTCTATAGCCCCTCCACTCCTGCCCCATCTTTCTATACACCCCCTAAACCCTCCACTCCTGCCATGTCCCCATTCTGTTCCTCTACACCCACCTCAAGCCTCAGCTCCTGACCACCACCCCCTGTTCTGCTCATATCCTCCACCATCTCCCACCCCTGGGCTGCTACCCCTTCTCTTCCTTTGCGTCTGCTCCCTCTCTCTTCCCCTCCCATCACCAGCTCCTGTTCCCCTCCCCTTCTGTTGCATCTCCACTGTCTTCGGTCTCCCTCCTCATCCCCCACATCTCCTGTCCTCCTCTCCCACTCAGCTCCTATATATCCCATGGCTCCTGCAACCTTAACTATAGGCATTGTTACCTCTGCACTGCCTATGCTCTCGCTCTCTCCTCCCTCCCCCTGCCCCTCTCTCTCTCTCTCTCACACACACACACACACACACACACACACTTCTTAAATCTCTGTTCTTCATTACCAGAGTAATCTGGAGTGGGGAAATTCCTACTGTGCCAGAGTAAACTGTCTCTACACGAAGAGTTTGTATCAATGCACTTACACTGGTTGCTAAAGTCACAGTGTAAACAAGACCTTAAACTTAGATTATGAAAGATTTTGAAATCATATTTGCTCGTTACTTTCTGTAGCCCAGTACCACACTGAGTGCATTCAGACCCTGTGGTGCAAGGCACAAACACACTGCAAGAGTCAGCCCTTGCCCTAAAAGCATCCAGTCCAAACAGACAAAACAGACATAGGCTGCAAAGTGGAAAAGAGGCAAAGGGACTCGCTCGAGGTCAGCGGCTGAGCTGGGAATAGAGCCCAGGTCTCCTGATTAGCAGTGCTATGCCCTCTCCATTAGACAATTCTGCCTCCCCGTTTGTGTTCCTTAACTGGGATTTTTGATACTGTACCATCTTTACTAGCATTTTCCTGGTCATCTTCAGACTCATTCTCTGGTCCTTCTTGTGTTTCTTCTTCTCTTTCCTCCCTTCCAATTTCCACTGCAGGCTCCTGACCCTCTCCATGAGCTGATGAAATTTCAACAGTTGAGTGTTTGGTCGCCTCTTGCTCGACGCTGCCCTCACTTGGCTCATTGTGCTCTTCATCCTTCATCAAATCCTCTTGCTTTTCTCCATAGTCTTCTTTCATCTTTTTCTTTGGAGGAGAGGGTTTTTTGTCCAGGCCCATTGCAATAATACACCTAACAAAAACAACACGGGAGACTTGGAAACTACACATTTTTCCTTTGGCGAAGAATGGAAGGGTATGAAGCATAACCTGCCACATGCCTAGTGAGTTAAAAATAAAATTAAATACATTGTCCTATACCTCAGGTTCACCACCTATAAATGTGGGACAATACCATTCACCCACCTCTGTAAAGCACTTTGGAGCAAATCCTGGTCCTGCTGTACCATACAGTACTGCATCACTACTGCTACTGCACGAAGCTACTCTCCAGGACTTTCACTGCACTGCGGCAGTGTCCGCACAGGATGTTACTGTCATGCTGCTGCAGATTCACACCCTGGCTTGCCGTGCAGCTACTTGCTGTGTAGACAAGCCCCCAAATTGCATATTTAAAGCTGCACTTTGGCCAACAGGCAATGGGCTGAACAGAGATCCAGGACCAGGTCGCTGAGAGACAGAACGCTCCCTACTTGCTTCACTCTTTAACACCCCTGACCATTGCAGCTGCCAATATAACTTTTAAGTGTAGACCAAGCCCAATTCATCCTGTTCTCCCTCTCTCTAGTTTTTTTAAAAAACAATTCTTAATGCTGCTTTAACCTTCACCAACAAACCCTGCTTCCTCACCTGCCTCCCCCCATTGAAAGATTTCTTAGTTCATAGAAAGTGGTGTTTGCTTTCAGAATTCTGGTACAACCCAGGAACTTTTGCACATGTACTATGGATCCTGGGGATGTTTTGGGGCCTGATCTACACATAAAACATAGATCAAACTAGTTACATCACTTAGCGGTGTGAAAAATTCACACCCCTGAGAGATGTAGTTAAGATGACCTAAGGCCCAGTACAGACACTGCAAGCAATTCTTCAGTCAACTTAGCTACCACGTCTCAAGCAGGTGGATTAACTACAGCAATGGGAAAAAAAACCCTTCGGTCATTGTAGCAAGTGCCTACATTACATCACCACAATGGCACAGTGCCGTAGTGCCAACGTAGCGTCTGTAGTGTAGACATTACCCAGAGACTCTGCCAAGGCCTAGTGAAGAATGAAAACCCCACTCTGCTTATTCCTTTTTCTTTCCTCGAGAGAACTGTGCTAGGGATGATCCCTCTCCCTTACTCTCAGCTGTTCTCCCCATAACCATGAACCCCTTCCTATACCTTTCATTTCCTTCCTAGAACACTATGACCTATCCAACTGCTCTTCTTACATAAAGCTTTAATATAGCAATCCCTCATGCTAACCCTTTCTACTGCTGCTTCTAACCTGCTGTGATGTATCCTAAAGACTTCCAAAGCTAGCTTTTCAGAAACTGACTTCCAATTTTGTGGGCACAAAATATAGGTGTGAATAATTGTGTTAGGCATTCTGTCCTCTCAGTTATTATCGCCCATAATTTTCTAAAGGTCATTGAGATATTGGAGTTCCTATGTGCAGGTGCATAGCTATCTAGAGCTTCAAACCTACAATGAGCTCTGCATAGACTAACCCCAGCATCCAGACAGAACCTATTGTGGAATCAGGGGCAAAGTCACTAAGGGCTTGACCGAAAACCCATGGAAATCAATGGGAACCCTCACTGAGCATGGGGTCAGGTCCTGAATCTGTGGACGCAAAATTATTTGTGCTCACAATTTTGGCCCTCCAAACATAAAGGGGTAAAGCAGGACTTTATGGAATGTGACTCGTTGGGGGCATGAAAATAGAGTGGTCACTGCTGGGAAAGGAACCTTATAAAAGGGGATCTTTAGGTCAATAGCTAGATTTGGGTGGCTGGTGGAAGAGAAAAGAATTTCATTTAATCATTGGGTTTTTCCAATATGAAATAATCTGAACCATTTCTCCAGGCTTATATCATTTTAGATAAAGGTAATTCACTTTCTTCTCCACACACGTGCACACAGAAAGGCTGAGATTTAAGCTACTTTGGATATTTACTGAAACAGTACCTCCATCCCTAATTCAGCTGCTTTTCACTCCTCAGAAAACCTTATCACAGCAACTATAACATAACATTTACAAAAATCATGTAAATATTAGTGTGAAGTGGAAAGACATGGAATTTTTCCTCAGAATTTAGTGCTTATCTAAAAAGTTAGTTGGGCTGTATGGGGGATTCCCCTTTCTCCACCTCCCCCGCCTCATCCAACTGTTTATTGTTGTTTTAAAAATATTTTATGAAAAGAATAAAAATTATACATGGCAGCAGCAGTTCTACTGTGTGACACTGCCTTGAAAATCCAGCAGACAGATTTCATTTTTTTTATTAAAACTGAAGTTTCTTGGCGTACGCTCCAGCTATTGATCATGGCATTGTCTTTGGCCGTGAACAAAATGAATGCTTTGTTGTGCTCCTATTTGTTTTCTGCATCCTGGGCAATGTCCTATATTGGCCTACTCGGCAGCCAGGGAAATTACTGTGGACTTCAAATGTTGAGGCAGAGTTGTGCTCCTGAATCTAAGATTTTGTTCTTGTTGTTTTAATTATGTATCTAGCTTGAATGGTGGCCTACAAACCTTAAGAATACAACTGAGTGTAAACTGATGTAGTGATGTCTGCCTGAGTGAACAATAGGTCTGAGAGATGGGAATGACTCACTGAGATGAATGGATTGTTAACTCTGGAACCTACAGCTTGTTTAAATGGCACCATTGTTACTTATTTCACTGCTGATCATTTTTAGCATAAACATCCAGCTGATTTAGTTGGGGATTGGTCTTGCTTTGAGCAGGGGGTTAAACTAGATGGCCTCCTGAGGTCCCTTCCAACCCTGATATTCTATGATTCTATAACATACTTATCCAACAATGCCAAACCACCTTCTATGCCTGTCTGGTTGACAAAAGGCCCTTTTTGCCTCTTCCCATGCTGACAGATATTCCATCTTCCCCCTGACAAATGCTCTGATGTAGCATACAACTTCAGTTCAACACTCTCTGGCATACTGAAAACAGAAAACATGGTTGTAACCCAAAAACCCCTCAGTGTCAATTAGCAAGGGGGTTACAAGAATATCGTGATTCTGGTCTGTATATTCTGGTTCAACAAAGAATGTCGTGTGAGGTCTTAAATGAAAGTCAAGGTCACACACATTGTTAATATCGTTGTGAAATGTGTGGACAGTTACTGTGTAAGGAGCTATGTGGGAATACTGAAAATATTTTTAGATTCTGTATCACAGCAGAGGTGGAGAAACAGGTTTCCTGTCAGTCAAAAGATGGTTATTCACCTGTCTCTCTGTTGGCACATAAATTAAGCCTGGTAAGCTAGCACATTGGAGGTATTTACATACAAAGTCAACAGAGATATGCGAAGTCAACAAGGAAGCCCACGACAGAGGAAAAGAACCTTATCTTGAGATACACTTCAAAGGTTTGCTGAACTATATTTGGGAAACAAAGAAGATCCTCCAAACGGGCAGTGCGCTGACATTCACGAAAACAGGAGCCCCACCAGCTTGGATTGAACATGCTGCAAAAGGCTTTGGGTGAGATGAACTTCATTAAACAGGTTAATCTACTAGTTAAGTTTAACCTTTAGAAAGTGTGTTATGGTTTTATTTTATAATTAAACCCTTGTTTCCATTATCCTTACTCACAATCTCTTGAATTTTGAAAATAAACTTCTTGTTGTTTTCACTATCAGTGCTGTGGTATTGAGCAAGAAGCTGATCCTGAATTGAATCCTGCGAGCTTGTATGTACACTGTTCCCTTGGAGACAGCTGACCCTGGTATTTCTGTGAGTGGTCAGTGACAAGGGGGCTGGATACAACAGGGGAATGCTGCAAAGGGACTGGGGTACACTAACTGTTAACCTGAATGGCAAAGTGAGGGCTGGCGTAGCCCAGAAGGGAAGGCTCAGGTGGCTCACAGGCTTGTGATGTCAAGGAACAGATACCCAGTTAAGCACAAGCAAGTCTCCCTCACGCTGGAGGCAGGGAACGTAACACGGTGACTCAGTCTTGGGTACCCTGAGAACTATCACAATGGGGACAATGTAAAAATCAACTGACATCAATAGGAGATTGCCTATGGGAAGATTGCAAGAGCAGATCCAATATGCAGATGATATAACTGGTTTCAATACAAAGGAGGCAATAGATCCCCATTCGTCTGAGATGTGGCCTGGGCTCTGGAGAGATCAATGGGTGAAACGTTTGATAGATGCTTTGAAAAAAGTGGGGAAAGTTTTGTTGTCTCAACACTTGTGAGCATACCTATAGCAAGGAGACGCTCTGTCCACATTCACAAAGCCAAAGTATCCATGCTTGCCTCCCAATCTCGCACTCTTCCGATGCTTGTATTCACAGCAGGAGCTCAGCCTGTCCATCTGTATCCCATTGAGGAAAAAGGTGAGACTGAAGGGGAAACCATGGTGGCGCTTTGAGGTAAAGTGAAAGGTCTCTGCAATTGGTGAGAGAACGGGGTTAATGCTTTATTGACAGCCTGTGCCCAGTGACCTCCATTTTGTCTGTATATGTGCCAAAACTATGGATCCTGTGAGATCAGGCTCTTTGCCTCTCATCTGCATTAAGGATCATTAAGTTGTGAAATTCCACCTGCTGATATCCACAAAAATCATGCTTGTCCCCACCCCCACAGCATGTCCTGCAGGTGCTGTAACATATCTGTAGCCAGCTAGGACATTATCACAGCAGCCATTCAAAACTTCACAGCTGCAGGAAGGATAGAACCCTGAGCCTCCCACCTCAGAAACACAGGCCCCTACCACTTGATTTGCAGAAAGGTATCCATTAGCTGTTAGCTAGCAGTATAGGGCTTATGATACACGGCTGAGCAGCGCTGATTCTCTCCAGCAAAGGGAAGTCGGATGCAGACATAGCGCTTTATCATATTCAGTGAAAAGTCAGAAACAAACACAATCAGTTACATATAACTCATTTCAGAGTAACAGCCGTGTTAATCTGTATTCGCAAGAAGAAAAGGAATACTTGTGGCACCTTAGAGACTAACCAATTTATTTGAGCACAAGCTTTCGTGAGCTACAGCTCACTTCATCGGATGCATACTGTGGAAAGTATAGAAGATCTTTTTATACACACAAAGCATGAAAAAATGGGTGTTTACCACTACAAAAGGTTTTCTCTCCCCCCACCCCACTCTCCTGTTGGTAATAGTTGGTAATAGCTGGTAAAAGCTATTACCAGCAGGAGAGTGGGGTGGAGGGAAAGAAAACCTTTTGTAGTGGTAAACACCCATTTTTTCATGCTTTGTGTGTATAAAAAGATCTTCTATACTTTCCACAGTATGCATCCGATGAAGTGAGCTGTAGCTCACGAAAACTTATGCTCAAATAAATTGGTTAGTCTCTAAGGTGCCACAAGTACTCCTTTTCTTTTTGCGATATAACTCATTGAGTGAAACAGAACTGCTGGTTCAAATACTTCTCTCAATTGGAAGACTAAAATCACCCCTTCAGCAATAGTAGTCATCACTTCAGGTTACAGAAACTCATTAGCATGGCACCATGGGGGCGGGGGGATTGTGCTGCTCCTGGGTATAGGCTTTATGCCAATGTTATGGAGTTCCTCTGCAGTGATGGGAAGAAGTCTTCCTCCAATCCCTGGGCTGGAATAAGGATTGTGATCTGTGGTAACCCTCCCCTCCTTAATTGTAGATGCCCCTCCTTCCTCCATAATCAGCTAGGCAGAGCCGAAACAGTGCACAATTGTGTGATGTATAGTGATTATGGAGAACTCCCTCGGGCCAGCACCACAACCACCCATCCCCTATGCAGCAGAACAACTGTGATTTCATTGTATCTGAGGACTTCTGATCTTAACCTTGAGGTGATTTTCAGCTCTCATGAATAGTAGATTCCCAGGTCTGATTCTCCTCTCACTCTTGATATACACCAGAGTAACTCTAGTGAAGTCTGTGGAGTCACACTAGTGTAAAACTGATCAGAATCAGGCCCCCAGAATATAGTTTTCCTTCTGGAACAATAAACAGTTTACATTGATGTATTACTGCTACTCAGAAACAGAATTTAGTATTCAAGAACAGTTTACTTCTGCAAATATTTTATTAACCATACATCTCTATCCACAAATTAATCTAACCCACAGTATTTTGTTAAATCACTCCTCTAAATTCCTTCTTTCATAATTTGCAAAAGTAATTGCAGCCTCATTTTCAATCACGGAACAGTAAATCTCGATTTAGGTTGGAGGCAGCTGGTTTATAAGTCCCTGGATGTGCATATCTTGAGTGAGCTCAGCTGAAATCATTTTGATATCACATCAACAGTTTATCCAGAAAATAAGATGTTGCCAGAATTAAAATGAACTCCTCAACTTTTAATCCTTACCTCCTTCCAATAGCTCGCCTTTGTAGACACAAAGGTTTTCTCCTCCACAATGCTGCTGATAGACTTTGATTTCGTCTCTGTAATCAGTGTCATCATGAGACAAGTGCACACTTTTTCCAAAGTAGATCATTGTAACAGATGCATTGCTGTGTAATGAGGGCTTCTGGAATTTTCCTGAGTCCTACAACAGGAGCACAAAAAATGCATTCAATAACCCGACTCCTAACTAGAGGTGAACAAAGGGGCAGCTCTGGTGAGACCTTTTTAAAGTATTCATTCACCTCTTTTTCTCTCACTGTATTTAACCTTCCTGAACTGCGAACAGATCAAAGTGTGCAAAATCGGTGGCCCTGATTCAGACCCTGTGTAACAAAGGGGCCTTACAGCTGCTCTACTGAGTCAGCTGAGGATTCCCTGGCATAGGGACACTGGTCACATCAGGAATGTACATGGGAAAAGGGGGCATGACCAGAGTGCTGCTGGACTTCAGCAGTCCCCAGATGATGTAATAGACCCTCAGGTCAATCTAGCTGGAATTCATTTAAAAAAGTACTATGGCTGCCTCTTACACACACTTGGGCAACCCTGCAGATCAGGGACATGCAAAGATAGCATACAGCTAGGTTTGCCCATCACCTAGGGTCCTGCATTCAGCACAGCTCCACCAGACCCAAGGATCGGGTCCTGCATGACTTTACCAGACATACACTATCCAGATAGATGAATTATATTTTCTTCTTTTAGCTGGCAAATGCTTATCCAAATCTGAAATTACCAAACCTGTATTTGGTTTCCAAAACCCAAACCAGCTTTCCTTCCAGCTATAGAATCCGACGTCTAAATAATTTCTGTATGTCAGTTTACTTTTCGAATAGAATCCATTTAGAATTCCTCCATTCTGTTTGCAAAGCCATTCTAGTTAGAGCAGAGTGAACTTTACATAGCAAATCTGTATTTAACTTAATGTTTCCATTTGTGAATGCTCTGCAAGCAGCCTTGGATTGTTATTAATTTGTACACTATTAAAAATTCTTTGATTAGGGTTTTATGTGGAAAAAAAGTTCAGCCTCTGAGTTCTTCATGATTCACTATGGTCCTGATTCAGCAAGACACACAAGTATGTGGCTAACTTTAAGCACGTAAGTAGTCCTCAAATTTAATCTGTTTCTGCTCTCTCTTATAACATCAAAAAAAGGAATGGGGCATTTTGCATTTTACAGCTGCTGACTATGGGCTTTTAAGAACAATCTTGCCCTGGCAGGGAGATGGACCGGATGATCCAATCAGTCTTTTCCACATCTGCCTTGTATGATTCGGACTATAATGTGGGTTTAAGCATACAGCCCCCATACTGGCAAGCTCTTACGGAAGTTAATGGTAATTCTGCCTGAGAAAGGATTGAGTCCTTTATGCTGGGGGCCTGCACCATAAAAGCCACTTTTTCAGTTCTTCTGTGGCACGGAAGCCAAATACATTGTTTATTTGAATGGCTCTATCACTGGGTGCAGTGGGGTACAAGGACAAATCATGAGCAGATTATTCTCCCAACATTCTGATCTTGATTCTGTGAACACACCTGCTTGTCGAACGGTTTGATATACTTGAGTCTCTTTAACAAATTATTTTAGGTTCACATTTGTGTGCACATGTGTAAAACCATTCTCTTCATTGGAAATGTTTTATAGATGGATCCTTGGAAGGAGTTCACAAAACAAGATAATCAAAAGTTGGGTTTTCAGGAGTACACAGTGCTTTAACGGGGGGGGGGGGGAGAGAGGAAGGGGGGGAGGAGAAGGAGGACAAAAACAGATAGGGTTTTAGCTTCTTCTTCTAGTTTTTGAGTTGGTCCATTTCCAAGTGATGATTTCAGTCCTGCTCAGTTAAATTAGCGCCTGTCTGGTTATTAATATATTCGATTAAATTAATTTGGCTGTGGAAAACAATCCCAGGCTGCTGCATTGAATAGAAGACAATACAGTACCTCAGCACGGCATTAAAGCAAACGGGTAGGACCAGATTGTGCCATCAAAGCACTCTCCAAAGTAGAGATCCAACTCAGACTTGCACTGTAACTCTAGCACTGACAAAACACTGAGGGTGCACAGCCTTGGGTGTGTGCCCCCAGCACTGGTCCTGGGCTGCTGATCTTGCTCCTCGCTAGCCTACTTCCACTGCTAGCCAGATTCAGCATGTCTTGAACCACTTCACGCCCCCTTCACGTTCTCAAGACAGCATATCTTGTATAAGCACCTCTGGAGCAAGAAATATAGATATCGGGGGTAGGGGGTGAAAAAGAGATCACATACCTTTGTTAACAGCTGCTCTAAGCCATTGGGTGCGGTGGTTGGGCGAAAGCGTCTCCCCCTGGAAGTCCCGTGCCTAACTCCCTTTATGTTCTTATCTCCTTTTTGGGGTGGAGGTGGCACCGGTATCATGTAATTGTTAATGATAGGAAGTTGATATGGGGATAATCCAGCTGAATAATCCCCTGAGTTCATAAGCCTCATCATGCTTTTATCTCCCTGCAATCACATTTAACCAGGTCAAAACCAAACTTCATGTCAACACTGAGCCTGCACTGCACAACTCGAGAGCATACTGGATCATAGACTATCAGGGTTGGAAGGGACCTCAGGAGGTCATCTAGTCCAAGCCACTGCTCAAAGCAGGACCGATCCCAAATTTTTGCCCCAGATCCCTAAATGGCCCCCTCAAGGATTGAACTCACACCACTGGGTTTAGCAGGGCAATGCTCAAACCACTGAGTTATCCCTCCCCCTAATGTACATGGTCTGGCTGTTCCTTCCATTTTACATTCACATTTTCAAAAAGGGGCCTCTAAATTGGTGCCCACATCTTTGCTTGTGAAATGATTTGTGCGAGCAAAACCCTGAATCTGAAAGCACAGCTAGAGGACCTGGGTCCAGGCCCCTTGAAAATTTGACCCAAGAATCTAGTAAACTGATTATAATTTTTTTTAAATTGCATATTACTTATGATCCTGGCAGACTCTTGACCACAGACAGCCAGAATAGTGAACAAATTAACAGTGCTTTTGCAGTACTAATTTCCTTTCATTTGTGGGGCAGAAACTAAGGTAGCCAGAGTTTATCCATCATGAAATTATTGGGCACAAAATTACCTCAGTACCTTTCAAATGACTTTATTCCCATTAGTAGTGGAGCTTTACTTCTCCTCCAGGATGAAATTCATCCAAGGGCACAGGAGCCAAAGGCCCTGAAGCAGGAGGCAGGTGTACAGAAGAAACTCAAACCCGGGCAGCTGTTGGAACTGGGCTGTGCAGAAGGTCCACATAAACCATCCCATATGGGAGCTGGCTGGGAGAAGGGCTGATGGTTCATGATTACTTACTGCAGTACCTTGCAGTGGCTGCACAAGGGTCACAGCCCCTATTCCAGCCCCCAAACCACTCATACCTTTACCAACATAAGCCCTATTAACTTAATTTTTTTCAAAGCTGTGGGAGAAGGGGCTGAATTTCCCCTTTTGGTAATTACATACACATGTGAGCAGGTTCCACTAGCCTGAGCAGCTCCCGCTCCCTATTCCGACTTCTTTGGCTGAGTAGGAGGAGTTGTGGTGAGGAAAGGTTGCTGCCCCTTTACAGCTGTGGATGGTGAAAGGGAGGCTTTGCTGGGCTCATACAATTGTAGGACTGGATGGGACCTTGAAAGGTCATCTAGTCCAGTCCCCTCCACTCATGGCAGGACTAAGTATTATCTAGACCACCTGTGGTAGGTGTTTGTCTAACATGCTCTTAAAAATCTCCAATAATGGAGATTCCACAACCTCCCTAAGCAATTTATCCCAGTGCTTAACTACCCTGACTGTTAGGAAGTTTTTCCTCAACCCAACCTAAACTTCTCTTGCTGTAATGTAAGCCCATTGCTTCTTGTCCTATCCTCAAAGGTTAAGGAGAACAATTTCTCTCCCTCCTCCTTGTAACAACCTTTTATGTGCTTAAAAACTGTTATGTCTGTTCTCCCCTTCTCCTCTCTCCCCTGCCCATCTTCTCTTCTCCAGACTAAACAAACCCAATATTTTCAATCTTCCCTCACAGGTCATGTTTTCTAGACTATTAAAAATTTGTGTTGCTCTTCTCTGGACTTTCTCCAATGTGTCCACATCTTTCCTGAAATGTGGCAGCCAGAATTGGACACAATACTCCAGCTGAGGCCTAATCAGTGTGGAGTAGAGAGGAAGAATTACTTCTTGCATCTTTCTTACAACATGCCTGCTAATACATCCTAGGAATGATGTTTGGGGTTTTTTGCAACAGTGTTACACTGTTGACTCATATTTCGCTTGTGATCCACTAGGACCCCCAGATCCTTTTCCACAGTCTAGGCAGTCTTCTAGGCAGTCATTTCCCATTTTGTATGTGTGCAACTGATTGTTCCATCCTAAATGGAGTACTTTGCATTTGTCCTTACTGAATTTCCTCTTCTTGACTTCAGACCATTTCTCCAGTTTGTCCAGATTATTTTGAATTTTAATCCTATCCTCCAAAGCACTTGCAAGCCCTTCCAGCAGGGCATCATCTGCAAACTTTATCAGTGTACTCTCCCTACCATTATCGAAATCATTGATGAAGCTATTGAACAGAACCGGACCCAGATCCGATCCCTGTGGGACCCCACTTGATATGTGCCTTCCAGCTTGACTATGAATGACTGATAACTACTCTCTGGGAATGGTTTTCCAACCAATTATGCACCCACCTCATAGTAGTGCCATCTAGATCCTCTACAA
This sequence comes from Eretmochelys imbricata, assembly GCF_965152235.1. NCBI lineage: Eukaryota > Metazoa > Chordata > Testudines > Cheloniidae > Eretmochelys > Eretmochelys imbricata. Next base: position 85,269,677 of record NC_135579.1, on the reverse strand, counting down.
ATACCCTCAGCTGTCCCTGTTAAGAGGTAGGCACTCCCCCTATAGAGAATCTCCACAGAGAGTGAAAATTTTATATGCAAAGAAAGACTACTCTATAAAAAAAGCATCCACTGTGTTTTTCAGTGCTGTGATACAGGTCTGAATATAAAGTCAGTAGGACAATGTCTTTTGCAAAACAAAAGGAAGGGAAATAAGGGAAAAAAGTGATGATAAATAATTGTGCATTAAACACAATCTGTGGTTCACAATTCTGAGATGTACAGTATTAGCCTACTTTTAAGTCATTTTTTTCTGATGGGTTCCTAAAACTATGTAATTCTCATAAAAAAACAAGGGCTAACCCCATTGGGAAACTGATGATCGTGTTCAAGTTCCAAGAGCTTTTGTTTGGATCTTGAAGAAGTCTTGGGTGTGGATCCTGCTGTGGGATATCCAGGAAGTGGCTGTAATCGGACTGGGCGTTGCATATTTCCTGGTGCAGTGTTTGGCCGAGGAGAGGAAGACTGGACAAGTGAAATAAGAGAACAGCCTTTTAAAATGAACATTCATGCACACTCCAGAACCTAGGAGTATAAGGCAGTGGTTCTCAACCTTTCCAGACTACTGTACCCCTTTCAGGAGTCTGATTTCAGCCCCAGGCCATGGGGCTTTGGCTTCAGCGTGTATCTTAGCTTTGTGCGGCCCCTACTTGCCCCGTAAAGCCGGCCCTGCACTTGTGGCCCCACCTAAACCCATCCTGTGACCCCCCACGGGTCACCTCCCCCAGGTTAAGAAACAATGATATAGTATATAGAGCGGTATAAACAAGTCATTGTCTGTATTAAACTTTAGCTTGCACTGACTTTGCTAGTGCTTTTTACGTAGCCTGCTGTAAACTAGGCAAATATCTAGATGAGTTGGTTGATGTACCCCCAGAAGACCTCTGTGTACCCCCAAGGGTGCATGTACCCCTGGTGGAGAACCACTGCAATAAGGGATTCAATACAATTATAGATGAACCTTTAATCAAGTTCTTGCAATTTGACATGTAGATTTTCTTGTAAAATAAAGGTGAGTAGAAACATGTATTTATGAAAACAGGGCTTACAACAGGGTACAAGGTGCATAAGCCCAACATACAAATCTCTTGAGGACACAAAAAAGTTATTGATCAAGATTTTCAAAACTGACAAGAAAATATGGGTGCCTACATTGAGAGAGATTTAAAAAGCTTGATTTTCAGAAAGAGCTGAAAACCTTCCCTCTGAAGATCACGTCCCCTTAAGGTGTCTCAAATTGGGCACCCAAAACCTGGAGCACCGAAAATCACTATTCACTTCTGTATGTAGCGTAGCTGTAGCTGTGTCTGTCCCAGGGTATTAAAGAGTCATGGTGGGTGAGATAATATCTTCTAATGGACCGACGTCTGTTGGTCTAATAGAACAGGGGTGCCCAATTTATGAACAGCGGCCTGCTTCAACACAATATACTAATGGCTGGTTCAGTCGCGTTTGGTCATCTTGTTTACATCGTTTTAGTTTACACAAGTGTGTAAATAGACAATACTGTACATAGAAACAACCTATCTAAATACATACGAAACACGCTGAACTTAAAATATAAATCAGTACAGGGGACTTTAAATCTTAGGGCTAGTCTACACTAGAAGCACAGATGCAGCTGTGCTGCTGTAACGCATCTGGTGCAGCCACTCTATGCCAAAGGGAGAGAGCTTTCCCAGCTGTATAATAAAACCACCTCCATGAGAGGGAGTAGCTACATGGGCGGGAGAAGCTGTCCACACCAGCTCTTAGGTTGGTGTAACTTACGTCACTCAGGGGAATGGTTTATTCAGAGCCCGCAGTGACATAACTTATGCCAACATAACAAGCCCTTATTAAAATATGTAGAATCTGTTTGGCCCACACAAAATTGTTCTTAGGTTTACGTGGCCCTCCTGTGTAATAAGGTTGGGCACCACTGCAATAGAAGATATTACCTCACTCACCATGTCTCTCTATTCACTTCTGAAAAGTCTTGGCTATAATCTAGCTTTTTCTATTGTCAGTTAACAATGCAGCCCACTTATGATTATAATGCGCTTATAGCCATTCTCCCAGCTTTGGTATTGATGATAAAGATGTCCATAATTTAGACAACTTAGGCTATGTACACACTACAGCTTAGGTTGGTATAAGTTATGTCGCTCAGGGGTGTGAATAAACCATATCTGGGGTTCTTTCAACCCAAAGCTCTTGGTAACTTTTACTCTGTGCAAGGTGGTGTCAGAAAATAAATCAGGGGAGACACGGCCGTCCAACCAATAGATGGCTGGCACAAACAGGACAACACAAGAGTGCTTTCACTTAAAGCTAAACTTTACTTAGTCTCAAGCCCTTATACTCACATCCGCAACAGGTTAGTAAAATATCCCCAACCCTTGATAATTACCAAAGCTGAGGGTAGCACAGCAGCAGCCCGTCTGCCAGTGGGGAACACAAGATTAATCCAGAAAGAGAGTCCAGTCCTGAAGAGTCCCCCCACCTCAAACTTTTCCCCCTTATTCATATATTAGTAATGGAATGACATGTCCCTTAAAGCAAACTTGTTAAGTAAGCAGTTTCAATGGTCAAGCAAGAGATTCCTTCTGATTATCGATTAACCAGGTGTGGGTTTTTCCAGAGTTTGCAGCCTTGAGGCCCCAATAGACATTCCTGGGGCACATCCTTCTCTTCTAAAATGCATGTGTCAAGGTTCCTTCCCCTCTCTGAACTCTAGGGTACAGATGTGGGGACCTCCATGAAAAAACCCCTAAATTTATTTTTACCAGCTTAGGTTAAAACTTCCCCAAGGTACAAACTATTTTACCTTTTGTCCCTGGACCTTATTGCTGCCACCACCAAGAGTCTAACAAATCTAACCAGGAAAGAGCCCACTTGGAGACGTCATCCCCCAAAAAATCCCCCCAAGCCCTACACCCCCTTTCCTGGGAAGGCTTGATAAAAATCCTCACCAATTTGCATAGGTGAACACAGACCCAAACCCTTGGATCTTAGGAACAAGGAAAAAGCAATCAGGTTCTTAAAAGGAGAATTTTAATTAAAGAAAAAGTAAAAGAATCACCTCTGTAAAATCAGGATGGTAAATACCTTACAGGGTAATCAGATTCAAAACATAGAGAATCCCTCTTGGCAAAACCTTAAGTTACAAATAGACACAAAAACAGGAATATACATTCCATTCAGCACAACGTATTTTATCAGCCATTTAAACAAAACAGAATCTAACGCATATCCTAACTAGATTGAATTACTTTACAGGAGTTCTGACCTGCATTCCTGCTCTGGTCCCGGCCAAAAGCATCACACAGACAGAGAGAACCCTTTGTTTCCCCCCCCACCAGCTTTGAAAGTATCTTGTCTCCTCATTGGTCCTTTTGGTCAAGTGCCAGCGAGGTTGTCTTAGCTTCTTAACCCTTTACAGGTGAAAGGGTTTTCCTCTGGCTAGGAGGGATTTAAAGGTGTTTACCCTTCCCTTTATATTTATGACAGCATGTATCAGCAACTTCAACAAAATTCTTATCAGGAAGTATACGGGGTCAAGCTGCCCTCTCTGTGGCAGCCAACCCCCTCCCCCTTCCTTGGTTAAACTGAGACTGCTGAATGGCCAATTTACAGCCTGCTGACTGGGCTGCTTTTAGCAATAAGCCATAGTGGTTTCAGGCACTTTACTGGTTTGCCAAAGTCTCCCTGTACAACCCCCCCGAGTGTCGTAAGTTACACCGGCATAAGAGCCGGTGTGGACAGTGCTGTGTCGGCGAGAGAGCTTCTCCCGCCAACAGAGCTACCCCCACTCACGGAGATGGTTTTACTTTGCTGACAGGAGAGCACTCTGCCCTCAGCATGGAGCATCTTCAGCAGATGTGCAGCGGTGGCAGTAGACATGCCCACTGTCTCTCTAATGCTTATTGTAGTGATCTTGGAGGGTGGTGCAAACAAAAAGAGAGAATTAAGGTACGAAAACAGGTTTATCATGAAACAGTATCTCTAAGAACTGACATCCCACTTCCCTCAATAAGGGCCTGATCCTAATCCCTTTGGGGCAGTCTGGCCAGTCAATGCTACAAAGTAGAGATGTAACAGGTGTCTATAGAATGGTGCAGGATTCGGGGTGTTGGATAAGACTCACCGATTGAGAAGGACTGGATTGCTCTCCATCAACTAAAGCATGGCGTCCATAGTGATTCCTTGGAGCAGCAGGCGGGTGTGGAGAGAGCAGAGGATTAATATCTTCCACTGATCTTCTTGATCGTTCCACCTAGAGGAAGAGAAAGTTATACATATGAGCTCTTGGTGGGAGAGGAGGCTATATATCCTGTCATGGAACATTGAACCAGCCTTCTGCGTCTGTGAATAACTATCAGCTTTGGCAGGAGCTTAGGTCATTATCCTTTAAATGGAAGAAGAGATCCAGGTCTGACACCAGAGTAGGAGGAAGGGGCAGATAGATAGAATGAAAGAGAAGCAAGGAGAAGACACAATGAGAATCGCCCATTCCTTTTGATTCCTGGGCCTGTTGCTTCTCTCCCATCTTTATGTCCCTTTCCCTTCTCCCTCCCTTTCTAGTCTTGTCCAAACACCTGTTGAACCCCATCAATTCTACTCCTCCTCCCCTTGTTTCTATGTATTTTTTGAATCTCTGCCCTCTCCCTCTGTATTTCAGCCTCTTACACCCTGTTTTGTTTGAAGCCCCGTTTCTTTTCTAAAGTTAGAGGAGCCTCTGCAATCCCCTACTTCCTTCCTTTGACATCTGTTCCTTCTCAAAGTCTCCATATTGTGGTGATTCTAACTCTGGCAGTGAAGGGCTGGATGTGCCTTTATCCCCTATCCCTTTTAATGTGTAATCCCAGATCAGATACTGTCCAGATTAGCGGAAGATGGTGGAGAAAGACGTAAATTACACCTCCCTGCATCAGCCTGTCTCTTGAGTCCCTAAGGGGATTAACCCCAAGGGACAGAAGACAACCAAACCAACCATAGGGTTCCCACTGAGGGGAGCAGTGTTAGTTTCTGGTCAGGAGTTCAAAATTATCCAGCACTGCGGCACGCATTGTGCCATAAAGGTCCTGAATACAAACTTGGGCAGACTCTAAACCACAGCTTCTCTCCAGTACTTCCTGTACAGGGGCTGAGGCTGTAAATATTACAGGATTGGTATTTTCATTTATTTTTCCTTCTTCTGGTTGCAGCTGGAATGCAGAGAAAAGTGAAATTCAAATGCCTGAAAGGTTTGCATTTCTTTCTGCACATAATCAAAGAACCAGACAGCTTCTTAACATACCCAGTGTTGCCAACTCTCATGATTTTGTCATGAGTTTCACAATAATTATTGTTTTCCTTAAAGCCCCAGCTCCTGGAGTCAAGTGGATATGTGATGATTTCAGCCTTCATTCTTAAAGAAAAAGTCAGTTTCCAGCCCTTGTGGCTGTGGAGAAAGCTTCAAAATGTGACTCCTGAGGGCTCAAAAAGAGGAAGACAAATAAAAAGACCACCAAATCTATTATTTTTATATAATCTCATGATTTTTGAACATGTGGGATTTGCAATACTGCAAGCCCTCTGCTGTGTGTGACTTCTTTTACTGATAAAGAATAAAAGACTGATTGAGAAGATGGGATCCCCAGTACGGTTTTTTAAGTGCTTCAGCCAGGAGTTGAAGAAATTCAGCTAGAGAGATATTCTTGCCATGGGAGGTCTATGGCTTCCTGGCTAGAACAGCCACTGACTTCTGTGGGATTTCCACAAGTCCAGTGGCTGCACAGTCGAGCCCAAACACAGTGGTTCCAGGATAAAGACCCCTGAAAGGACTCTATACCATCGTGGGGTTGGTTCTGATAAAAATTTTGCTCTGCGTTACTCGCCTCGGCAAGTTTGCCAAGTGCTCAGTACACTCACGTGACACGGCCTTACCTTGATTCTCTGAACCCGGTCCTTCCTCACAACATTTTCCAGTTTTCTTTTAATTTCTAGCTGATGATGACGCTGCCAGTGCAAGAAATCCTATTAATTACCATAATGAGGTGTCAGTGAACACAACAAGGCTGAGCTCCAGCTTTGGGTACTTCTCATCTGCCCTCCTGGTTATTACACCCATTGATCACTGCCCTGTAATGATCATTGACTTCCCTTACACTTCAGCATGTGAAAATCCTTCCCTTCCCAACATTAACATTTTGAATGCTATAGGGGCCCAGTCAGCTTTTACTTCTACAGAGGCTATTCCCCCTGCCAGGGTAGAATACAGAGGGCAGAATTGTATGGGTGGAGGGAACATTGGTAGGTTTTTTTTCCTTTCTTTTGCTTAGAAAAGTTGCATGACGATCTGTTTAGCGAATACCACAGCCATAAACAATGTGTTTAATTATTTATATTAATCTGAACCGCTCTCCTATAGGAGATGGTGTGTGCCTGTGAAAATGACACTGCAATCTGCCTTCACCGGGGGCGGGGGGGGAAAGGGGGGCAGCAGGAGCAAGTAATTGCTACTGGACTATAATTGTAACTGATTCCTTCCTCCTACTCTAGGGGCGGGGGGGGGGGCAGACAGGGAGCAAAGCTGTTGCACAGTGCCATCTTGTAGACCCTGCACTTACCTAGTGGGAAGCAGGCTGGAGATAGGCCCAGAGACAGAGATTTAGGGGGCTGCTGAGTAAGATACTGGGTCTGGTTTCATCCATCACGTTGCTTAGGTACCAGTTGAACAAATGCTTTGTGGGGAAAACTGAGAGTCTCGGCTTCCTAGAGAATGCTGCGTGGGAAAGGAGGAGTGGCTGCACTCCAAGGGGGCGGAAGGGGGACCAGTCTTATTCCTCAGTGTGGAAGCAGAGGGCAAGAGAGAATCTTGTCCCTAATTGATATTTATTAGGAAGCAAGCACCTGGACCAAGACCCCATTGTGCTAGCCACCGTGCAAACAGAACATAATGACAGTCACTGCCCCAAAAACTGTGTGTGCGGGGGAAGGGGGGGAGAGGGGGTGTTACTGACAGTTTTAGAGTCTGTTAACTCCATCTAGTTATGGCAAATGTTCTACTCCAATGTTGTGTTCTTCGGTGGAGACAATAAGATTTGTGGTCTCAAAAACAGGACTGAAGCAGATGATTCAACGCTTGATACTACAACTGCAGGCTTGAACAATGAATCGGATTATTTGAATATTCAGATTTAAGAACTGTGTTAATCAGAAAACCATTAATTGAATATTTGTTTAAGAAGCCAAGCTGGGCAACACAAACAAGAGTGACGAGGGCAGCTATTTAAATGCCAGGCTCTGCAACCCGCTGGAATTTGCAGCTGAAGCTTGGGATCAGTTTAAGCTCAGAATCTTTAAGGGGATAGTGAGCTGGAGCTAAATGCAACATGATTATGGAGATAATTGTGTTTAAACAAATGTTAGTCATCTTTTTTTCATTTTAGGAAATGGAAATTGAGCTACAGATGGTGAGGGCTGGAGAGTTTCAAAGGGCTGTGCTGTACACAGACCCACCATTCAGAAAAACACAGAAGAGTGTATAACATTATTCAAATTCTCAGCTCTAACAAAAGCTGATAAGTAGCAATACACTGAGGTTACTAGATCTTTTGGCACACAAGAGGCGTTGTGATTTATCTGACCCTTGTGACCTTGGGACTGAGTCTGAGTTCTGAGGTAGCTTCCTCTCCTCTTCACGTGGCTGGCAGACTGTTGAGATTGGGGATGTTCCAAAAACATTCTCCTGGTTGGAGTCATCAAGAGTGGAGACTCCATGTCCTCCTCTCCACCAAATACCCCTCTTCTCAGGGGCAGTCCCATGGCATACCAGCACTAGTAAACAGCCCCTAGACATGACTAAGGAACTATTCTAAAAGGCTTATATGTGGATAATGTGTTCGTACCTCCATGTCAAGGACCTTGTGAAATATGGCCTGAGCTAGGCATTCCCGTACATATCTTTGGTGATCCTTCCTCATAGCATTTAGCCGATACTCCTTCTCAGATATTATTCTCCCACTTCTTGAGATCTGCCATAAGCAAATAAAATATAAACATAGAGAAAAAGAGAAGAGAGAACAAGGTGTATTCTAAACAAAGCCACGTACAAAAGGAGAGCAAAACTATTTGAATCCATACACCATTTCTGCACCTTTATTATGTGTGCCACGTCCATTAGATACCATAGAGAGACCAGGTGGGTGAGACAGTATGTTCTACTGGACCAACTTCTGTTGGTGAGAGACACAAGCTTTTGAGCTTACACAGAGCTTTTCTTCAGGTCTGAAGGCAGCACAGAGAGGCATGGAGGTCTGAAGAAGAGCTCTGTGTAAGCTCGAAAGCTTGTCTTTCTCACCAACAGAAGTTGGTCCAATAAAAGATATTACCTCACTCACCTTGTCTCTCAATATCCTGGGACCAACCCAGCTACAACAACACTGCATGAAACAATTAGAGACAATAGAGATTGCTGAAAAATAAAATTGAAGGTATTAACCCAATTTTTAATTGGAATTTTATGAATTTAATAACCGACTTTATAGGCAATAGGTTAACTTTGACACTGTTTTTTTAAAAACAAGTCAATCATCTAATAGGGTTTAACTATGACTTACAGATTCTGGGAAGAATAACCAGAAATATGTAACAAAGGCATACTGGATCTATTGTAATCACTCAAAGAAAAGTTCTCCTCACAATAGATTTGAAATACAAGTACAGTGACATGTCTTAATAGCAGCCTTACTGTGTGGTAATGCACTGCCATTCATGTGTGGTAATGACTTACTGCAACTCTGCCACAAGCTCAGGGCTGTGCTAAGATTACCCAATGTTTATGTACAGAATTGTTCCATACCAATAATGGTCTCCAACACCATGAAGACAGATGACTGATAGGCAATCATGTTTATTATTAAGGGACAATGCCTCCGTTTCAGTTAATAGTTCATCCCGAGCCAGTCAAAGTTCAGGATCCTCAGCATTCAGAAGCAGTTTTATTCTGCTGCTAATGTCACTTGAGGAATTTTCATAACACTAGAAAATCCGAATTGGGTCATTAGGAGGTATGTTTTTTTAATCGCTGTTGGAATTTTTCCTGCTGGAATTCTACCCCAGTGTCCTCTCCTCCAGTCTCCAAAAATTGTTAATTTAATCCAATAATATTAAATTGGGAGAAAATGAATGATTTGTATTAAGTTAATACCTATCTTAACTGTGAGAATTGTCTCTCACCCGTGGTATGAACAGAACCAGTTAACGTTGCCTTGTCGCGCACACACCCCCTACCAATAATGAGTTAACACTTTTAGAGCCCAATCACATATGGTGGTGCTGTGCATCTTAAATAAGACGAGCATCCCTCAGCCTCCAATGCTGCAATGTGCTAAGTACCTCCAATAGTGTGCTAACTGCAAATTCGTCAACTCCCAGTGAAGTCTTTGATGCCATTTAGCACACTGCAGTATCAGGCCCAGGATTAGCACCTGCCCTCGATGCTCTAGGATTGTCCAGATTTTAGCACCACAGCTCTGTGTTCCACAACCATGCTATATTTACAGGACCCCAAATCCCATAGGGTCCTGCCATATGTGATCGCACTATGATGTTGGATGGTAATGGAATGAACTTACATAGCATCAAAATGTGATCACATTACATAATGCTGGCATGGGATGACACCATGATATGTTTTTGTCTATATGGGCAAATTTTTAAAAGTGGCTACCCTACCTCTGTACTGAAAAGCAAAAATACCCAGCAGTGTGAGGTAAAAGTAACAAAAAGGGAGCCTTTGAAGCCTACCAGCCCTGATCGCTGAAGATGCCGTCTTATCCTTGTATTGCTGAAGTATCCAGCCAAGTGTTTGTCTGTAAGGCTGTTGTAGGTTGCGAGTGACCTGAAACCAATAAATGAAGCCACCATGGAGACATTATGAAAACCCAGAGTTTAGTGTTGAAGTTATAAATTATCTACCTAAAATTTAAATGCACAAAGTGCTGTCTTGAAGAAACAATTCAGGCATTTTGTCAGATAAATAACCTTTTCAAATGTGCCATAGAGGTAACATCCCCCTGTTCCATGAGAGATTTAGATCTTCTCCAGAAATCACTTATTCTGTGATACACAGGCCCTTTGTTTGCTCAACATTAAATAAAATATCAACCAGTAAAGACTGTTTCCACTGTGGACCCCAGGCCACAGTTCTTGCTCAGACAAAATTCCCATGAGAGGTCTGCCAGAGTAAGAAATTATTGGATTTATGGTAGCTTAATATCATACCCATAGCACCAATGAACATTCACACATAAGTAATTTGGGGCCAGATTTGGCTGCTTGGAGTTTGAGTACAGCGAGATCGGGCGGGAAGGTATCAATGAGCCAGTTGCAGCGCTCTAATCCCAACATGTCTGGACCCGGTGCAAGCTAGAGTTACAGAGGCACAGTTCTAATTTGCATGAATGGAAGATCAAGCATAGTAGAAATCTGCTTTCTTGCACCCCTCACCTTGTCCCCAGCACACCTCCAACATGCACCCTCCATCCTTTTAGACTGGCACTGGAAGGGGATGGTGCATAAGGCAGCTATGCAGTCTCTGCCCACTTTATGCAACCAGAGTTCACATACACAAGGGGGCCTTCTCTGGCTGATTTAAGTCCTCTTTGTGCTACTTACGTAGCCCAAAACGGAGTTAGCAGACCAGAGAATCTGCCTCTTTCAATATATACAATTGAAACAGCAACTTCTAGCCCCACTAAATATAAAGAACATGAGTCTCTTTCTTTCTTTTTCCTCCCGCAACATCAGGCATATAGAGCATCCACCAATTTCGACCATTTATTTCAGATATGTTCAGGCTTCTGTGTATCTTGTTAAGGGATTTGCCTTCTTTTTCTATTGCTCTGTATAGCGTTTCTCTAGGTCACCCTCTTTTTCCTCTTTCTAGGTAGTGTCCATATTATCACTACCCAGGAGAGTCATGTCGTTGGCATCCATAAATACTGTTTCTATAACAAACCTTGGACCATTTTTATTTGTGCTGGTTTGAAAATTAACATACAAGTTGTCAGTCCAGGATGCAAATTTATTTTCAAAAAATGGTTGATTAGCTTATGTCTCTACCTTAGCATTCTTCTTGAGTGTTTCTTCTGTAGTTATGAATCCATCTGTCTTTCTACAGCATCTCTAGTTCTAATTCTTCCACTACTGCAATATCTATAGACATAACTTGGGACATTTAGTTTTCTAAACTAAAGGTCACAGTTGTGTGTGTCCAAAAGAAGAGCCCAGCTTTTCTCTTTATTTTAAAACACTTTCTCCACAAGGATTCAGCTAAGTGGTTGTTTCCCAGGAGGAAATGTTGCCAAGCCAGCAGGCTACTTCGTTAATGAGGAAAGGCCTGTTTAAAAGAAATGTGTCCTGCATTTGGCCTTAAAAGTGGCAGAACTCAAGCTCTGTATGGGATGAGATGACTAACTCATGGCAGTAGGATTAGTATCTGTCCCACCTATTTTAGGAGCTGTTTTAAAAAATTCAAATGTACATCAATGCTTCTTTCTAGAATATATTATTTAAACAAGTCACACAGTCCTACATGCCCCATATAAATATGCCTGAATCCATCTGCAAAGAATTTGCACTGCATCATATTCACACATTTCATGACATTACTAGCTCATGATGCTATGGTACTATGCTTTAGTCTGCACTCACTATATGGCAGCTGTTTGTACTGTTTAAAGTGCAGCTGGTAATAGTGAGATTGCTCCTTCTGTCTTCCCCCACTGTAGCTACAGCCCATTACAGAAAATCATTAGATCCACTCTGCAAGGCTGAGACTCTCCAGCTAAATAAGGAAGTCAATTTATTCCACAAGCCACTGAAGAGCTGGTACAAAAGGCCAACGTGCATTATGTGCACACTCATCTCTTATGATTGTTCTATCTCTATGAATCAGAATCTGCACCTGACGCTGTACGGACATCCTGAGAACTGCAGACACATATTTTAAACCAGAACCAGATACTATGAAAGGGAATATTGGGCCTTCCCACTGTCCCCTCCAAAAACTGATATCAAATTTTATTATCATATTTGGAAGATCAGGTTTGTACTCTCCTTGGTCAAGGAATATGTTGCGTGCCCAAGAGGTTGGGCAAGGACCCTCATCTAAGGCCAACACTAATACAGAAGACGACATGGTGAAAGACTGTCACTAGACTTTCAAGAATGTAAGTGCTACTAGCCTAGAAAGCTCAAGATAAAGAACAGCCCACCCTGAAGTACAATATGAACCTTGCAAGGAAAAAGCAGTTAGATATCCCATCTCTCCTGTGCTGCACTGTGGCCTTGAGATTTTAAGGAGACCAGGTACCTAAACTGTAAGCTCTTCAGGGCAGAGACTGTGTTTTTGTTCTGTGTTTGTACAGCATTTAGCACAATGGGGCCCTGGTCCATGACTGGAGCTCCTAAATACTGCTGCAATATAAGTAATAACTACATAAGAACATAAGAGCAGCCATATTGGGTCAGACAAATGGTCCAAGCCCGTATCTTGTCTTCAGACAGTGGCCAATGCCAGGTGCTTCAGAGGGAATGAACAGAACAGGAAATCATTGAGTGATTCATCCCCTGCTGTCCACTCCCAGTTTCTGGCAATCAGAGGCTAAGGACAACCAGAGCATGGCGTTGCATCCCTGACCATCTTGGCTAATAACTATTGATGGACCTATCCTCCATAAACATACCTAATTCTTTATTGAACACTGCTATAATTTTGGCCTTCACAACATCCCCTGGCAATGAGTTCCACCGGTTGACTGTGTTCTGTGAAGTAGTACTTCCTTTTGTTTGTTTTAACTAGTAATAATTACAATAGATGATTACAGAAGCTAACACTGGGATATTTAAAAGACCCAAGGAAGCTGGATAGCCATATCCCAATGAATTTAAATGGGAATTGGGCTCCTAACTCACTTAGACTCCAATGAAAAGCTCAATCTAAATACATATAGTGAACGGTAAGGGTGTACATAATAAACCTCTACACATATTTTAGTGTGTGAGCACTAAGGAATGGAGAATTATTTAGGGTGTAACCAAGCTTAGTGGCATCAGGATAGTAATAATACACAGCATTTATAAGCATACATGATAGTTCTAATATACTAAACTAACATTAATTATAGCTTCCCTAGGAAGAATGGATATGAGAATCATTTTATAGATGGGGAAACTGAGGCAAAGAGATTTGTATAGAGCCACACAATGAGTCAGCAGCAGAGCCATTATTATAATTCAAGACTTCCTGACTCCGAACCTGCACTTACTCATTGATTCCTTATGGGATTAAATATGACAGAAGGAATAAGTAGGCTGAATATCAGGAAAATTATTTTCCTTCCAGAGTGTGGAATAGTAAATAAAGTCCAAGCAGATTTTAGCACACTCTCCCAAGAGAAAAAGGTGTAAAATCCATTACTTGGGACATTTAAAACTAGAACAGCCCAACAAAGAGCTTAAAAATGTACTACAGGGAACAAGACTACGATAGCAGAACAGGGGAGAGCTCAAGTGTCAGGTGCACTGAGCTACACATGAGGAAAAGATGCAAGATGGCTTTGCATCACCTGTTCTTCCTCCTGTACTGGGAATGGTTCAGCCCCAGTGCAATGCGAGCAGCTTCATGACTGCTGCTCTAAACTGCACTTGCTTCTAACAGCCCCTTACAGGCCATTGTGCTGGCTCATGATTGATGGAGTGCAAAGTGCTTGGGCTACACTAACTTCTGCCCCAACTCATTCCCTACATACGTGGTTTGGGGGCAGTGTGTCAGAGAGCCCCATTTGGGGCAACTTCAAGTCCCCTTCATGTCCCTAGAGAAGCACAATGGCGGCCCAGTCTGGTCCAGAATCTGTCCAAGATAATTTAACCTAGTGGTTCTCTTCCATCTCTATTTTCTATGTATTAAACATCCTTTTTAATGCACATGATCATCCAGAATAAACAAATGCATGTGTCTCTTGTTTAATAATCAATGAAAAACTGAAAGAACGACAAGTCAAGAAGGATGGTCAGGGAGCCAAGAAATGGGACTTCTGTGCCTGCCTCTATCCCAGACATGTTGGCTGACCTTGGAAAAGTCTCCACTAAATGTAGGCACCTCCATTTTTGGGTGCCCAGTCTGAGATAACGAGGGGCTGATTGTCAAAGGTACTGAGTGCTCACAGCTCCATTGGAACTCAACAGGAGTTGCAGGTGCTCAGAAGTTCTGAAAATCTAACCCAAGGTGTCCCAATTGGGCACCAAAAACTGAGGCATCTATTAGTACATATTTATGAAAATTTAGTACCCTTGTTTCTCAATTCCCCCTTCTGTAAAATGGGACTAGCAATATTTACCTCAACAGAGGCGAAAGGTGAGACTAATTAGTTCATTAACATTTGTGTAGTACGTTGGCAGTCTGATGGAAGACACAGAAGATGTGCAAGGTATTTTGTTACATGATGAATGAGTAATCTGTTGAATAGTTGGGTTTGTTTCAGTCTGAGCTGGTCTGTACATTTTTGCCTGTAACTTTCAATTGGTTTACACAGGCTTCATTTCTATTACACAGTGGTGAAGTACTGTATACAAAAGAGCTCTCAAGGAGATAGGGGAATAAAAATTATCCTAAGAAAAACATGAGGAAGGTAACAGATTTATGTGCAATATATTTTTTGGTTTCACAATAATCTCACAGGTAGCCTACACCAGACAAATTAAACTTTGAGCAAACAATTTAGTTTACCATGTTATGCATGGAGATTAAACACCGGTACTATAGCAACTGTTTTATGTTACTTTCTTTATCCCTTGTTTGCCTTTGCATTTGAAACTGCCGGATTATAGCCAAGTATTGATTTACACAATCAGTTGGCAATGCTGTACCATATTAGTAAAGACAGAAGAGAAACTTAACCCAATATCCTTCCATTAAGTATTTCACGGGTCATATAACAAGTTAGATTACAACTGATCTCTGGGCATGCACCAAACCTAGCTCTTGGTAGAGTTATGTTCTTGAGTCTTCTTTTAATTATGAACAGACAGTTCCTCAGAAATATTGAATTCAAATTCAAAGTTCAATTGGATACTGGAGAGGGGCGGGGGGCAGAGATGTTCTTTTGGGGCCTGATCCAAAGCCCATTGAAAGTGCTGACTTTAAGAGGCTTGGGATCAGGCTCATAGTGCCCACCCAAAGCCTGTGCTTTCTACCCTAATTAGGGTCTGATTTGTAAAAACAAATTAGCACATAACTGACCCATACAGTGTGGTGAGATATCAACTTTAATTCAGATTTGAGTCACATGTATGGAGTATGGGCCTGATTCTACAAAGCCTTGCTCATGAGAGTCATCCAACCTCTGGTAAATACTGAGCTGGTTACATGGCCAAGGGTGGTTTCTATAGCTTACGACTATGCAGAAGTGGGCCATACTAACACTGTGTAGGGGCTGGCCCCAAAGCCCACTGAAATAAATGGGACATCAGTAGGCCTTGGATCAGGCCCTGTTAGCACTCCAAAAGGACTGTGTGCATGCATATCATTCTAATGGAATGTATTCCATGTAAGACCTTAGCCTCTAAATGAAAAGGCACACCATTTATTGAAAGACCTGAACTTCAGACTAGGCTTGTGTTCTCAGGTGCTGAAAGCTACCTATGGCACAGACAGAATGTATTCATTGTTGTGACAAGGGCACCAGCAGCAGTCTTCTCACGTTACCTCTCCCAGACACTCCATGGAGTGCTATTTATCTCCAGCTCATTCACTAATCATATCCAGATATGATTCAGAAAAACGTTTATCGGTTGTGGTGGAAAAAAGCAGGGAAACAGTTACGAAAGATAAAGTAACAATATCGCACCACTGTAGACTTAGGTTTAGATACCAACAAATATTTTATGGCGAGTTATTAATTAGCTTCAGGGCATAAGGCAACCTCTAACTTTGCGGAGTTAGGCTGAAACTTTCCCTGGAAGCAGGTTCTCCCAAGACAAACTACAGTAGGATTTCCTCCTGTGAAGCCCTTTGTATTGGCCACTGTCAGAGACAGGATACTGAATGAGATGGCCCAGTGATCTGATCTAGTATAGCAATTCCTGAGTCCCTGTACTCCTAAATATTGTGGGGAAGGAGACGGTAGTGTGTTTGCTGTTGTTATGTTTTAAAGGCCACATCCCAAAGACCAAGCTATTTAAGAAACTACATATAAATGTCCTCCATAAAGGAGCTTCGGGTGACAAAGTGCATAGGTTAGATGCAGAAAATCGAGCAGAAGTGAACAATCTGTGACAGAGACACAACAAACAAGACAGTATCACTCGTCTTCTGCTACAAGTATATTCACCTAGCTTGTTATTACTATGACTTAAAAAGCTCAAAAGCCCATCTCCTCTTGAAATTTTATGAATAGTTCCCTTTTCTTTGCTATTTCATATGTGCTATGTTACTTGCTATATCTATTTTTTCTCCAGTTCATTGGTCTCACTGTTTCATTCTGTATTTATTTTTGATTTGTAATCTCTCTATTGGCCAAATTAGAATGCCCAAATCCCACATGTCAACATTCAGGTCAGTAGTTAGGCACTTAATGTGTAAATGCCTATTTGGGTGATGAAAGACAGGAGATGAATATCCTATTAAGGCATCCACGCTAGGAAATTAGACCACCATATATTTGCATTCATTTTTCAGGTATTTACTACAGAAGGCTTAGCTTTGCCATTCCAGAAAGATCCATATAGGTTTTTATCCTGTGTCCAAGAGTAGCCACAATTCAGGCCTCATGCAACCAACACAACCAGGGAAGGAAGCAGCAGAGGATCAGTGCAGGGAAGGTCTTGTGGCCATGCTCCTAATCACTTGGGGCTCCCTGCAAAGCAACATGCCCCAACGAGTAGGACTTCATATCACAGAGGCCATGCGCTATCCCTGCAATTTCCAAGTTCCATTTCCTCCCACTTTGTGTGGCAGCACCTCAGTGACTCCACTGAGAAAAGAACCTTCACAGCTATGAATTTGTCCCTATCTGCCTGCAGAACCACTGAAGTACAGTGGCAAATAGCAGCCAGGCAAATAACTGACAGAGGATGCTGCCTAACAGAAAGGAAATTATGGGTAAATGCACTACAGCCAGCACCTCTTATTTGAAGTACCATGGGAGAGATCTGCACATATTCAGAGTCATCTCTGCTCACTTTGCTGAGCAAGGGTTTTTTTGTTTTCTTTTATTTTACTTGTGATTCTTGTTAGCACTGCAAAATATAAACAGGAGATTGAGCTGGATTCTTTTCTGGCTCATGCATCATGAGTTAACTTGTTAACTCCAGTCATGGAATAATACTCAGGACAAAGAACTTTTTGCTGTGGAGTCACTGAGAGACAGTAAACATGGAAAACCCCTGGCCTACTTTACTGTACTTTTTCAATGTACAAATACAATTTAATGTAAATAGTGTTTTATTTTGCTTATTATAAGGAATTAGAGCTTGTAGAATTTGAAAAAAAAATTTAAAATGTTTAGACAAAAATTTCAAAAAATTCCCAGTGATTCTAGCAATCAATAAATAAGGCATTGATGCTCTCTTGATCTGTTTATTTGATGCAATGTCACTAACTTTATTACACTGTGAAAAATTAACCATGAAGATTTGATGTATCAAAATAATGTTAGAGGTCTACACAGACCTTGTTCACATATACTTTCCAATTAATAAAAATGGTCATAAAAATCATATACCCTCTCCACACTTTTGTATACCTGCGCAGGGACCATACACAATCTGGCCTAGAGTAAACTCAAGAAATTTGCTAAAATGCTCCATTTCCAGCAAAGTTGTTTGAAGGCCGGGGGAAATGCCTATAACAGCTTGGCCTTACATCATTCAGAATATGCATCATTTCATTCGCTTACCACTCACACTTTGGTATCATTTACACAGCTAGGATAATATTTTAACAGCCTGTTAAAGCAAATGAATTACTGTCACTGGAGCCATCTCTCCTTCTTTCCATTAAGTAATAAATTAATAAAGTACAAATACTCAGACTGGACAAAAGCCTAGAAACCAGCACCCACCTTGTCTCTCTAATATCCTGGGACCGACACAGCTACAACTACATTGTATAAAAACCAACACACAGAATTTTGCCTTTTTTAAAAATTATTTATCAGGCTAAAAGTTTGCAGCTCTCCAAAATACCCTGCAATAATTCTCTCAGTGGCAGTGGGGACTTAAATTATTCAAATACCAGAGTACGTGCTGCTCATTCATATTGCACATGACTTCAGATAAGTTTCTTTTACTGCCTTGGGGTACTCAATAGAACCATGTCATTTTCACCCAGCCACCCAGCACAGCCTGGTTAAACCACCACACCACTGAGCATTTAGCGAATTAAGGGATTGTTCACTTGGAATATTCTACTCTACAAGGTTTTCATTTGCAACATCAGTGCCAGATATTTTTCAGCAATATCTGGTGTTTACCAGTTTACAATGTATTATGTACTGTAGCTCAGAGACAAACAAACAATGTTGTCTCTGTAGTAATGATTTTATGACCATATGTATTGATTCATAAGTGTATCTGAACAAAGTCTGTGTAGGCCTCTAATGTTATTTTTATAAATCAAATCTCCACCGTTAATTGTTCATGGTGTAATTAAGTTAGTGATATTCCACCAAAGAAACAGACTAAGAGAGCATCAATGCCTTATTTATTGATTGGTAGAGTCACTGGGCATTACAATTCCTGTTTTATATTGTACAATTGCAGTTTATTGCCACTTTTCCACTTAAACCATAATGAGAACAAACAGTTCTAGCCATGATGGAGATGCATTCTCAGCTTTAATAAAAATTTTAATAAGCTATGGAATCTTGCATTATTTCCAGCTGGTGATATACAGGGACTCTCCCCATTCTTATTTATCTTGCAAACAGAAGAAATCTAAGAGAAGTATGTTATCTTTATGCATTAATTATCAGCCACCAACAGCTTACTCAACACTCTGCAACACAAGAGAGCCAAATCCTACAGCCCTGACTCCTACAAGAAGTCCCACTCAAGTGATTTGTGAGTTACTTCTTGGGGAGGTCAGGACTTCTCAAGTGAGTAAGGTTTTGTAGAATCAGGCCTGAAATGGAATCTTGTCATCCCCCTAAGGAAGCTCTGCAGCCATCATGTCCCTAGTCGCAATGTCCCTTGGCACAGGAGGCCCTGCCAAACCAGAGGTATGCTTTTGGGGGCTGCTTTTTTGCCGAAGGAAAATCTGATGTTAAATCCCAGCAGCAGAGAATTTCAGAGTCCCAGCTGGGAGTGTCTGCCTGACCTGAGATAATCATGTGCGGCTGAGCCTTATTACCCAACACAGAGCTGGGCTACTCTCATCCTACACAGAGAAATAGATTTTGCTGTCTATGAGCCAGGACAAGGCACTCCAGAGTCAGAACAGCTGCCTTGATCATATTGTTGTATATTTAAAGATGGTTATATCATTTGGTGTTTATGAACTTAGGCTACATGAAGGAAATGTGACCAGTGATTGAGATGGGGTTGGGGTTGGTTTCTATTTTTGGGGTGGGGAAGGGATCATCTGTTGAAAAAGAATCTTGTGAAATAACTCTGAAACCCCATAGATGAATTGTTATTTTGCTTTGCTGGGGAGATTCTCTCTTCACCTGTCCCTAGCCAAAATGCCCTAAGGCAGTATCTCAGCAGCAGCCTGCTTCAGCGGACCAGGGTCATAAATGATCTGGAAAAGGGGGAAACAGTGAGATGGCCACACTTGCAAATGATACAAAATTACACAAGATAGTTAAGTCCAAAGCTGATTGTGAAGAGTTACAAAGGGATCTCACTACACTGGGCAACAAAGTTGCAGATTAAATTCAATATTGGTAAGTGTGAAGTAATGCACAGTGGAAAAAAAATAATTCCAACAATATACACACAAAATGATGGGGTCCAAATTAGCTGTTACCACTCAAGACAAAGATCGTAGAGTCATTGTGGATAGATCTCCGAAAATATTCGCTCAATGTGCAACAGCAGTCAAAAAAGCTACCAATGTTAAGAATGATTAGGAAAGGGATAGATAATAAGACAGAAAAAATCATAACACTGCTATATAAATCCATGGTACACCCTCCCCTTGACTACTGTGTGCAGCTCTGATCACCCCATCTCAAAAGAGATATTAGAACTGGAAAAGATGCAGAAAAGGGCAACAAAAATGCAAAAGGGGATGGAACAGCTTCCATACAAGGCGAGATTAAAAAGACTGGGGCTGTTCATCTTAGAAAAAATAAATGATGGGGGTGGGGGGGATATGATAGAAATCTATAAAATCATGAACACTGTTGCTGAGGGGTATACATTTCATCCCTGCCTGGGGAGTAAAACCCTTGTGACTTGCTTCTTTCCCCGTTGTCCTATCTCGTGGGGAAGAGCAGCCAACCAGTGCTGTTGCAGGTAGTGCTGTCTCCTGCTCCCCTCAGTAGGCAAAGCTGTTCTCACAGGTGGGGGAGTTGGAGGAGACAGCAGAAAGAGTCCAGCAGCTTCTCCCTTCCTGTAAGCCAGGGGTGGCCAACCTGAACCTGAGAAGGAGCCAGAATTTACCAAGGTACATTGCCAAAGAGCCACAGTAATAGGTCAGCAGACCTCACATCAGCTCCCCCACCCCGCTTCCAGTGCCCCCCACCCAACAGCAGCCCCCCGATCAGCACTTCCCCCTCCCTTCCTGCACCTCCTGATCAGCTGTTTCGTGGGTGGGGGAGCGAGGAGCGAGGGCACTGTAGGCTCAGCGGAGGGGGCAGAAAGGGGTAGAGTGGGGGTGGGGCCTGTGGCAGAGCCAGGGGTTGAGCAGTGAGCACCCCCCGGCACATTGGAAAGTTGGCGCCTGTGGCTCCAGCCCCGGAGTCGGCGCCTATCCAAGGAGCCGCATATTAACTTCTGAAGAGCCGCATGCGGCTCCGGAGCTATGGGCTGGCCGCCCCTGTTGTAAGCAATAGGTTTGCTCCTCCCACTCTGCTACACCAGGCCTGGGCAGAGGGAGAGGAGACCCTGCTACACCCCACTCACACCAAGAGAGGAGAGTAAAGAACATTAGGAGCTGCGGGAGGAGCAGAGGGGAGGCTAAAGGGAGGGGCGTAGAATTAATGTGGGGGCTGGAGAAGCAGAACAGATGTGATGTTGCTTTTTACTTTTGCAGGAAATGATAGACATCCCACCCCACACACACAGTTTTTAAAGACCACTTTAAACACTAGCTGTAACATGTTGGTTTGCTGATCCATAACCCACTGAAGTCAACAGGCAGGTGGTTAATCACTTTGCCCCAATCCTGCAAACACTTAAACACATGCATACCTTTATTCACGATAACTCCATGGAGTCAATGTGAAATCAGTGTGACTACTCACATGAGTAAATTTACGTACCCTACTTAAATGTTTGCAAGCGCAAGGCAAGGTCTTCAGATCTGATACAAAGCCCACTGATATCCATTGGAGCCTTTCCACTGACTTTAGCTGGCTGTGGATCAGACCCTTACTTACTAAATAAGCTTTACATATAAATATTTGAATACTAGCTTTTGAAATTTCATAATGCAGCCCTGTTTCATTAAGGAGTTGTGGTTTTGATAATGACAGAATACATTAAAGATTTTTCCATTCATATTGTTCTTGTTGAAAATGCCTTCATTTATTAAGTATATTTTCCCTAAATTATAGTCTCTAATCTTAATTATTCAGTGCTGTAATTTTCACTGTTTTCACCAAACAGATGAATAGCCAGTCTAATCAGACTACTTCACAAGTATTTTGAGAAATATATTAAGACAGCCATGACTGAGTCATTCATTTGTCTGTAGCCCTAATTACAATAGACACCGGTTGTAATAACAAGGATCCCTTGTGCAATAACTCATGCCACACAACCCTCCAAAAACAAGGGGGTTTCAGACATTTTTGCTTATAGCCTATCAACTGTACAAACCACAGATTCATAAATACAGGATACAAATGTTTTCAAAGAGTTTGGTGGTAATTTAAAAACATGTTCTAGTTACACCTTTTACAGCAGGTCCAGTGGACAGGTACAGGAATGGGAATTCAGCAATCTGGGTTCTAATGCCAGCTCTGCTATTAATTTGCACTGAGATCTTGAGCAAGTCACTTCAACAAATAGGGCCTGATTTGCAGAGGTCCAGAATACCTGCAGCTCCCATTGATTTCAACAGGAGCTGTGTGTATCTTCAAAATCAGGCCTAGGTGTCTCAAGCTGCACACCCAAAAACGGAGGGACCCAAAATAGGGGATGCTTTTGACAACATTGGCATTAACCTCTCCGTGTATCTTTTTCCCCATACATAAAATAGGAATACTTACCCACCTTTGCAAAGAGCTTTGAAACTATGCATGAGCTCTAGATAGAAATGCCAGGTAAGGGCTCAGTTCTACAAAGGTTTATAGAGCAGAGTAATTTTAATTCATGTGAGCAGTCTCCTTGACTTCCATGATGCCTGCACTCCTGAGTTAACTTATTCAATTGCATAGATTATTGCAGGATAGAGTGCTGTGTATATATTATTAACCACTAAAGTTATTGGGAGTTTTGTCTAAATCTGAATGCAAGATCAGGCCCTAAATTCTTTCAGGTTGTTTGCTTCACTGAATTTTATTCCATTATTCCCATAAAATTAATTAGAAAGCCAAATAACCATAAACAAAGATTAGAGTCTTATTTCAAACATGAGGAACATCAACTGATTTTAACTAGGCTGTTCAACTCTTTAAAATGTATAATAGATACTATTAGAAGGAAAGAGCATATTTAAATTATTTGTAAAATAAGTTATGATGTAGCTGCCTACTATTTGTATTTCTGATGTTACCCGGAGTTGGGGGGTGGGGGGAACTAATCTAAGGTACATTCCACTGTGTAACACAGAAGGGAATTTGAGAATACTGGATTCCTATTATTGGTTTGGGTCTTTTTTTTTTTTTTCCTCTCCTTTTCTATTAAGGACTGCAGTTGTTCTTTAGTAAGAGGTAGCAATGGTTAAGCAACAATAAGAGACCCCAAGAGAGTCAAAATCTCTGTTCAAACAAGTAAACCTAAAGAACGAAGATATAGAAGCCCTAGTGTCGATACAGCTTTTTAATATTAAATTATCCCACTCTCCTTCTCACTGCAGCACTCCAGGAGAATGGGTGCAATAGGTTAGCCCTGGCTCTCCCAACTAGCACTTTTTTCTAATTCTAATTTTCCATGCAGACATTATCCTGCGGCCACCAACTCCTGTGACTGAGGGTCTGATGCCTGATGCCTGTGAGGGCCACTGCTTGTGAGAATTCTTTATTTAAAAGCAAATTACATCTTAAAACATAAAGGGCTTCAGAATCTTCAGCAAAGAATAATCGGAAAGGTATACTGGTGTGCTTGAAAACAGTTTTCCTTCCATTGAGCATCGGCCCACAACCCTTCTTCGTTAATTAACCTGCCACCTTCGGCTTCCCCAGCCAGTGGAGGCACAGCTGGCCCAACCCCCTGGCTTCATAGCTGGAAACTTCAGTTCTCACTTACCCAGGGTGAGGGTGACTCATTTTTGCAGGATGCCTTTTGGACCGTGCAGGAAATGTAAAGTGAGCTGCAGATCGCTGTGCTACTGGCCGGGGGCTTAGGAGGAGGCAGCTGTCACCGCTCACGCTGGAGAGTGCGGTCAGCTGCGCCTCACACCTCCCTAACGCAAACACCCCAACCCAGCCAACACCCCTCTGGCCTCAGCTTGCCGAGCCTTCTGCCTGTACCAAGACATCCCCTCCGGTTGCTAGGGGAGGACCACGTGGTGATGCTTTGGAGGGGGCGGGCAGAAAGGCGAGCTTAGCCCAATGGCTCTCCTCTCTCCCAGGGCCCCGCTGGGCTGCCACTCGTGCTGTGTTGCAGGCGGGTTCCCCAGGCTCCCGTAACCGGACCCGGGCACGCACAGACCCAGGGCTCTCTCTCCTCTTTGAGCGGCCGCCAGGGACCATTGGCGGAAGCGTCTAGATACTGCGGGTGGCAAAAATGGCTCCAGCGCTCTGGATTTCATAGCACGGTGCCCGGCAGAGCTCAATCACCGTGCGGGCAATAAATGCAGAGGAGTAACATGGGCTCTGTCCTAAGTGTGACTCCTTGATCATTTTGACCTTCACCGGGGCGATATGATAGAAATCTATAAAATCATGAACACTGTTGCTGAGGGGTATACATTTCATCCCTGCCTGGGGAGTAAAACCCTTGTGACTTGCTTCTTTCCCCGTTGTCCTATCTCGTGGGGAAGAGCAGCCAACCAGTGCTGTTGCAGGTAGTGCTGTCTCCTGCTCCCCTCAGTAGGCAAAGCTGTTCTCACAGGTGGGGGAGTTGGAGGAGACAGCAGAAAGAGTCCAGCAGCTTCTCCCTTCCTGTAAGCCAGGGGTGGCCAACCTGAACCTGAGAAGGAGCCAGAATTTACCAAGGTACATTGCCAAAGAGCCATAGTAATAGGTCAGCAGACCTCACATCAGCTCCCCCACCCCGCTTCCAGTGCCCCCCACCCAACAGCAGCCCCCCGATCAGCACTTCCCCCTCCCTTCCTGCACCTCCTGATCAGCTGTTTCGTGGGTGGGGGAGCGAGGAGCGAGGGCACTGTAGGCTCAGCGGAGGGGGCAGAAAGGGGTAGAGTGGGGGTGGGGCCTGTGGCAGAGCCAGGGGTTGAGCAGTGAGCCCCCCCCGGCACATTGGAAAGTTAGCACATGTAGCTCCAGCTACAATTTTTCTCCCTCCTCCTTGTAACAACCTTTTATGTACTTAAAAACTGTTATGTCCCCACTCAGTCTTCTCCACACCAAACAAACCCAATTTTTTTCAATCTTCCCTCTGAGGTCATGTTTTCTAGACCTTTAATCATTTTTGTTGTTCTTCTCTGGACTTTCTCCACTTTGTCCACATCTTTCCTGAAATGTGGCACCCAGAATTGGATACAATACTTCAGTTGAGGCTTAATCAGCACTGAGTAGAGTGGAAGAATTACTTCTTGTGTCTTGCTTACAGCACTCCTGCTAATACATCCAAGAATGATGTTCATTTTTTTTGCAAAAGTGTTGACTCATATTTAGCTTGTGATTCACTAGGACCCCCAGACTCCTTCCTAGGCAGTCATTTCCCATTTTGTATGTGTGCAGCTGATTGTCCCTTCCTAAGTGGAGTAATTTGCATTTGTCCTTATTGAATTTCATCTTATTTACTTCAGACCATTTATCCAGTTTGTCCAGATCATTTTGAATTTTGATCCTATCCTCCAAAGCACTTGCAACCTCTCCCAGCTTGGTATTGTCCACAAACTTTATAGGTATACTCTCTATGCCATTATCTAAATCACTGATGAATATATTGAACAGAACCAGACCCAGAACTGATTGCTGTGGGACCCTCCTCAATATGCCCTTCCAGCTTGATTGTGAACCACTGATAACTACTCTCGGGGAACTGTTTTCCAACCAGTTATGCACCCACCTTATAGAAGCTCCATCTAGATTGTATTTCCCTAGATTGTTTATGAGGTCACGTGAGATAGTATCAAAAGCCTTACTAAAGTCAAGATATACAACATCTACTGCTTCCCCCACCCATGAGGCTTGTTATCCTGTCAAAGAAAGCTATCAGATTGGTTTGACATGATTTATTCTTGACAAATCCATGCTGACTGTTACTTATCACCTTATTATCTTCTAGGTGATTGCACACTGATTGCATAATTATTTGCTCCATTATCTTTTGGCATAATGAAGTTAAGATGATTGGTCTGTATTTCCCGGGTTACCTGTATTTCCTTTTATAAATTGGCACTACATTTGTTCTTTTCTGGTCCTCTAGAATCTCTCCCATCTTCCGTGACTTTTTGAAGATAAGCACTATTGGCTCATGTATCTCCTCAGTCAGCTTCTTGAGTATTCTAGGTATTTGATGGGGCTCTTATATTAGAGTGGTAGCCTGTTAGGCTGGATCTTAAAAGCGGCAGAGTCCTATAGCACCTTATAGACTAACAGACGTATTGGAGCATAAGCTTTTGTGGGTGAATACCCACTTCGTCAGATGCATGTAGTGGAAATTTGACACCATCAGCTTAGGGTCTGAGTAGAAAGTCCACATATCCGGACAGTCCTTCAGTGAGAGTGCCAATGACCGAGATGATGGGGCATCCAGGATTTCAGGGTTTGTGGATCTTGGGTAGTAGATACAATAGTCCTGGTCAGGGCTCTAAGGGTATGTTGATTGTTCCTGTGTTAGTGCAGGGAGTGTCCTGAGTAGATGGTGCAGTTTCTTAGTGTATTCCTCATCGGGATCTGAGGAAAGTGGGGCTCTTGTGACTTGAAAACACCTAACTTGTCTAAGTAATTTTTAACTTATTTCCTATTTTAGCCTCTGATTTACCTTTTCACTGGCATTCACTGTGTTAGACAGCCAATTGCTACTAACTCTTTTGGTGAAAACTGAAACAAAGTCATTTAGCACTTCTGCCATTTCCACATTTTCTGTTAGTTTCCTCCCGCCTCCCCCACCACACTGAGTAACAGGCCTACCCTATCCTTGATCTTCCTCTTGCTTCTAATATATTTGTAGGGTTTTGTTTTGTTTTTTTTTTAACCCTTTATGTCTCTAGCCAGTTTAATCTCGTTTTGTGCCTTGGCTTTTCTAACATCCACCAACCTACACCCAAAGTTCCTTAACATCAGCTATATTTGCACTGAAGCCGCTGCTGCATGCTTTCTCCTCATCTTTTAGTGTATGTTTGCACTCTTTTAAGGGCCTCATCCAAATCCCTTTGAAGTCAATGGGAATATTTGGTAAAGACTAAATTAAGCTAAAATTAATTTCATTCACTGTTAAAATGATTGTGTCCATAGAAGACCATTGCACAAATTTAACTAATTTGATTTAGAAACAGATTTTGTTAAATTGGTACAGTTTCTGTATGCCCACAGGCTCCACAGTAGGGGAGGGAAACACCAGGATGAAGACTATCAGATCAAAAATAAAGTACAACCATGTTTATTTCACCGCCATTACCCCCACAACTGACCCTCACCCTTCCTTCATCATGAGTGCTTAACTTAAGGCTGTCCTGTCTTGTGGATGTGCAATCTTGGCTCCGTGCAATTGCGGCTGCAACAAGAAGCCATAGTCTAAGCAGCAGCTTCGCTTTTATAACATGATCATTATATTTCACTTCTGAGAGCGCCATCTGGGAAGCAGCTTTTGGCAGGGCTACTCTGGCAGTTAGGCTGGCATACTGCAATTTTTGCCTCAAAACAACTGGATCAGGAGAAATATGCCTGTTCCACCCTAGTGATCTGCACCTAAAATAAGAGTAATATATCAAGCTATTTACCATAGAAAAGCCACAATGTAGCTCTGCTGATGGAGGTAGGGGACCAGATGGTGAAAAGCCTGAAAACACAAGCCTAGGGGAAGAGAAGACATAAGTCAGACTATATTTTATCTTTTTTTCATTAATTTTTCAGTCACATCAAAAGTCAGGAAAAAATAAACTGGAAACTGCTTTGTATGTTATATATTCATTTATTTTATACGACATGAGGATGAGGTGCCAAGGAACTTTTTAACACAGAAGACAGCAAGGGATCAAAAAATAAAAGTGTACTAAATAAAAGCCTCCCAGAGAAGGTTGTGGCTACCTACCTGGAGCTAGACAGAATTCAGCTTAGTATCAGCAACAGTGCATGTGTTTAATGTCTTCAGAGAATCCTCACTGGAGTACATCTTTCCTTAGTATTGTTAGGTTTCAGAGTAACAGCCGTGTTAGTCTGTATTCACAAAAAGAAAAGGAGTACTTGTGGCACCTTAGAGACTAACCAATTTATTTGAGCATAAGCTTTCGTGAGCTACAGCTCAGCTCACTTCATCGGATGCAACTTCATCCGATGAAGTGAGCTGTAGCTCACGAAAGCTTATGCTCAAATAAATTGGTTAGTCTCTAAGGTGCCACAAGTACTCCTTTTCTTCTTAGTATTGTTGACTCACTACCTCAGCGATGGGCACATCAGAGCTCAGGCAGGCAGAGATGTGTTTGCATAGTTTGACGTTCACACCAATAGTCTGTTGTGATGTGGAGCTTTATGTCAGGAGATATTACTGCTGACCAATATGAACTCACAATTTTCTAATGCCATTTTCTAACACATGCCTTCTCTTAACCATTACTCATCTGTTAGTTGATTTATGGACAAAGGCCTGAAGTCAGGATTGCCCAAACTGTACCAGGAGCCTGAAGCAAACACCTAATTTGTTAACATGTTTACATATTTTATCAGAAGTAAATGTATACCTTCCCCCTACTAATTCCTCATGCCATTCTAGTCATCTATCAAAAACCATACAAGGAATTTCTTTGTTGTCCACGTTAACCAGTAACAAAAACCTGGACTCTTCAACTTTGTCCTATTCAACCTGAAGGGAGCTGGCAACCATGATTCACAAGTTTTACAGTGAATGCCTCAGGATTCAGCTTCATATTGCAGGACTGATTTAGCTCTCACATTGGTTTAAATCAGGAGCAACTCCTGAAGTCAGTGGAGTTACACATGTGTTGGGCACACCAGTCTTAGATTGAATTAAGCCCTTTGTATTAATTCTCAGATACTTTAGCCTTGAAAAGAAACAAAAGACATCCGAGTTCTTTAGAGAAAATGGGTGAGTAACAGTTGTTCTATGGAAGTTACTTTCAAGAGCAAGGAAAGGATACACTGGGATAAGCAAAAAGAAAAGGAGTACCTTTTCTTTTTGCGAATTCAGACTAACATGGCTGCTACTCTGAACACTGGGATAAGCAATTCATCTGCTTTTAAACAGAGATTTCGCACAGGTTCCTGACCATACACAGTAAACAAAATGGAGTAAGTGAGCAGTGTATGGGGGTGGGGAACTGGAGCAACTGAAGACCTGTGACGCTACAATAACCTTTTTAATAGTAATAATTTTCTACAAAAGTTTTAGCTAGTCACAAGGCAACAGAATAAGGGAGAAGTAACAGACATCCTAAAATATAGAAACCATTGGAATGGGGATAAAATTGAAAGTAAGCCTTATCTTAAAACACAGCTTCTCTTAGTGTCTGGCAGTAGTGGCGTTGCATAAAAATACATCACAAGCTCCATACAGGCTGGAACCTTGAAGATCTGTTGAGAACCTAAAACAAAGCCCCAAACTGGCTGACATTGCTCTTACAGTCTTTTACATGACCTCTGAGCAGCAGTCAAGACAATAACAAACCCACTTTGAGATGGTGGTCTTAGATATATGCCCTCCTGCTGTGTTTGTCAGGGGAAAAAAATGAAAAGGTGACTTTCACCATCTAAAAGGTTCAAAGAGTTAACAAAGAGTACAAAACAGATTTTGTGTACCCATTATAAAAAGCAACCTAAGAAAGGAAGTAAAAAAAAAAGGTTGTAAGACCGGGATAAAACTAAAGAGAGAGGCTAGTTGTGTACACTGCAACCAAGCGCATGAGAACCATACACCATGCATCCATGGCCAGATCCCGCGACATGCTGAATGGGAGTTGAACGCACATAGGGTACAGCTAACAGCAGTTTGGAGAGAGCCTCCCAGCCCAAGTGAGCAGACTTGGGCTAACAGAGCTCACATGAGCACTCCAAAGTGCTGTCTATACAGCTATGTTTAAAGTTGTGGCTCAGGCTGGAGCCCAGGCTCTGAAGCCTGGGGGGGGGGGGGAGGTGGACTCCAGAGACGGCGCTCCAGCCCGAATCATAATTTCAAAGCACTGTCTGTCTATACCGCTATTTTTAGAGCACAGTCGCAAGCCCCACTAGCCCACTTCTGTCAACCTGGGTTGGGAGGCTCGCTGTGCAGATGTGCCCTCAGTAGCTTGCAGGATTAGACCCCATGCAAGCAGGTTTTTTAAACCCCAGTGGTTTCCCAAATATGTCCACAGCTTGTGTCTGCTCAGTAATCTGTGGGGAAAACTTTACATGCTCAAACCACTCCTTGGAGTACAAGTGAAAAAGTCCAGTAACTGAACCAACTTTGTAGGAGGAAGATTCTTTTGGGTTTGTTCTTCCCATCTGGCATGTATTAAAACTCTGTAGTTGGGAATGTTCTGGAACAGCACAAATACAATGTCTTTATGGTATAATGCTCAATTCCTTTTTAGGTATAGGATTTGATAGTCTCCATAATATCCAAGACCCACATAGACATTAACGGATTTATCTTCACAATAACCTGGTGACCTAGGGAATTAATTTATTCTCCTCAGTTTACAGCTGAAGAAGTGAAGCAGCTTGCCCAAGGACAAGCAGGAGTCGATGACAGAGCCAGGATTAGAACCCAGATCTCCTGAGCTTCAGTCCCATCCTATGAGAACGTTCTTCCTTTCTGTTGCAGGCTGGCTTCCTCCCTCCCTCCCTCTCTCCTTTATTTTCAGTTCTATGTTGAGCTCTTTTTTGTTCATCACACTCAATTTGTTTTTAACATTAAAACTTTCCCTCTTATTTGTGTGGTTCATTAAGCAAGGGGCAAAATAATTAAAAGGTTATGTTTCTTCAAACCCTGTCTAATTTATTGTTATTCTTCCCTTTCAAACAATGGCGAGTGTGAAACATGAACTATATCAAAAGTGGTAGAACTAGTATGACACCTGCTGGCGAGAAACCCTGAAATAATGTTAACAGCAGCCACAACTGATGGACAGGAACGTACTGCAGTACATTGATCTTATAAGACTCAAAGTTAGCTCAATACAGTGGTGTCAGGAAGCAAATGAGATAGCATGGGTAATTAATGCACCTTTCATCCATGTAATCCATCTTGTTTGATTAGGATGGCATTGGTGAGGGCAGAATGGGGGAAAAAACTAGTATCGGGAATATTTAAAAATAAGAAACAAAACTATAGTCAGGGCCGGCTCCAGGCACCAGCTTTCCAGGCAGGTGCTTGGGGCGGCATTGAGAATGGGGAGGCAGTCTATGTCCCGTGGTGGCTTTTGGGCGCTCTTCCAGGGGCGGCAGCAATTGGGCAGCAGCTTGGGCGCTCTTCCAGGGGCGGCAGCAATTGGGCAGCGACTGCTTGGGGCGGCAAACTTGGTAGAGCCGCTCCTGGCTATAGTAAGGGGTCAGAAAAGATCAAAGCTAATACAACACTTTCAGAATCAAGGCAAAATCAAAAAGTCTTATGATAGCTAGAAGGGTCTGATTATAACAGACAAACCTGGTCTAATGGGAACCAGGAACTCCTGTGCATCTCTTACTGGACTCTCTCATCCAAACAAGGACTAAAAGTTACCAATTGAAGTGCATTCACACAATGGCACCATTTACTAAGTGCCATTTTCAGTGCTCTGTCCAATCTAAAGGAAACAGTTTCCCTACCAAAGCTGCAGAAAGAGCTCTGATAATTAGGATCCCAACAAGCAGATCTTCCATACTAAACCCCTTTGTTCTCACAGCTTATAATTATTGTGCACCTCACTTATTACAGCTGGGTATTTTCATTCATCTCACTATGCTATTGCTTCCTTGTCCTCTTGCCAGAGGCAAGTTTTCAAATTAACAGAAGATGTCAAAAATAAGTGTCACTGATATATGGGGGACCAGTAGGTTGAAAGACACATTTGTGCTCTTGCTATCTATGTATACTGCTGCTACCATTTTTCTCACTTATGCTTGATGTTTCACTTATTACATGCTCCGTCCTGCCAATGATAATAGACAATGCCTCTTTCAAGAGTAAAATGTGAATTGAATACGTTCAAAGTTGCACTACAGTGTAATAAAAAAATCCAGTATGACTGAAGGTAACAAACTGATGCAGTCAAGAACATCAGAGAACAAATAGGCAACTGGAACAGTTACAATGAATTCTTTTAAAGGAGTAGCGGGTAGCAGGTGGGAAGAGTCATATGCATCCTGAACATAAATCTGATCCTAAAATGTAAGAGAAACTCAATTTAATTTGGAATCTCATTAAGGTATGAGAGTCATTTGATTCATATAGATTTTCACCAAACAATAACCACCATACTAAGCAGCTCTCAACTGCAATGAGAAGATAACGTTTAAAAGCAGCACCACTTGCCCCATAACCTCAGCCGTGCAGAACACAATGCCATCCACAGCCTCAGAAACAACTCTGACATCATAATCAAAAAGGCTGACAAAGGAGGTGCTGTTGCCATCATGAATAGGTCAGAATAACACCACATTCTACAAGCCATTACCCTCTGATCCCACTGAGGGTTACCAAAAGAAACTACACCATCTGCTCAAGAACCTCCCTGAAAAATCACAAGAGCAAATCCACACAGACACACCTCTAGAACCCCAAGCAGGGGTATTCTATCTGCTACCCAAGATCCATAAACCTGGAAATCCTGGACGCCCCATCATCTCAGGCATTGGCACCTTGACAGCAGGATTGTCTGGCTATGTAGACTCTCTCCTCAGGCCCTGCGCTACCAGCACTCCGAGCTATCTTCGAGACACCACTGACTTCCTGAGGAAACTACAATCCATCAGTGATCTTCCTGAAAACACCATCCTGGACACTATGGATGTAGAAGCCCTCTACACCAACTTTCCACATAAAGATGGACTACAAGCCGTCCAGAACAGTATCCCTGATAATATCACGGCAAACCTGGTGGCTGAACTTTGTGACTTTGTCCTCACCCATAACTATTTCACATTTGGGGACAATGTATAACTTCAAATCAGTGGCACAGCTGTGGGTACCCACATGGCCCCACAGTATGCCAACATTTTTATGGCTGACTTAGAACAACGCTTCCTCAGCTCTCGTCCCCTAATGCTCCTACTCTACTTGCGCTACATTGATGACATCTTCATCATCTGGACCCATGGAAAAGAAGACCTTGAGGAATTCCACCATTTCAACTATTTCCATCCCACCATCAACCTCAGCGTGGACCAGTCCACACAAGAGATCCACTTCCTGGACACTACAGTGCTAATAAATGATGGTCACATAAACACCACCCTATACTGGAAACCTACTGACCGCTATTCCTACCTACATGCCTCCAGCTTTCATCCAGGACACACCACACCATCCATTGTCTACAGCCAAGCTCTACAATACAACCGCATTTGCTCCAACCCCTCAGACAGAGACAAACACCTACAAGATCTCTATCAATTACAACTACAATACCCACCTGCTGAAGCGAAGAAACACATTGACAGAGCCAGAAGAGGACCCAGAAGTTACCTACTACAGGACAGGCCCAACAAAGGAAATAACAGAACGCCACTAGCCGTCACCTTCAGCCCCCAACTAAAACCTCTCCAGCGCATCATCAAGGATCTACAACCTATCCTGAAGGACGACCCATCACTCTCACAGATCTTGGGAGACAGGCCAGTCCTTGCTTACAGACAGCCCCCCCACCTGAAGCAAATACTCACCAACAACCACACAACAAAAACACTAACCCAGGAACCTATACTTGCAACAAAGCCCGTTGCCAACTCTATCCTTATATTTATTCAGGAGAAACCACCATAGGGCCTAATCACATCAGCCATACTATCAGAGGCTCGTTCACCTGCACATCTACCAATGTGATCTATGCCATCATGTGCCAGCAATGCCCCTCTGCCATGTACATTGACCAGACCGGACAGTCTCTACGTAAAAGAATAAATGGACACAAATCAGACGTCAAGAATTATAACAATCAACAACCAGTTGGAAAACACTTCAATCTCTCTGGTCACTCGATTACAGACCTAGAAGTCGCAATATTACAACAAAAAACCTTCAAAAACAGACTTCAACGAGAGGCTGCTTAATTGGAATTAGTTTGCAAACTGGACACCATTAAATTAGGCTTGAATGAAGACTGGGAGTGGACGTGTCCTTACAGAAAGTAAAACTATTTCCCCATGTTTATTTCCCGCCCACTGTTCCTCACATGTTCTTGTCGACTGCTGGAAATGGCCCACCTTGATTATCACTACAAAAGGTTTTTTTTCTTTCCTGCTGGTAATAGTTCACCTTATCTGATCACTCTCCTTACAGTGTGTATGGTAACACCCATTGTTTCATGTTTTCTGTGTATATAAAATCCCCCTACTATATTTTCCACTTGATGCATCCAATGAAGTGAGCTGTAGCTCACAAAAGCTTATGCTCAAATAAATTGGTTAGTCTCTAAAGTGCCACAAGTACTCCTTTTCTTTTTGCGGATACAGACTAACACGGCTGCTACTCTGAAACCTGTTTAATAGTCTGTAATACTGCTTTCACAAATGAATCCAGTCATGTTACTGACTCCAAGAATGCGTAAACATGTAGACACACCCACTTACAATATGTCAGCAACTGTCCTCAAAACCACATCCATTTATATTTTAAAATGTTTTATAATTTATATTTTCTAGTTTTTCATAAAAGCCAGAAAATCCTGTTTCGAATCCCAGTTCTGACGACATGTCTGTTTACTCATATTTACCAACTTCATAGTGATAGTGAGAGGGTTAACTCCTTTTTGTACCATATGTCAATATTTAGTCTTGAGAGAGACACTTGCTGACATATTTGTGAGTGCTTATTTACAAATAAATTTGTGAGAATTTTTGAAGTGGCTAACACATTACAAATCTCCTAAAATTATTTGGGGAAGGACCATTAAGAAACAAGATTGATTGCTTTCCCGCTTCTTGCTGTACTTGAAAGCTGTTTAGTTGAATGGTAATTGTTTGGTAGAAAAGCAAGCCGGAGTGTTGATATATAGATTTTATAAGACCCATGTCTAGCTATCACATAATATACCCAGAGGACCATATTTTGAAAAGACACTTGTACATTTGCATTCAGAATGGCTTGCATAGACAACCCACATTTAGCTATTCTGTTTGCACACATAAATCCAGGCTGCACAAGCAAACAATTCTGCATGTGAATCTTGCTGGCACAGATTTAAAGGCTGGGGTGAATCTTCTTTGAAAATTTGGCCCCAAATGCTAACTTTTTAATAGGCATCAACTCAGCCTCTATTTTGCACCCACAATTATTTGCAAGTGAAAATGAGAGAGTTTGTAATAGATCTGTAGATGAAATACCATCTTTGGCACCTGCTGTCATTTGTGATCCTGAAGTCTGAACAGAAAAACAGAGGCCATTTAAATAAAAGTAGCCCTAAATGTTCAAAGGCCTTAGCACTGTGTAAGGAAATTGAATTTCCTGCTATAAGGCCAAAGACTCAAAATTGCTGGCGACCAGAGTGTCACCTCCAGCAATGGCCTTCACCACTTTCACATGTATCAACTGCCGCTCT
The DNA here is from genome assembly GCF_965152235.1 of Eretmochelys imbricata. Taxonomy (NCBI): domain Eukaryota; kingdom Metazoa; phylum Chordata; order Testudines; family Cheloniidae; genus Eretmochelys; species Eretmochelys imbricata. The sequence continues at coordinate 85,234,262 of NC_135579.1, read as the reverse complement.
TATTTGCTAGTCAGTATGTTAATCAGACCAGAAGTATTTCCTTACCCAGGGATTTCCTAAAATGTGGAATTATAGACTCCAACTTCTGACTAAATGAATGGGAACAATAATCAGCAACTTTTAGCACTAGCCAATTATTCATCCACATTACTTATGTAGCTATAAACATGTAAGTGGTAATTTCTCTTACACCTTCCAATTCAGACTGAGTACAGCAGAAGCTCCTCATTGCAGTTGAAAGCAAAGTGGAATGAGCAGCCTTCTATTCCTTTGGGCATCTGCACAGCATTCTAGAACAACACATAGGGTGCAAAATGGGGGAAGTGACATACTATATACCTTTGAGGAACGTGACCTGGAACCTCCAGCTATCCTCCTCCAAGCATTTCCAAAAAGAAGCATTGAAATATTAGTCAGAAATCATTAACTCTAAAAAGACTCTTTATCCTTTTCCCAGGCATTAGAACTATTGCACAATGGATGCAGTGAACTCAACTAATTGCTTTAATGACCCAATAGTGCCCAACGTATCTAACAGTGCATATTGTAAAAGAAATTGCTTAAAATGCATTAAATCTACCATAGCCGTAAGAAATTTAAGTCCTTTAACCTTATGTTTTTTAAGAGCAGGACATGAACAACACACACACTTAATCCAAATAAAATCTAAACTTATTAACCTACAACATGACTTTTCACAAGGTTAATAATTATATGAAATGATTATGCAAATTGAATGTAGATAAGTTATCTATGATAAGCTGAAACTTATGCTTGCACATAAAAATACAAGCTATAATCAAAACAGAAAGTCACTTCAATGTGAAATATCTTATAATCGCACAACACAAGTGGCATAAAAGGGATACAAAGATAAAATTATCTGATTCAAATCTGGTTTAGGGAATATTGCCAGACAAGACATGATAACTTACAAACCACATTTCCCATTTATCGCATGTCCTGAAACAAGTCCCATTTCTCATGAAAGTTTTACCAAAAGAGAAGTTCTGTGCTGGTATCAATAAATTATTGCTCATTTTCTTCCTACAAATTGAAAATATTCACAAACCAGTGTAATCCAGAGAAACCAGCAGGGCTGGGAATGAAGAGGTGCCGAGTTCTAATCCCAGACCTTCTGCTGACTCACGGAGTAGCCTTGGACAAGTCACTTCACCTTTCTGCATCAATTTCCACCTCTGTCAAATGGGGATAATACTTATTTGCATTTTCAGGGGTGTTGTGGGGACTACTCAGTTAATGTATAAATCATGCTTTGAACCTGTGAAGCATTGTAACTATAAGAAGTATTATTACAGAAACGAGTCAGGCAGCAAAACTCACTACCAAACATCCTTTCAATATACCATGTCATAGAATCATCACCATGCATTTCTTAAAGATTATGTCACCAACATAACCACAAATCAACATTTCCAAGCAAATTAGGACACAGGTTCCCTAGCCTATTATTAATATATGCCAGTAAAATTACATAGGCATAGCAAAATGTGCATACAGATTTAAATTAATCAAACACCTCAAATGCTGAACTTTTGTACTGGACTTTCCTTATAGGTGAAACAGGTAATTCAAGCTGTTGCTCTACTGCTGAATTAATTCATTACTTCAGCTGAAGTTATTTCACACTTCGTTTACTGTAAACATTCCAGCTGAGAGCAGCAAAATTCCCAGGTAACTAGAACGGGGGCAGTATTTCTGCCCCTGCTTCAACCACATCCAGCATTGCCTCTATCTGACTTTGCTCCCCAAACATACAGAGCTCAGTTCTGGGACAGGGGAAGCGAGGGACTGTGAAGCCAGCTTTACAAACCCTTATAATAGCACTTCCAAAGTCCTGGAGCTGGATGCCGTCTCAGGCCAACAGCACCAGCTGCCTTCCCGACAAGCTCCCATCCTCTCCATCTTTTCAAATCTGTGCTCCACCAAATGGCAAACACACACACGCTCCTCAGTGATCCAAATCCCACAAACCCTCAAATGTAAGTCTTCTGTATTACACCTCCTCATAATCTAAAGGTTTGAACCCCTCTCCAGGATGGCTGTGTGTCAATCTACCATAAAGAAACCAAGAGCACAATGATCTTAAGAAAATAAGGTTTGTCAGGAAAAAAATTTAGATGAACGTAGAATCAACCATATGAAAACATCTCTAGCCCGAAGCTGGGGAAAGTTAATCTAGACAAATATGAACTGTCCTTTTGGATGCCAATTTGCTTTCCATTGGGTTGATTTTGGACTGTGCCTGAAGTAATTTATCACATCCTCACTGGACCCAAAATTTAATGAGCGTGACCCAGACTTTCCAATAATTCTATTTTACCAAAAATTTCTATCCTGTATCAAATATGAAATCTTGACAGATGACGTTCCATCTGTTACAAGGAAACCTGCTATTAGTTACAGTTTTACCGGTTCAGAGGGATTATTGTACTTTAGCTTATGTTCTGACTAAATTAGCTAGCACTGTCTAATTAGCTCAGTCTGTTGCAAGCACTGGGCCAAATTCAGTCCTGGTGTAAATGGAAGCAAGATTAAATCAATGGAGTCGTACTCACTTGCATTGATTCTGAACTCTGCCCTCTCTGTCTACAATGAAAAAATCAGAGAAACCATTTTTTTAAAAATGAAATGTTTAAAATACTCTTATGGCTAGCAAGGTATTGCTGTGCTCTCCCATGATATATATTGTTAGAGCCCCAGGAACCAATTCTGTGTTGCCCTTCACCTACTGCAGTCATTAATACCACTGCAGAAAGGGCACAAAAAATGCTGTCATTCTGATTTGGCCGCACTTTATATTGGTGTAAATGACTATACAAGGTGCAGTGCAACAGATAATCAGGCCTCCTAATAGACTTCACTACTACAGCAAGGCCTCTCTCTACACTTGGAAAATGAGTAGGCAGCCAGATTCTTCACTGCCTTGCACATTCTGATCTGATAGCATTCTACAGCTCCCTTTGCAGAGAGATGAGTGATTAGGCAGTGGAGAAATCAAGACACAGGCGTCTAGTATACTTTCTGAAATGGAGGTTTAAAATAAATAGTTAGGCCCCCACAGCCCTGTGATGCTGTATGATTGATGATGACCATTTATATCACTGTTACTACCACTGTTACACAATTGCAACAAATCTTATATAAAGTCATGTAAAATATCAATAGAAAAGTAGTAATCTGCTAAGTATGTTAATCCTACCTATATGCATGTTTCATCTTTGTACCTGAAGTAATGACTATTTGCATCTCAGACATGTGTTTTGTTCTTGGGTGATACCTACAAGGTAGTTTTACATCCTGTCTAGCCAGCCCAATGTTGATGAACCATGGAGGGAGATCAGCTCTTCAATGAGTCCTCCTGCAGCTGCCTCCCGCAGCAAGGAGCCAAGGGCCACCCCTGTGATTCGGCAAAAGATGTAAGAACATGTGACATGGACATGTGACCTCAGACTCAATCTTTGTCAGTAACATTCCATACAAAGGTTTTCGTGTAGCAGCCGTGTTAGTCTGTATTCGCAAAAAGAAAAGGAGTACTTGTGGCACCTTTGTTAGTCTCTAAGGTGCCACAAGTACTCCTTTTCTTTTTGCGAATACATTCCATACAAAGGAGCTGTGGGCTTTGTTTGGGACAGTGAATTTCCATGTACATGGCAGAGGATATAAGAGACACCTGGGACACCTCCATTTTGCCTCATTCCTGTACCAATTCTCTGGACTGCGGATTTACACTAAAATGAGTATTCTGAACAATGGACTGAGGGACCATCCAATCTTTTGGAAGTTACCAGAGAGACTTTTGCAAGCCAGCAGTCTATTCCATCACTGCTACAAACATAAGGACTTTGCAATCATTTGTATGTATATTATTATCTATTAACCATTTAGAACTATTCTTTTCTTTAAAAAATCTTCAGTTACTTGACTAAGGATTTTCTGACAGTGTGATATTTAGGTAAGATCCGAGATACCCTCCATGTCAGTATGTAAGCGGCTGATCCTTTGAGATGAGTAGACCTTCACAGACGGTGTATTAGGTTTTCAGTAACCTCTCACTATATTAGACCTGTTTGTCTGGATGGGAGCCCAGGGCTGGAATGCATAAAAGGGACTGTGTTAGGCTTCTTGTTAATCAGTGTGGTGCTACAGAAGCTCTTTTGCTAATGATTTGGTGAATCTAATTATAGAATAAACCCCCAGTTTGTGGGGATTGTGTGCCCTGTTTCTTGCAGTCTGCCCTGAAGTGGTACTCTCAGTGTAATCTGTCCCAGGCACCTGGTCATAAGCCCTAATGACCAAGCTGTTTCAAATCTCATTTGAATAGAGAATGGGGCAGAGGCCTATGATTGACATTGGTTATCATTCATATCGCTCTTCTTGATTACACAATGGCCCAGTGCTCAAATGACTTGTGTGCTTACATATCCAGTATTCTTCTAAACCACTGATACCGCTGCAGCTTGGCAAATAAAGCTTGATTCCAATTACTTAGAGCAAGACTGCAAAAACATCTGGTGAGCAAAGATTTTTTTTTTTTTTAAAAACAGGTGTCCTCAGCAGTTCAATGAGAGGTATCAGAAAGTCAAACAGCTCAATATTAATAACGCCTGACTTTCTGAAATGAGGGCAACTGTTCCTTCATGACAAGCTAAAGTAAGACAGCTAAATAATTCCATGCCGTGGAGACTTAATGAGTCAGTGGGTTACTTTTCCCCAATTGCACACCCTCAGATAACTGTGGTGCATTAATTTAAGCACCTGTTAACTACAGATCAAGATGCTGAAAAGAAATATGAATTATAGGTTTATCAAACATATGCTATTTTAGTGAGCTGTGAGGACAAACCAACAAACCATTTCAACGAGTACTCCCCCAAAGCAGGAGAGATTTAGACGTTTTAGAAGATTCAGTTTCATTAGTTTTTCTATATTACTTTAGAGTAAGTTAAGCCTCTGTAGGAAAGAGTGGCGATTCAAAGAAATCGAAGAACAGGAAACAAAAGTGTAATGGGACCACTATCCTTTAAGGCTTTCAGAGAAAACTGTGCATGGTTTTGAAGGGTGTCGGGGAGGGGGGAGAGTTAAGTCAAGATGGGCTGAACCAGACAAATTCAGATTTGTCTAAACAGAAACAGATTTTTTTTTTTTTTTTTTTACAGTGGAATTGCTACAAATTCCTTTCTATTGGAGACCTTTCAATACTCACCAATGTACAGACTAGCAGACTGCAATTATGAGAACTCTTCCTTAACCTTGGTTGAAATGTTCTGATATAGGTCAAATAGTATCTGATGTTCATTGGGAAATCATCTCATTAAGGGACGCTCCTGTAATATCAAACAGTACTTTAAAGTCTAAGATGTGAACGTCCACGTATCACAAACACATTCTGTTTTATATTACTTGGATTATATCTTGAACACCCTTAATTATATTAGCAGTGTAATCTACTCTGCATTTAGCGGAGATTAATAAGAAGGCCAGAAAGTTGCATGGAGCACTGTGAAAGGGTGCAGAGGCACTTCTTTGTCCCTGGCAAATGAATTAATCAGGCTTACAAACAGGACAAGATGGGAGAGGCTACTTAGAAGGCAGAACGATGAATTGGGGGCCACAATTCTGAGTTCCATGACCTGGAAAACACGGTTACAATCTGATGTTTTAAATGGTTGTGTATTGCCCAAACCATGAAATTTGCCCAGACAGACACAGGTTATCAAATGATTAACCCAGAGGGTTTTTGCTGAATCACTTCACAGGCCTATAAACAGTTAAAAGGATGGTGAGAACAAAAGAAGTGATGTGAACTAGCTTGTTATTTGCTTGTGTCTTCAATAAAATGGGTAAAACATGCTGTTAGACGAACAATGTTTTAATTATCACAGACCCTTTCCTTGATTCAAAGTTACAAATATAAATGGTAGCTTTTGGATATGAAATTTATTTGTTTCACAGTAGGATGCGTGAAGAGCCTACACAGATACACTGGCAGGGAATCCATTTAAAAAAGGAAGAGCACTGAACCAAAGAACAGGTATAAATGATGTCAGCTAACTGTACTTACTGTAGGCTCCTCAAAACTAAGAAAGGCCTTTGGTGAGCCATGATACCATCTCAGTGACAGCTTTCAACTGGCAATGTTCCAGTGTAATACACTGTAACAAATGTTTTTCCTGTCATTTGAATGATAATTGTATTATACACATAAAACAAATGTTGCTACTTTCACCCCTATGGAATTCAAAATAGATTACACACCAAATGTTAGAAAATAGTGCAGATTTTTAGCGTAAGACTCTCTTCTGGCATATCAAGAACTAGATTATACGGTTTGAATCCATGTCAAGATCTGTTGGTATTTAGAACCAATGACCAAAATATTTCATATTTGCATGTAATGTGAGAGTACGGACAACATGGTACTACCAACTTCATTAGTGGACTAGCCCCAGGATAGGAGTATATTGATCCAAAACACGTGCTCGTATCATGATTAAATTATCGTGGGCCTGTCCTTGAGGAATGGGGAGGACCATTCTTTGCTCTGTTCACTAGTTTAATAAAATATGGAATGTGGTAACAGAAAACAACAAAAATGTAAGCAAGCAAAAACAAATCCACACTTGTATAACAGTTTGTTTACTGTTTATTGATATTGCCAACCGAGAACACTGACTAGCAGTTAACCATATGTTAATCAAAATAGCCATATCTGATTATTAGTACTTGTCCTGGACCACAACATAAAGAGATTGAATTTACTCATGGAATGACCATCAAATAGGACTACAAAATGTAGGCAAGCTAGACCTGGATTCTGCTCCAACATCCCCTGGTTTCTATAGCATTCTGGTGTGGCAAACGCAAATTTCTGCTGCAGATTAACAAATTGAGATTTTTATTGTATTAGATATGAAGAATAATACAATCAGTACAGAGTTCCTCATTTCACAGTACATTAATTTGTTTTACAGAGTGGTCACATTTTCAATATGCTGCATATTTTGGTATCCATGAAAGGGACTGATGATTAGGGAAAGACAGCTTGAATTCTTGGCACCCAAGAGGGAGGCAGCTCCTCTTTCCCTCCCATTATGAGACAGCTGACTTTAAATTCAAAAGAAAGAGGGAGGGGATTGAACTCCTCATTGCCCTCCCTTTCAACAGCAAGAAATCAGCACATTATCTGGCTATTTCTGCTAAAATGAGATCAGTAGTAAAATAATGAATGATGACACTGGGCTTCACAGTCTCCATCCCATTGGGATAATTTGGTCAATTACACCTCTCAGGATATTGTTTAGTCAGATTCAGGCATACAACGCTACCCCTGTTTACATTCAGTTCACATCTGGGAGGCTCTTAGCAATCATAAGGGCCAGAAAGTTAATGATTGTAAAATCGAAGTTTGGATTCTAAAGCACACTTCTGTGGCAGATGCTGAATAGCAACATATTTTGTGGCTACAGAACACATGGAGCCCTACTTACACATATATGTCGCTCCACTTTAAAAGGCAGACTGAAAGTCACATTCTGCACTAGCTAAAGCTTCCCTGTAGTATTCAAGGGAAGCAATAAGTACAGTATTGTACAATACTCCAGCCTGGATAGGACAAAACAGATATCAGTGACAAGACCAACGCAGAAAGGAAAAAGATACAATTTCCAGGTCAGCCAAATTGGGGATGGGGGAAGAGGGGAAGAGTACTTAGAAGCTTAAATCTGACACTCTGCTTTTCATTACATAAAAAAGCATGTTCATTTAAGGCATCCTCCCTGTCTAAATTAGACTTGCTATTACCATAAAATATCTGTGATCAACCCTATGTTTTGTAAAACATGCTAAATGAACGATACAGGCAAGGATGTAATTAGAACAGCCAGGATATAAATGGAAAGAAACTTTATTACGTGACTTATCACATAAGGAGTACCATCTTTCCCAAAGCACCACTGCTGTTAATGAGGTCTTCATGAGCCTTTGCCACTTTTTCCAATGGATATTCAGGGCCAACTACAGGTTTAAGCCAGCCAGCTTCTATACCAGCAAGCAGCGCTGTTTCACATTCATACATCAACTTCTGTATAGTGAAGATAGTATTTACTGTAAGTCATGTGCATTTTTAAAGTACATTAGATGTATATACAAAGTTTTAATCCAAATTTCACAATTAAATGCATTTTACATTTCTGAGATTTCTTAAAACTTCTAAGTGTCCATATAGAAAAATAAAATGTATATAATCTAATAAAATTGTACCCTTACACTCCAAATCAAACCCAACTATGCTATTTTGCTAAACATTTAATTTGCTTAAACTAAAAGTTTATAAGTTAATAGAATAGCTCATCCAAGTAAATTCTTTGAACTAAAAATGCCTTACCTTAGTGGCAGAAAACAGACTAACTCCTATTATGCTGGATTCTTTCATCATAGTGTCTCTGGGGTTTATTTCAATTGGACCTCTACTCCCCACGATCTGATACAAAAAAGTTTTAAAATAAAAAAAACAGACACTTAATCCAAACATTTTTCAACAAATTATAAACTTAATTTGAAGGCAATGACAGAAAATACTTACCATCACCCTTCCTCCAGGTGATAGTAGTTGTAAGTCAGTGGCAAGATTAACATTAGCTAGCATTTCTATTATCACATCAACTCCCTGCACACCACTGAATTCCTACACAGAATATAAAAAGAGATAACCAATTGAAAAAGTTCACATTTGGATGTCTGTGTATATTTCACAGGCTGTAGGTAACCTGGGGTTTCAACATGTTAAGTTTGACATATCTAATGCAATTCTGAAAATCTATCTTCATCATATTGTGACTTGGTGGGATCTGAGTTTCTAAATGCTCCCTCCCTTCATGAGATAGTAAAGCAAATAGGAAACACAGCTAATACAAGTACTATAGTGCAATCTCTTTATCATGAAAGTTGAACTTACAAATGTAGAATCATGTACAAAAAAAGCTGCATTCAAAAATAAAACAATGTAAAATTTTAGAACCTGCAAGTCCATTCAGTCCTACTTCAGCCAATCGCTCAGACAAACAAGTTTGGTTACAATTTGCAGGAGATAATGCTACCCACTTCTTGTTTACAATGTCACCTGAAAGTGAGAACAGGCGTTCACATGGCACTGTTGTAGCCGTGTCAGATATGCTAAACATTTGTATGCCGTATGCCCTTTCATTCTTTGGCCACCATTCCAGAGGAAAAAGAATGAGGAGTACTTGTGGCACCTTAGAGACTAACAAGTTTATTTGAGCATAAGCTTTCGTGGGTTAAAACCCACTTCATCGGATGCATGCAGTGGAAAATACAGTAGGAAGATAGATATATACACACACAGAGAGAACATGAAAAAATGGGTGTTGCCATACACACTATAATGAGAGTGATCAATTAAGGTGACCTATTATCAGCAGAAGTAAAAAACCTTTTGTAGTGATAATCAGGATGGCCCATTTCCAACAGTTCCAGAGGACATGCTTCCATGCTGATGATGCTTGTTAAAAAAAATAATGCGTTAATTACATTTGTGACTGAACTCCTTGGGGGAGAATTGCATGTCTCCTGTTCTGTTTTACCTGCATTCTGCCACATATTTCATGTTATAGCAGTCTTGGATGATGATCCGGCACGTTTGTTTTAAGAACACTTTCATAGCAGATTTAACAAAGTGCAAAGAAGGTACCAATGTGAGATTTCTACATATAGCTTCACCACTTGACCCAAAGGTTAAAGAATCTGAAGTGCTGTCCAAAATGTGAGGGGGACGAGGTGTGGAGCATGCTTTCAGAAGACTTAAAAGAGCAGCACTCAGATATGGAAACTACAGAACCCGAACCACCAAAAAAGAAAAATCAACCTTCTGCCGGTGGCATCTGACTCAGATGATGAAAACGAACATGCGTTGGTCCGCTCTGCTTTGGATCGTTATTGAGCAGAACCTATCATCAGCATGAACGCATATCCTCTGGAATGGTGGTTAAAGCAGGAAGGGACATATGAATCTTTAGCGCATCTGGCACATACATATCTTGTGGCGCCGGCTACAACAGTGCTATGTGAACGCCTGTTCTCACTTTCAAGTGACATTGTAAACAAGAAGCAGACAGCATTATCTCCTGCAACTGGTAATCAAACTTGTTTGTCTAAGCGATTGGCTGAAGTAGGACCGAATGGACTTGCAGGTTCCAAAATTTTACATTGGTTTTATTTTTGAATGCAGCTTTTTTTTTTGGTACATAATTCTACATTTGTAAGTTCAATTTTCATGATAAAGAGATTGCACTACAGTACTTAGGTGAATTGAAAACTACAATTTTTTTTTCCCCACGGTGCAAATATTTGTAAACAAAAATAAATATAAAGTGAGCACTGTACACTTTGTATTCTGTGTTGTCATTGAAATCAATATATTTGAAAAATGTAGAAAACATCCAAAAATATTTAATACATTTCAATCAGTATTCTATTGTTTAACAGTGCGATTAATCACGCTTAATTTTTTTGAGTTAATCACGTGAGCTAACTGTGATTAATTGACAGCCCTAGTTACGATTAAAGCTAAGATTTAGTCATGGGTATTTTTGGTAAGTCATAGACAGGGCACGGGCAATAAATAAAAATTCACGGCCCGTGACTTGTCCATGACTTTTACCAAAAATACCCATGACTAAACTTCTACTTCTGGGGCCCACTGCTCTGGGGGGGCCTCTGCTGCAGGGGAAGAGGGCAGCCTGCTCCAGTGCTGGAGGTTGACTGCCACCCCAGGACCGCTACTTGGTCCCTCCCCAGGGCGCCCCCAGGACCGCTACTTGGGCAGTCCCTGGAGCCAACCACACTGGCCACTGCTTAGGCAGTCCCCGAAGCCAGCTGGCCCCATGCTTCCCCTGGGTCTCTCCAGCAGCAACAGGTGTGACTGGCCATGGGGTGCCCGAGCAGCTGGCCTCAGGGCCAGCTGCTCAGGTGGCCTTGAAGTCAGCTGCACCAATCATAGAAAGTCACAGAATTCATGACTTCCGTGACCTCCGAAAGAATCACAGCCTTAGTTATGATTTAGTACTCTTGGTATCCATATCTTTAAAATGAACAATTCTCCTTTGAGCAGAAATTAAAAGGTTGTGTACACTTTGCTCCAGTGGCAGACTCCGACAGAACCCTAATCTTGGTTCAAAAGAAAAATATAAAGAGCTGTTTACCGAATGTTTCATTTCATAAAAATTACAAAAAGAAAATATCTATCTAGTTCATCTGGATGCCAGCACAGAATTGCCATCTATAGTATGTTTTCTAGTCAATTAAAAGGAAGATAATTAATAGAATCCAAAATGGATTTTGAATATTTTACTGGAAGAAGAAAGAGGCTGGAAGAGTTATGAAACCTTCAATCTGGTAGTAAATTACCTTAATGTTATCAATGTAATCAGCTTCTCTGTGATTAAACATTTTGTGGGCTCCATTTCTCAAAACTATGTTCATTCCTTCTTCAGTTCCAGCTGTGCCTAAAACCTTTAAACCATAAGCTCTGGCAATCTGGCATGCTGCTATTCCAACCTGGAAAAATGAGTTACATTTCCCTTTACCATTTATTTTCCCACTCTTAATATAAATATCACCTATCAGAAACTCAGTACTTTACATGTCAAATTATCTTAAAATACGTTTTTATGCATAACATAAATCACCAGCATTACTGAAACATTATTCTGATTTTTTCAAAACCGCTATCCGATATTTGATTTACATTCACACACACAACATTGTGTACTAGTAAAGATGCTACACACACAACACACCTGATACAAAACCAAGTCAAAAGTTAAGCCATGTAACAGTACATATTATCTTTTCTTCCCACAGACAGAAACCACTAACATGATCACCATATACCACAGATAACGTATCACAACTTTGACTCTTCACCGCAGAAGAGGTCCATTTAGGATCTCATTCCCAGGCTCCCAACACTACCAAAAACAGACGAGACTCCCTAGTCTCACTGCCCCTTCTGCTGGGTCCTGAGAAGCCACACTCCAGTTTCAGAAAGCCAAAGGAAGGCCTGCAAAGCGTAGTTGCCAGATATTGTGGGGACCCCAGAGAAAACTCCCAAGCAGGGAAGCCTCAGAGGGTAGCAAATTTTGGAGGGGGAAGTAAGCACATGAGCCTCCATTCTTAGGCAGCAAGTAAAACCACTGGAAGTCTGGTCAGACACTGATCCTGCCAAACAAACATCTGCATTCCCTACCACCACATCCTCTCATCCCTGCTTTATATCTCAGTTGGTGGTGAGAGGTGTTTTATTAGTGCCAAGCAGACGTAAAGTCTTGTTAGTGCCCAAGGACAAGTAGGCTTCACAGTCTCAGCTGGCTCAAACTACTGCTTACATGGTATGGGGAATGCAAAAGAGGAACGAAGAACATGTATGCACAAAACTCTACCTCTCTTTTGGGGTTACTCCCAAACTTGTGCCTCCTGCGAAGACAGGTTCTACAATCTATCCTGACCAGCCTGCAGACAGACACTTCCTCGGCTAATTTAAGTGATGTTATTCTCTTCTATTGGTAACAAACTACCTCATTCCATTTCTGTTACTAACAGAACTCCATCTGCTGCGATTTATGGTTCTGCTAATGAGACCTGCATCGAGGACTGTTATGTAAAGTAAACAAACTACCTTTCCCATAATAAATCCTCATGACCATCACTCTTGCCAGGCGCTTATCAACTGACCTATCTGAAAAACCGAAGTCACCTTTGACATTTACATTTCAAACTAACATATGGCATGACTAGATTATCTCAACATCCAGAAGTTGTTCAATGAACAACCTGAAAAGAATGTAAGATTTAAGGATAATCGTAGAAGTGTATGTCAATGAAAGACGTACCACAAACATCCACGCTTATCACTAGTACGTACCCCTTTGCCTACTCTCTTCTCACTGCACTTGCAAGTGTTTTTGTAACAGTCTGCAAATCCATAGAGGATAATCTTATTTGTGGTCCATGCCATTGTAAAGCAAAAACATGTGTGTTCCCAGAAGCATATAAAAGAAGTGGGAACAGAAAATCAAAACTCAGTTTATGAAAATAAAGAAAAAACATATTGATGAATGTCCTTCTAGTCTAATATATTACAAAAGACTGAGTTTTCTCTCATGTGAGACTTTCCTACTCAGCCTTTTGCAGCTAACCGAGTAACTCAACAAAACTTGGCCAGCTCACAATAGTTTTTTCCAGCCACTGGAAAGGGGAGATGTGGCCACTTAAAGTTTAACTATTCCCTCTTACTCTACCTCAGCCTTCTTGTTTATTCAGCAGAGCCAAAGGTTAGCCTTTTGTAAATACAGAAGCTAGTTGGGAAAACTTAAAGTCCATTCAGGTATCTCCAACATCTCCCATTTTCTAGCTACGTTACAGTTAATGGGTGAGAAACAGCACAGAAAGTCCCTTTCCAGCCAGTGAGCATTTCTTGCACAACTAAGAACAGTTTGCCTAACTTTTAAAAATGCAACTTTTCCTTTAGCTTTTCTCTTAGGCAGACTAGCTGTATGGCTCCTGAACCAGCTTCTGACCGTTCTCCACTTTGTGATTACACCATGGGATGCCCTACATATGATTTAATTAAGTTCATAGGACATCAGCATTTCGGGCCACATGTGGTCATTTGTGCAGTTTCAGGCTGTTATATTCTGGATGATAGGATTTAACTTTACGTGTAAAGAGCCTTCATGATAATTATTTGCCTATTTGTCACAAAAATAGATATACAAAATACTTGCTAATTTAAGGCTTTTCAAAATACTTACTCCTCCACTTGCCCCATGGACTAGCACAGTTTCCCCTGCTTTGGCATGCCCTCTGGAAGACAAAATGACAGACATTGAACTATTTAATACATTATAATTTTAGCAGATCCTGTCCATTGTCCAGCCATGATATGTAGTTGGATTATAGGAATTAAATCTAAATCTTTTTAGATCACATTCAATGCGCCTAATTTTCCTCTCTAGTTTTACACTGAGTTAGTCCTGATTCATTCTGGGATTAGAGAGGAGAATCGGGTCTTATCTCTTTTAATAATTCCTGGTTGCTAAAAGCTCTCATTCCTGAATGTAAATACAGGTATAAGCCATAACAATGGGAGTACCACTTTCATGGTTGGTATAGGTGTGTATTAACACCAGCCTACTATTCAAAACAACATTTTCTTCAACTTTAGTCTTCCAGGTTTTAAAATAATCCACCCATACTTTTTCAACGGATAAACTAGATGGTCCAATGCTTTGTTCTACGTATTGATCTAGATTGGATTCCCAGTCCTGATCTCTCACACTCTTGCCTATCACTAGAGTACAGATTTATTAATCAATACCATGGCTATTGGCAGGGTTAAATACTTAGAGCTAGTAGGAGTTCTGCCAACATCTCCTGAAGACAGAGGTGATGGAAAGATAGGACTTGTTTCAGTCATAATTTCTGCTTCTTGATTAAACCAAGGGGTTGCAGTTGCATAACCTATCTAGTCCTTCTTAAGAAGGTGAGGTGAAGAGGGGTAGGAGGAGGAAAACAATTGACTCATTTATTTCGGTGTATACACTTTTTTATTATATAGAGTGCCGCTCCCAGTTCTGGGCACCCCAGATGCACTCTTAAAAAGAAAAAGACAGTCAATTGCCTTCACATCACAACTCCCTGACAATACTGTAGGCAACACATTTAATTTAACCCTCCAACAGAATCCCCACCAAAGTCCTCCTTCCATCACTACCCTACCTAAAAAGTCTCTCATCTCTTTATGAAAGTGAGAGATAAAATAGGCCTTGTAGTGTGCCCTGAAAAGTTAAGCCATGTAACTGGCTATTATGGATGGAGTGTCTGCTCTATTGTTTGTATTTTAAGTCTTCAAAAGCAGAAGATACAAACAGAGCTTGGCATCTTACTTTTGGAAGAGTGCACGGTAAGCAGTGAAATATGGGATTCCAATGGCAGCACCTTGCTTGAAGTTTAATTTATCTGATAAGGGGAAGACTGTGTCCGCTGCAGCAACGGTATAATCTGCATAGCCACCAGAGATGGTACCATTAGTAAAAACCCTGTCACCTTTCTGGCAGGAAAAAATAAAAATGGTTTAGACACAAGTTCCAAGTACTTTAGTCAGTTTTTTATGTAACACTTCTGTAAAAGTGTGTGTGTGTGCGTGATTACCTTCCCAAAAAGCAGGTAGAGGGATTTTATAAAAATCAAGGAAATGAAATCTATGTAACACAATTTTGTATATCCAGATTTCAAAAGGTGTGTGTATAGACTACATCCTAGGTTCTATACTGTCACACACAAGGCTACTGCATGATTAAGATGATCCTTAATGAACCTGAATTCATCCAGCTGGACTCCACAAGGAAAATGTCAAACATTTTACAAGCTTATGAAAAGAACTTCGGCAGTTTTTGAAGCCTGAGATTTATACATTCTTAACAAGAATAGTTATTGGTAACAGTTATTGTTGGAGTCCTTCAACAGGATAAAAATCACAACCTCCACACAATCACCAAGTAAATGGGCTGTGAGAAACAGGGAACAATATACATCCCAAACACACAGGGTGTGTTTAACACTTATTTCCAGCCCTGGCAGCTACGGAGTATCAACTACTTTGGTACTGGTTGTGAGCTGAATATAGCACATCCCAGTTCTTAGAACATGGTAATTTCATGTTCTGTACAGTTTTTCCTCAGTTCTGTACATTCTGACCCGTTGTGGGTGTCTGACTTTCAAACTCACTGTATGATTATCTTAGTACCTGCATAGCACATAAATCCCTGCACTTTGATTTGCTGACACCTATTATTAGCCAGAGTGCCAAGATCTGCATAATTGCTATGTGGCTATTTCTTACATACCATCAATATACAAATCTCTCTATTCTGATTGGCTCCTCTATTCAGCCCTTTCAAGCTGTTTGTCTGCAACTATTGCTCTCATCTTCTTTCCCTCCAGTTTAAGCAGAAAATGCCAAAATTTACATGAAAAACTAAAAGCAAAGAAAATAGAGCTGTCAATCTGCTGAAACAGAAAGTGTTCTGTTTATTTTTGAAGTTAACACCTCTGTCATATTTTCCATCTCCAGGCCAGCAAGGCTCTTGTCTCCTCAATAACTGTCATATCTGACTTCAGAATGGGAGAATCCCAGCTCTCTACTCAAATACAGTTTTTAAACAATACATATTCTGCTGTTAGTCTTTGGCCAAGAATCTTACTGACCTGTAAGGAAATAAAAGAGAAGGCCAATTAAAAAAACCCCACATACATTTATCTTTTAAGAGCCCACCTTTTCCCCCTCCCCAAGAAGATATTGTTTAACCAAAGGACAGCGGGTGAAATATAACCACTATGAGACAGAAGTTCAGTATTTAAACATTGTTATCAATAGATACATCTTGTATTTTCCCCCCTTCATTTTAAGTCTGAATATTAAAATTATCAGCAAAATAACTTCAGGGTCCTTCCTGTCAGTCCAGGATGATGATGACAATAATTACAGCAATCTTGACTTTTATAATGCGCCTACAATGCTTTAAAAATGTTTCTGGACCAGTAAACAGAACCCCAATCCTGCAAGCAGAACCATGTAGTCAGGCTCCTGCACCAGTGCTAAACTCTACAGATCTCTATGGGGCTCTGTATGGGTGTAAAGGACAGCCCTCCAGGGCAGCTTGTAGGATTAGGGCCACTAATTTGACCTGGTTGCATGCTTTTAACGGCCAATTAGAGGTCCCCAAAACCCAGAGGAAATTCTGACAGGCCACAAATTATAGAGGTAGCAGTAAGTAGTGCAACAATAATGTAGGGAAAGAATAAGCCATCAATTAAAAAAGAAACAGAATATAATACCTTGAATACAGTTACATGCTCCCCAACAGCTTCAATTACTCCAGCAACATCTGTGCCAGGAGTGTAAGGTAAAGGTGGTTTTCTAGCATGAGCACCAGAACGAATATATGTCTCCACTGGGTTTACGCCACATGCATGGACTTTGATTAAGACCTGAAGAGAAAATGTTATTTGTTACATATCATTACAATCACCATAATTTTGCATTAACAGCTTCGTATTATTAAAGCAATTGACTTGACTATTAAAGAGCCCTTAATATGGATGTGAAACAATTTTGGAAAGTCTTTTGTATTCGATATATAGACTGCATTAGAATAACAAAACAAATTAGTTAAATCTGATGCCTGTGGCTTTATTTATGTATATGCTGTTCAATCTACTCATATTCAGAATGAAGATGGTTCTGTTTTGGACACTCACTCAGTTCATATTCAAGTCATTACCATTCAGTGCAATTATCTTAGTTTACAGCTATCATTTCCACCTGATTTTCTTTTGGATTCGGCAATAAGACATCTGACAGGAGCTTAAGCACTTCAGGTCCACCAAATTCAGAAACTTTGACAGCTCTCATCACGTTTCTTCCAGTTGCCATAGTGATCTGAATGTCAGAAGATAAGAAAATATTGCATTAACTTCACAATCCAGTTTTCACCTCAGAGGGAGGAGAACACACACCCTACTTTTAGACAACCGTTTAAATCAGGGGCTCACTACTGATTTCTTTTCAAAGAAAAGATGGTCTTTCATCTTACAAATCTTGCAAACGAAGAGCGTTACCACCATCTCCTGTGGGAATCTGTGGGCTTTAAAGTGAATCAAACATGTAAATAACTACTTTAAAAATATGAGTGCAGTAGTTCCTATATTAGATATCATGCCATCACATCTTGAGGGAAATACATTGTACTTTGGGACCCATGGTTGCATTTTACAAAATGAATTTCCAATTTCACTTATTAAAAAAAAAAAAACAGGTCATATAGTGAGTATTCAGCCAGGGTCTAAAAAGTAGATTTCCAGCTTCTCTTTCTGCTTGTTATTTAAGACAACAAAAAGCTCCTTGCTCATAAGCCCTCAAAAATAAAAGATACAATGGGGAATTAAAATATATTCGAGGAAACCAGAAAAATTGAATACATATGTATCCTGAGGAGTACAGTTAATGTATCTAAAAGCTAGCTTGACTATGCATGTCTGTGAACTATTTTAAGATCATCAAGGAAAGCATACACTGACAAGAATGTGGGAAAAACAAGGCAAAGGTACATTAGTCAGACAGATAATTCTTCCTTTGGACCATGACAAAGGTCCAAGTCTTAGAGGGGTACTCAATCTTACACTTTCCCAAGCCCTCCTCCTCAACATATACATTACATCAATTTTCCAAAGGGTAATTTACACCACCATATATTTGGTTTACTATACAAATGGATAAAATACAGCAACGCCTAAACGCCCTGTTTCTACACTAATCAGAAAGGACAAGTTAAGCCACAAAACAGAATAACCAAGGCCCCAGTTTTGTAACTGGAGCTACAATGGCAAACTCTTGCAGCTGCATGAAGGCCCACCATCCATCTACTGGAATTTGAATGTAGAATCAGGGCCCAAGCTAGAAGTGCTAGCTCTGTACTGAGCACAGCCCAGTAGACAGGCATGGTTTAGCGCTAGCTACAAATGAGAATTTCTGTTCTGTGGGAAATTCCAAAATAAAAAAAATGGTTCAAATTGTCAACATTTTTTCTTTTAGCTTATATCAAATACACATAAATATTATGTAATGTTTATATTAATGTTTTAAAATAACAAAGACTATATAAAACATTTCAGCATTATAGAAGTGAAACATTGACATTTTCCACATCAAAAGTTGTCAAAAATTGACATATTCCCGCTAAACATTTTGAGTTAGACAATACTGTACTACTGACTGAAAACAACTCTGCTGAAAAAATTCAGCCAGCTCTAGTTATTATATACATGGTACTACTTAAGCAATCCTATTATAGTATTTGTATGTAAGAAATAGCACATATTTGGTAAATAAAAGGTTATTTTACTGGAGCTGTCTCAGCTTCATTACTGTTTTGACGTCTCATCACACAGCATAGAAAATATGAAATTAAAATTTCTCTCTGAAGCAGTGATCTTTTCCAAACATTGTCTCATCATATTGGTTTAAATTAAAATTTCCAGTATAATAAAGATGTAACTGCTTTAATATAAAGAAAAGGAGTACTTGTGGCACCTTAGAGACTAACCAATTTTTTTGAGCATGAGCTTTCGTGAGCTACAGCTCACTTCATCGGATGCATACCGTGGAAACTGCAGCAGACTATGCATCCGATGAAGTGAGCTGTAGCTCACGAAAGCTCATGCTCAAATAAATTGGTTAGTCTCTAAGGTGCCACAAGTACTCCTTTTCTTTTTGCGAATACAGACTAACACGGCTGTTACTCTGAAACCTGCTTTAATATATACACTGCACCACGATATTCTCAAAGGAAATTTTGAAGTTATGAGCATGGGAACAGAAAAAAAATTGGATAAAAAAAATCTTTAAAAAAAGTGACCACAGAAATATTGGGCCTGCTTCTCCATATGCTGATCATCTCAAAACCGTAAGGCTCATGGATGCCTTCAGCTATGAAGCATTCACTACCTTGCAGAGTGAACTGCCATCATGGTACACTGCTACTTCTTCCTCCATACTGCCTCTAAAATCTAAACTTTCCTCTGTCCACATAGCAAAAACCCTCGCCACGGTTCTACAACACACACACAAACTCTGGTGATAAACAGAAGCTAAATGTAGTAGTTCAAGATAGATACACTACAACCTGGGATATGAACAACTTCCATTCTCGAGGTGTTTGTAACTCTGAACAAAACGTTATGCTTGTTCTTTCAAAACAACTTTACAACTGAACACTGACTTAATACAGCATTAAAACTTTACAGTACATAAGAAAAATGCTGCTTTTAACTACTGTATCTTAATTTAAATGAAATAAGCACAGAAACAGTTTCCTTACCTTGTCAAACTTTTTTTTTTTTTTTTTAAAAACTTTCCCTTTTTTTAGAATTTTACTTTTAACAGAGTTCTATACTGTACAAGTATTTGTTTGTTTTGTCTCTGCTGCCTGCCTGGGTACTTCCAGTTCCACATGAGGTATGTATATAATTCACCTGTCAGCTCAACTGGTGTTCATAACTCTGAGGTTCTACTATATTTTCTTGAATCACAAGCTCCTCTTTTTGCCTTTTAATCCTCTAAACTTAAAAGTATGAACATTGAGCCTCTCCCCCAGCCTGGAAGTGCCCCGCGTGCTTTGTTATTTGCAAATTATTTTATTTTACCATAGTCCAGGACATTGGAGACCCTGTTTTGCTTCCATAGGCACTGCAAAATGTATTTATCAGTTTGGGAGTTTGAGAACCTCTAATTCTCATTAGTTCTCTCGTCTCAGGGTTTATCTATACATGCAGTAGTTATTCTGGAATAAGAGTGTCTTTTTCCAAATTATCTTATTTGGAACTGGATTAAGAAACACCAATACATAATGTCCTGTGGCACCTTATAGACTAACAGACGTATTGGAGCATAAGCTTCCGTTGGTGAATACTACATGCATCCGATGAAGTGGGTATTCACCCACAAAAGCTTATGCTCCAATACGTCTGTTAATCTACAAGGTGCCGCAGGACTCTTTGCTGCTTTTACAGATCCAGATTAACACAGCTACCCCTCTGATACCAATGCATAATGTTATTCAGGAATAGCTATTGGTCTTTACATTCACAGCCTACGTTAATCTGGAATAATTTTCATGTGTAGACAAACCCAAATTTAAGAATTTTCTATAGTGCCTATTTACACTTTTCCCAGATAAATTAAATCTGCAGTGAGTTCCCTAGCAGACTTCACAGAGTTCTTAAAGTATTACCTGTGTGCTCACTAAATGTCTCTTCCGCACACTGTGAGAACACTACAAATTTTATATTTTCTGTGTAGAAATTCTGCACATATACTCTTAATCATAACTGCAATTTCACTTGCAGCCTAGGGCCTAAAAGTTCTAATTGAATAACAGGGGTCCACATAAGGGAGATGGAAACATAGGGCTCCAAGACTGTACCTAGATTTTATTTATACCCTGTTGAAAGTGTATTTGTTATACTTTCAAACCAAAGTTCATTCCCAGGTGCAAGGTTCAGAATTACTCCTGTCTAATTTTCAGACCTACATTGAAAACTAGGATTGATTTAAGAAACACCACACTCAAACAACTAAATGGTGTCCCTGTAGATTATTAAACATTATTCCAAACTGGCTTATTGTTTCAGATCCAAACATCCCAGTTCAAAAAGCCTGGATGTTTCATATTCCATAAAATATTTGAAGGTTTTTTATATTTGCTAAAGTACTGTGTCTCCCAATTAAGAGAAGAGAGACTGTCTCCAGTTACACCTGATAACATATAAGCTGTTGTCTCTAAAACCACCCAAAGAGTTTTCAGAAGGATTGGATCCTCATATTAAGATATTAAGTCCTTCTAGAAAACTGGTTCTCAAATTGTACAGTTGGCCTTCCTGAGGCAGGTCCAGCAAAATAGATTTTAAATGATAGTCATTTTAAACATTATAAAAGTAAGGCATTACAGTGAATTTAGAGATTTCAGAGTAGCAGCCGTGTGAGTCTGTATCCCCAAAAAGAAAAGGAGCACCTGTGCCACCTTAGAGACTAACAAATTTATTTGAGCCTAAGCTTTTGTGAGCTACAGCAAGTGAGCTGTAGCTCACAAAAGCTTAGGCTCAAATAAATTTGTTAGTCTCTGAGGTGGCACAGGTGCTCCTTTTCTTTTAGTGGATTTAGAAGCCACTCAGTCAGGCAGCAAAGTAAGTGCTCACATTAGAAGGTTCTGACCTTAACACCTGTGTGCCTCCGTTGCTCCATCTCTACAATGGTATCAATTCCTATCTCATAGTGGAGCAGTGGGTTAGTTTCAAAGCCTTTTTCATAGTTTCCTTGTGGTGTCTAAACCCACATTCCGGTGCCTAGTTTTAAGCACTCAAATTCTATCTACGCGACTTGCCCACGGAGCCGATGCTAGAGCCCAAAGCGCTAGATCCGATGACTTGGTCTACCCAACCCACCGGCCTACGTTACACAGCTGTTCCCCCCAGGCTTTCCTGCCATTGCCCCGACGCTTCAGACACCAGCCCGAACACGGGAATAGCCGTCCCGGGGATCCCGGCCCTGCGCTCCGCGGCCCCCGGCCGTCAGCGGCGTGCGGACAGGACGCGCCCCGAGAGGGAAGAGCGAGGGGAGCCCCCGTGCCTGAGCCGTGGCCCCCCCAGTGAGGCGCTGCCTGGGATCTGCCCGAGCACGGGGCGCTGGAGCCAGCTACCGAGGGGGGCTCGGCCCGGACACGGGGATGAAGCCCCGGGGGGGCGCAGGAGCAGGGGTCCCCCTGGGGCTTCCCAGAGGCGGCGGGGTCTCCGCGCCCTCCCGCTGGGAACCGGCCCTGCCCTCAGGCCCCCCTCAGTTCCCAGCCCCCACCTCCCGCGGCCGCCTCACCTCTCGCGGGCGAGCGGGCCGACCTCCTCAGCTAGCAGCAGCAGCAGCACCCCAGCCCAGGGCAACGGCCCCGGCCCCGGCCCCGCCCACCCCCGCGGGCCGGGCTGTTAGACCCTCCCCCATCCCGCCCCGCCTCTTCCGGCATCGACTCTCAGACGCGGCACATTGAGCCCCTCCCCCGGCCCGGAAGCGCCCCGCGCGCTGTGTAAGCGCGCCGGTAGATTTGGCCTAACCCGGCTGCCGTCAGCCAATAGGGCGGTTGTGCGGCCTGTGGCAGGCTCGCCCGCCCGCCCGCCGTCCCCGGCCCGGCCCGGCCCGGCTCGGCTCTCCATCCCCGCGGGCCGATGGCCGCCTTCCGGCGCTGGAAGGAGCAGCGCCTGGCCCGGGCGGATGAGAGCAGGAAGGGCAGCGTGGACGAGGCCATCGCGGAGCTAGTGCAGCTCCTCAACGGGCAGGAGCGATTCTGCACCACCAGCTCCTGCGCCGGCCGCCTCCTGCTCGCGCAGGCCCCCGCCCCAGTGAGTCCAGCTGCCCGCCCCCGAACCTCTCCCTCGGGCCCGGGGCCGCACCACAGACCCCGGCACGCCCGTGGGGCCGCCTCCCGCTCAAGCCCGCGTGGGGCGAGGGGCTCCCCGGCAGCGGTCTGAGGAAAGCGGGGTGTCATGGGGGGGAGACAGCGCCGAGCGCGCCTCCGCGACCCCGCTCTGAAGCCAAGACACCGACCCCCCAGCCCCCCTTTGAAGCGCCGGGGCTGTCAGTGCTGCTAAGCAGGTTCCGCGCTGCATCTCCTCGCGGATCCCCCGCCCCACCCACCCCCCGCGGGCACCAGGGCAGCACTGGGATTCCCTCCTGGCGCCAACTGTTCTCCAGCTGGGGCTCCCGTGAGGTTACAGGGCCAGGAGTCCACCCCATAATAACCCCCACACACATATCGCAAGGCAATGATGAGCTGCCAAAATCTTAACAACCAGTTCTCTCCTCACCCCACGAGGGTGTCGTGGCCCACCCCCGCCCGCTGGGGACTCCTGCCCCATCCAACTTCCTGCGTTCCTTGACGCCCCCCCACCCTGACCCCTGCCCCATCCACCCCGTCCCCGACTGCCCCCAGAACTGGGCAAGAGGGTCTCGTGGGCCACTGTAGCGGGTGCCCACCCCGCCCCTAAGAGCCAGAGGCATCTGCCAGGGGGCAAGGTGGGGAGTCCTGGCATTGCTTACCTGGAGCAGCTCCCAGGAAGCATCCAGCAGGTCCCTCTGGCTCCTAGGGGCAGGGGAGCAGCCCCTGCCCACACTGATCGCATCAAACGTGGCGCCTTAGGCACCAACTCCATGGGTGCTCCGGGCCTGGAGCACCCACAGGCAAAATTTGGTGGCTGCAGAGCACCTACCAGCAGCTCACCTCCCCTCCGCCTCTTCCCCTGAACGGACCATGCTGCTCTGCTTCTCCGCCCCCCTCCCCTGGCTTCCTGCAAATCAGCTGTTCGAGCAGAAAGCCTGAGGGCTGAGAAGCAGACGGCAGCTTCGCACTCAGGCCCAGGGAGGCAAAGGTGAGCTGGGGCAGGGAGCAGTTCCCCTGCGCCAGCCCCCCCCCCCCCCCCCCCGATTACCTTCTGCGGTGCGGGTGGCTCTCCTCGTGCCCCCCTACCCCAGCTCAACTCTATCTTCCTGGGCTTGAGCGCGAAGCCGCCGCTTGCTTCTCAGTCCTCCCAGGCTTCCCGCGCAAACAGCTAATTCGCGGGAAGCCGGGGGGGGGAGGTGCGGAGAAGCAGAGCGGGGCGGCACGTTCAGGGGAGGAGGCGGAGCGGAGGTGAGCTGTGGCGGGAAGCTGCCGGTGGGTGCTCTGCACCCGTCAAATTTTCCCCATGGGTGCTCCAGTCCCCGAGGACCCACAGAGTCGGCGCCTAAGGCACCACTTTTGGCCGGTTGTTAAATTTAGAGGGACAACCGGTTCTAAAAGGGCTTCTAAATTTAACAACTGGTTCTAGCAACCCGGTGCGAACCGGCTCCAGCTCACCACTGCCCCAAGGTCAGGTGCCCCCGGGCAGGAGGCATGGCCCTTACAACCCACAAGTGGCATGAGGTTTGTGGCTGTCCTGGCCCAGGTTACCCCTAGTTACATGCATGGCTGCTGTAATCTTTTCTGTTCTGCAGATAAGTGGAGATGTTATATCATGTCCCACCCCACCTTTGTCTCTTATCCAGCTTATGAATAGTTTGGGGAATACTACAGTTAAAGTTATTGGTGTTTATAGCAAAATCAACATGGTGTTTATAGCAGCACTAGAGTAGAAGATAATTTTACTGAAAGTATGTGGTCCAGTTCTTCCTCCACCTTATGCTGTAGGAAGACTTGGCATCAGTCCTTGCTCACTTTCGTATGATGATCTCTTTTTCATTGTTGTTGTCTACGAGATGTAAACTAAGAGCACAGAACACTAAGGTATACAAAAGTAAGTAGAACTGAGACAGCACCAGCATCTGACATTTGAATCACATGATCTGTCTAGGTTTTTAATCTGGCAACAAACCATCATTTTGAGATCTGAGCAACACCAAAAATACAGTGTAGTCAGAGTGTTCCTCCCAGAGGACAGAGTTTTAAATTGGCAGTTCTATCCAGATCCTAATATTCTTTAGCCATTGCCAAGCCACTGATAGTTAAGTCTTGACACACTGATTTGTAGTAACGATAATTACAACCAATCTCCTTTAACAAATTATACTACATGACTTTTCATGAACTTAATTTTCATCCTGAACTCTCCACAAATTTATCAAAACCACAAGTTTTATATGCAAAGTGCTGATTAGATTACACAGGAGAACATGCTAGTTTCTTATTTTAAATGTTAGAGATGTAGAATTTTAAGATCCCATAATACACCAGTGCAGCACATCTACAGTTTTGTTGTGGTGTACATCAGTACAAATATCCCAACTGTAAACAGGTCCTCAGATTAGTTGTCTCCAAAACGTAAATACATTTTAATAGAGAACATTCCCAGGGTAAGGTAGTACGGGGAAAGCATATATGACTGCATTTTGTTGCTTCCAATCATGAGATTCACGTTTAGATACATCTAAGTGGATTTTTCGTATTAATAGTTGCGATACCACAAAAGTTCTTCCAAAGAATTTAGAATCATAGAATATCAGGGTTGGAAGGGACCTCAGGAGGTCATCTAGTCCAACCGCCTGCTCAAAGCAGGACCAATCCCCGACTAAATCATCCCAGCCAGGGCTTTGTCAAGCCTGACCTTAAAAACTTCTAGGGAAGGAGATTCCACCACCTCCCTAGGTAACGCATTCCAGTGTTTCCAGTGTTTAGTGTCCTTGTCGTTTTTTTCTGCAAATACTAGATCACATTGCTATAGCTGAATGTGGGTGAAATCAGAACACTTCTCCATTAATTTTTGGGATTAAATTAAACTACCTGCTTAGCTACTGTTATCTAGGTGTTGTAAATCCTACCTAGATTTGATAGTTAAAAAAAAAAACACATGAAAGTTACATAAATAAATAACATTAAGATTGTTGATATAGTTATGGTTACTGATCAGAAAATATTTCTGTACATCCTTGTGTACCAAGCCAAGAACGCAAAGGACATTTGTTTTTATAACTGCAGTGCTATTTTAATACTTTGTTTTTCATTAGGGTTTCAATGGCTATGAGGTACAGAAGAAAAACTGTTCTTGGCTCATGGTAACGCATCAACTCTGTGCAAAAGAGGATGTGGTAAGATGTCAATAATGTACAATGTTTATGCATAAATACTTACCCTCTCCTCATCCCAACCCTCCAAAAAACACAATTTCAAATAGCAACTAGAAAATAATTTACATTTTTCCTTCATATTACTAGAATGAATATGTTCATTTAAGAGCACAGTTTTGTTATTAGGATAAAATTCTGTCTACATTAGCTGGCGAAACTGTTAGCACCTTTCTAGCAAGAGCATGGTTTAAGTCAGTAATGTGGCTACCTTGCTCAGTGTAAACAGGGCTAGGGTCAAAATTTGTCTCTTTCTTAAAATAGTGAACGAGAGTACAATGTCAGCAGGTTATAAAATCCACCACTTTCAGTGGTTTTTAGTTAGACATTTTGCATGGCTTGCACAAGACCAGCGATTCTACATCAGATTTTTTTTCTCCTAAAATATTAATTTAGTGCTTGTGAAGCCCTTTTCTTATCCATAGAATAAGTACAGTCAAGTTTCTGGCAGGTGTGCCTCAATTCTGTATTGAAGGATCACTTCTTTGGTAAGAATGTATTTTTGCATCCATGACCATTCATTTCATTCTGGCTGTCTCCACTGAGGCAAGCAACACAGATGTCAGCTGTAGAGTGACTGATGTAGACACCTCCAATAGAAAATAGTCTGACACTGTAAACTCACTTTCCGTAGACCAGACAGTCTTCAGATGGTAATGTCTTTGTCACTAGCAGTTTAAATTGAATTAATGGTAGTAATGAAACAAAACTTCCTTCTAATAGAAACAGAGGAATTGCCAGACTGAATCATACCTAAGGTATGTCTGCTCAGTATTCTATCTCAGATAATGGCCAGCATCAGATGCTACAGAGGAAGGTGCAAGAACCTCACAGTATGCAAATGCAAGATGATCTGCCTTTTGCATTAGGTTTTATCCTAGTTTCTAATAGTTAGAGATTGTCTGAAGCATGAACTTTAATGTCCCTTACAATTTATCATTAATTATAACTGGATATTCATGTTATCCATATAATAATCTTGTTACACTTCCTAATCCTTGCAAAAGTTAAATATTCTGAGCTGTGGATATTCTGTCATGCATGATTGATTATCTGGGGGGAGCAGATAAGGAAGCAAACACAAATGGACCTCTGTCCTCTTCATTAAAAGACACGCATGCTTCCTGAAAAAGCATATTTGTTATTTTGTATGCAGCAGAAACTCCATTATGATTTAATTTTATCAACTTTCAGTTGAAGATTGAAACAGCCATGTCTAACAACTACAAATCTGAACTAATGCAAAAAGACAATGGCTCTCTTATGGAGCTTTTTTTAATTAAAATTATATCCTAAAAAAATGTTTTGAAACTTAAAATCAAATCACTTTAAGAAACTGTTGAACAGTTTGAATATTTATGAACTACTTTGTGCTTCCAAAACTGCCTTTTGCTCTCTAAATGCTCCTCTTTACATTGTACCCCATAAAATGAAACTAGTTATTCCATAAAAAAAAATAAACTGTAAAGACTGCATAACAGTAATATACATACATTTAAACTTTAAAAGCCCCTCTATCTTATTTTTTCTTAGTTTACTTGATATCACCTTCATAGAAATCTCAGCAGCCTCTGATTTGCCATATACTAGGAGTAGGGTCTGAGCTACTAGAGTGTTGCCATTGGCTTTTGCTAGTGGGTACCTTCTCAATTTTTGTATTGACGTCTAGTTGGTAGATATGGTAAAAATGTTCATGCGTCCATTAAAGGTGTGAAAAATCTTTACCTGACTACTTCTTAAATTGTTATATTTTCATAGAATACAAACAAAGTGTGGAAAATTGGGCTGGAAGTCAGGACTCTTGGATTTTGTGCTGAGTTTTCAGCAGGCAAGCTACTTAATCCCATTGTGCCTCGATGTGTATCTACCACTTTAAAATGGGAATAGGAAATTTGAGGAGTAATTAATTTTTATAGCTATCTTTAAGATCCTTTGAGGAAAGGTGTGGGGTTTTTTCTTTATAAAACATCCCTTCACAAAAGATTTCTGGGCCTTATTCAACAGGAAGAAAACAATTAAAATGTAATTAAATAGTAAAATTTTAAAATTGCACAAAGTATTATATAACAATGTCAAAGTGGTGTACAGTTTTTTCTACTGGATTCTGAAAGTAAACCTGCATTGATTTGTCAGCCCTATTCTTTGAAGAATATACAGAGGAATATTAGTAGTTATGTTCCTCATTTATAAAACTGCTGTTTGAGGGGGGAGTGTTCGAACTATGATACGCAACTTCAGCTACACTATTCGCATAGCTGAATTCAAAGTATCTTAGTTCGACTTACCTGGCCGTCCTCATGGCGGCGAGTCGACCATGGTGGCTCCCCTGTCGATTCCGCTTACTCCTCCTGCCGAGGTGGAGTACGGGTGTCCATTCGGGGATCATTTTATTGCGTCTAGAGGAGACATGATAAATCAGTGCCCGATAGATTGCTCACACCTGCCGGATCGGCGGGTAGTGAAGACGTACCCTTAGAATGCAAGTTTCTTGGAGCAGGATTGTGTAGTGTTCTATGAGACAGTGAGCACACTGTCCATGGTCATTAAATCAACACATGGCAAAACTTTTCTATGTAATTCTTTATTAAACATTACTGTATTTGAAATAAGGGAACTTCTTTCTTTGTCACTTGCATACCTTATCAGTGATAGTCATTCTTTATCAGTTAGTTACAGCAGTTACGCTTTCACTGTTTACTAACTAAGGGTCTCATCCAGCTCCCACTGGGGGTTTAGCCATTGACTCTGTTGGGAGCAGGGCTGGGCCTCAGACTTTGTAGGCTTAATAGGAAATTACTTTCAGTATTTTCTTATTAAATTCTGAGCCTTTTACAGGAAATTGGTGGTCTACAAACAATAGGGTAAAATCCTTTGGTCACAATTATTTCATTTAGTGAGCATTTCAGTGCAACAGGCAATATAAGTCACTGCAGCCTTGGGGCATCCTAGCATACGCAGACCATTTCAGTCAGTATGACTTTCTTGCCCGTTTACTGTCACTGAAAAAACTGTCCTTAGAGTGTCTGCAAAATTACTTAGCCTTGTCAGTGAAACCCTTTAAAAAAGTACACACACCAACGTCGCTTCGTCTGATCACGGTCAATATTAAATTCTGTTGTAATACTTGTCTCTGAGACAAGTCTGTCTACCTTGGCTTCCTAATACATTGAACACTAGTCTACTGTGCTGAAGCAGCCTATTGTTTATATAACTCAGGTGGGTAGAACAGAATTTTCAGACACTGAAAAATCCATGTATAAGCCCAATAAGACTGCTGTGCCCATTTGAAGCCCTGTGGAAACCAGTGGGGCTCATGCAGGCACAGCAGGTAACCTGTATGCGACATAATGCAGGATCAGGGCCAATGGCATCTGGTTTTTAAGAATTCTTGAGTATCCCCAGTTCCCATTGGCTCCACTAGTAGCAGTGGGTGCTTAGCACATCTAAAAATGAGGTCATTTATTTAGGGGCCTAACTTTAGGCACCTATATTTGTAAGATTTATACCTTAATAGCAAGGATAGTTACAGAAAGAGCATGCTACACAAGAACATTTAAATCTTGTTCAATATTCTAAGGGGGAAGATAGGGTTCTCAGCAGTTTTATTTTACACCACTATTACTGGTATCTTGAATAAATAAGAACATAAGAATGGCCCTGCTGGGTCAGACCAAAGGTCCGTCTAGCCCAGAATCCTGTCTTCCAACAGTGGCCAGTGCCAGATGCCCCAGAAGGAATTAATAGAACAGGTAATAATCAAGTGATCTATCCCCTGTCACTCATTCCCAGCTTCTGGCAAACAGAGGCTAGGGACACCATTCCTGCCCATCCTGACTAATAGCCATTGATGGACCTGTCCTCCATAAATTTATCTCGTTCTTTTTTGAACCCTGTTATGGTCTTGGCCTTCACAACATCCTCCGTCAAGGAGTTCCACAGGTTGATCGTGCGCTGTGTGAAGAAATACTTCTTTTATTTGTTTTAAACCTGCTGCCTATTAATTTCATTTGGTGACCCCTGGTTTTTGTGTTATGAGAAGTAGTAAACAGCACTTCCTTATCTACTTTCTCTACACCAGTCATGATTTTATAGACCTCAATTATTTCTCCCCTTAGCCGTCTCTTTTCCAGGCTGAAAAGTCCCAGTCTTATTAATCTCTCCTCATATGGAAGCCATTCTGTACCCCTAATAATTTTTGTTGCCCTTTTCTGAACCTTTTCCAATTCCATTCTATCTTTTTTGAGATGGGGTGACCACATCTGCACACAGTATTCAAGATGTGGGCATACCATGGATTTATATATTGGCAACATGATATTTTTTGTCCTATGATCTATCCCTTTCTTAATTATTCCCAGCATTCTGTTCACTTTTTTGGCTGCCGCTGCACATTGAATGGATGTTTTCAGATAATCGTTGAAATTTTCACAGTTCTCAATGTTAAAAAAGGATTAAAGAAATATTTTCAATTCAGAGGAATCACTGGGCTAGGATGCTAGCCAAAAAAAAATTAAGCATGGTGCAGCAGCTCAATTTTTTCCCCTAAATATAAGTATAGCAAATTGGTAGCTACTAGTATTTTCATTAAAGATGCTCATGGGATGTGGGGGAGGCAAGTTAATTAGATATAAGAACACTCGATAAGAACAAAAAAGTTAGAACATTATATAGTAGTAAACTATGGTGTAAACTGCAATGAATCATGTAACTGTTTCAGTGCAGCCTTTATAAACTAAAGCCAATAATCTCACTCCTTACGTTTATTTTACATAAACATAGCATACAATAATAAATCATAACTGTGTACTATGCCGCATCCGCAGGTTCCGCCGATCGTGGTTTCCACTGGCTGCGGTTCGCTGCTGCAGGCCAATGGGGGCTGCGGGAAGCGGCGCGGGTCGAGGGACATACCGGCCACCACTTCCCGCAGCCCCCATTGGCCTGCAGCAGCGAACTGTGGCCACTAGGAGCCGTGATCGGCCGAACCTGCGGACGGGCAGGTAAACAAACTGGCCCGGCCCGTCAGAGGCTTTCCCTGAACAAGAAGCCCAAGTTTGGGAAACACTGTTTTTGAGTATTAAAGCTATATAACTGTTTGTTACCTATTTTTTGCCCTTGGTGTGCCTTATGAGTGTAACTTCAGTTTATAAATCCTTTTATTTTATCTTATTTTAACATTATCATAGAAGTAGTATAATGAGTCATTTTTGAAACGTAGATTAAAATAAGGTCAAGTAGTTCAGGCCACAAGTTCAACCTATTTTACCTTTTTAAGAGGAATGTACTTCAATATCAGCATGTCCCTGATCATATCCAATCATGTAAGAAATCAAAAACAAACTATAACTGAATAGTAGTAATATTTTGTGCTCTCAAGGTTCCTCTGCTGACTGCAGTAAAACAGTACTCTCTGTGCTGTGCTGACATCATTGGGGTTTTTTATGTCCAAAATGATCAAACAGGGAAGCAAATAATTTTTTTTTAAAAGTCTAGGTCCAGTAGAAATTCATGGCAAGAGAATCAGTTTAATACTTACAAATCAGCAGAGATCCTGAACATTATGAGCAATGGGAAATTTAAAGCAATTAAATAATAACAAACATGATTGTTTGAGCCAAATCATTCCTGGTGTTTTTAAACATTTCATAAACTAGCTATTTTATTATGAAATGTTAATAGTAACAGTTTGCCTTTGTAGTATTAATATATTAATGTTCATTGCATTTTCCAGATGACAGCGTTGCAGAAAGCCACTGGTGACACTGTATTCAAATTTGAACCATTCATTCTTCATGTGCAGTGTCAAGAGTTGCAGGATGCACAGCTTCTGGTAAAATTAGATCAACAATGTTGTATTGTTTTGTTTACATTTGTTGCTGCATAAGTAAAAATGTTGGCACCTGAATATCTTAACACTCAGAAATAGTCTCAGGAGCAATGTATGTTTAATAACTGAAGTAGTAAAAGTATGTTGATGGAGAAAATAAGGATTAAGATTCTTTCTGCAGATTTTGCTGTGCTTTCTAGAAAATAAAGTCACTTAAATGCACTTCAGTCTTCTAGCTGAGGCAGATTGGCTTGAGAGAGCCTGAATTATCTGTGTTGCTTTCCCTGGCCCATGGCAGTGTTCTTTAGAAATTAGTTCACTACAGACTGGGACCATTTGCTCCCAGACCTCAGCTAAGTGGATAATGCTGTGCCTTCTCTGCCTTTCAAAAGGGGCTTTGTAGGCCGGTACAGGATAATTTTGTTCCTCATCTTCACCCTGCCTTGGTTCATATAGAGAAGGAGATCTTTTCTTTCTACAAATTTTGCTGAGTTCTGCAGAATCTACATCTAAGAACATATCCATCCCACGATTGTCTTCTTTGACTAGCAGCTATTTAAACTGGAAAAATATAGTGCCAAAAGAGGTATGAACTTCCCCCTTTGTCTTGATGGAATGGGTCAGGGCTGAAACCACCATCTGTCTTTGTCACTGAAATTTAATTTAAAAGTATTTTGTTACAGTATTAGCATCTGATCCTGTAAACACTTACTAGTGATTGTAGCTCTTAATGCAGTCAGTTGGGACTATGCCTTTACGGTTTTGCAAAATTGGGACCTTGACTTGCAATATAATCCACAGTAAGCTTTCAATCTGACAAAATATGTATGAACTGCTATTTAAAATGTTTTTGTTTCACAGCACTCGGTGGCTATAGATTCTGGATTCAGGAACTCTGGTATTACAGTTGGCAGAAGAGGTAAAATTATGATGGTATGCACTATTTTTCTACTCTGCTATAGAATTTAGCAATTATTCATTAACATGAGCACATTTTTAAGTATGTGGGAGATTTGAATAATAATTTTTAAATGACACTTTCCTGACATGGCATATCATTCTGCTCACAAAGAAATACAACCAGATCTTTTCAGGTGGTTTTCCTGTAATGAATGCACCTACGTTTTAGAGCTAGTATCTCCGAATGTAATTCAAATGAATACATCTATGTGTACCTCTAGGCTGTCCGGAGTACTCATTGCTTAGAAGTTCCATTAAGTCACATGGGGCAATTGATGGTCACTGAAGAATATGTTGACTTTCTGGTACAGATAGCTAATCGGAAGATGGAAGAAAACATGAAGAGGATTGACAGGTTTGTTAGATTATATGCATCCTGTGTCACTACATCTAAATCCAGAGAAGTGTAAACTTTTTCTGCTAAACAGTAGACCAGG
This sequence comes from Eretmochelys imbricata, assembly GCF_965152235.1. Taxonomy (NCBI): domain Eukaryota; kingdom Metazoa; phylum Chordata; order Testudines; family Cheloniidae; genus Eretmochelys; species Eretmochelys imbricata. Next base: position 85,200,745 of record NC_135579.1, on the reverse strand, counting down.
AAGATCAGCCTAAAAAAATAATAGTAAAACAGATTGAAAATCTGACCTCAGAGGGTTTGGGGTTTTTTAAATTATGGATGACCCTAGAGGATCATTTAACCATATATAAACAACAGTATCAGGTAGTGGAGAGTAGATTTGTTACAGAGCTTTTAAAAAAGTCCATACAGGACTTCCAATTGTTGCTCCAGATATATGGCATGAATAGCACATTGAGTTCCAGTCTCACATTATTAACTTCCACTGTTGCATCTTCATGTGGGGTTTGTGTTTGATTAGATTTTAGCATGTTTAAGGACAGGAGATTCACCTTTTGATGAAGCCAGGAATATCTCATTTTAATCTACCGGAATTACACATAATTTCCTGAGTATTCAGATTAGAATGCACCCTTTAACGTTTCTGTACAAAGTTCAGACTACGGTTCCCAAACTGTGGTCTTTGGAACATTTACTGGTGACTAGTTACATAGTACTGGCTTTTCTACTCATTTCCAGTTGTGAGAAACAGAACAGAGAGGGTGGGCAGAAGAAATAAAGAGCAAAAGGATACAGGACAAAATACTTAATTGCACCAAGGACAGTTAAACGTATATAGATATTTTCTTAATATTTTTCTGAATTAATTGCTGTAGTTGCCACAGGGATGTTAAAGTAATTGCAAATAGGAGTGGTGATGGTGCATCTGATTATGAATAGGATTGACTATTAGACACTATTAAGATGTGATGCAAAACCGTAAAAGTGTTTGAGATCATCTGTTGTGTAGTTTTAGCAGTATGAATGGGACTTTCATTATACATAGGGCATAACTGTCAATTAGATTCCTAGAAGGTCAGAGATTAGAGAACTGACAGAGCATGCCCAGAACATACGTGCTGGTATCCCTGAGTCCCTCTCACAATACCGATCAGGTCTGCCTTTGGATTTTATTAAAATTATATGAAACGTTATACACGACATTTTATGTTGCCAAAGTGTTAATGTTCTGTTTGCAGAACTTAAGCAAACGTATTTGCTCCTTTCCAGGTTTTACAAGTGCCTACAGTTAGCTTTGAAAAGTGAACTCAGCATGAGTAACTCACCTCATGGGATGATACAGAAGATTCATTCTGTGTACACTCACAGAAGAAAAAGAAAACAAGATAAAGAGCCTGGCTTGTGCACCTCTTCAGAGAATAAGGAAGAGTCAAAAACAGAAGATGACCCAGAAACCAATCTCAGTTTTTTTTTCTGAAATCTATTGATACAGGATACCTACTTTCTAATATAGGTGTAGTTAACACAGATTGCTAGCTTTAGTGATACTTCTCTTGTACTGCTCTTTATAAGAGCTATTTACACTGCTGTGCTCAAGGAAGTTATGCTGTCTTGAAAGTTTACGCTGGAGACAGTGTTCACTTAACCAAGCATTTCAGTGTAACAGAATTATGAAATGTCCTTTAATTTGCATAAAAACACCACAGAAGCATGGAGAACAGAAGTACATGGACTTCTTAAAAATTATGAAATATTTATTAACAGTGGACAGAACAGCTAACAGTTTTAATGTGTACATAGGTATACCTCAAACCGTGTTTGATACAACTCTATAATAAAAGATTGATTTACTGTATGTATTTTCCTTATTTAAAATACCAAACACAAGATTCGCAAAAAGAAAAGGAGTACTTGTGGCACCTTAGAGAATGCCACAAGTACTCCTTTTCTTTTTGCAAATACAGACTAAACACAGCTGTTACTCTGAAACCAAACACAAGATTAAGTCTATGCATTTGAAAACACTACCTCTACTAAAGTGTTTGTTTTTTGTACTTCCCTCTTCACTTCCTATTGATATAAGTACTCTCCCAGAGGTTTCTTCTTGGAGAAAAAGCTTTTGTATATTACTAAAATCAATCCAGTAGCACCAGAGATTAATTTAATCCATTGGAGCAGATTTAGTGCTGGGTGCAGCAAAGCAGGATGCTATCAGGGAGTCTTGCAGTTCCTGATCTGCATTTGCCTTGGCACAAGTTAAAGCAACCTGGGGGCTGCTGTAATAGACAGTAATGAACTTTCTGAGTTATATGTAGGCTATTAACATATACTTAATATTTAAATAAAAATATAGAGATTCTTGGGCTACTACAATTCACATGCTCATACGTTTGACCACGGGGGGAAAAAAGTAGTGGTTTGTTTTTCATGAAGCTATAGTGAATTAGTTGATAATTGAAGAAACAATGAATTCTGAGTTATTTCTTCTGTTATGAAACTTAGTCAATGGTTTCTAACTACCATGTCAGGAGAGCTGTGCTAAGGAAATTGTTTATTTTGGGGATAGTAGTGCTCTAGTTAAGGAGTTCTCGTTTGCGTTACATAAATCTGGGTCTTCAGGGAATTTTAATTCTACTGGAAAAGTGTGCTAACTGAAATTTGTTATATGAGGGATTGGTCTGGGGGGAAATGTAGGGGATCTTTTATAGATTTAAAAATAAGTCTGTTGGGGTGTGTTTCCAGTATCAGGAATGCCAAGAAAAATAGCTTGTCAGGGTTCCTGCCCCACTCTGAACGGTAGGGTACAGATGTGGGGACTTGCATGAAAACTTCCTAAGCTTGTCTTTAGCAGCTTAGGTCAAAAACTTCCCCAAGGTACAAAATATTCCACCCTTTGTCCTTGAATTGGCCGCTACCACCACCAAATAAATACTGGTTACTAGGGAAGAGCTGTTTGGAAAAATCTTTCCCCCCAAAATACTTCCCAAAACCTTGCACCCCACTTCCTGGACAAGGTTTGGTAAAAAGCCTCACCAATTTGCCTAGGTGACTACAGACCCAGACCCTTGGATCTTAAGAACAATGAACAATCCTCCCAACACTTGCACCCCCTCTTTCCTGGGAAATGTTGGATAAAAAGCCTCACCAATTTGCATAGGTGACCACAGACCCAAACCCTTGGATCTGAGAACAATGAAAAAGCATTCAGTTTTCTTACAAGGAGACTTTTAATAGAAATAGGAGTAAATAGAAGTAAAGAAATCCCCTCTGTAAAATCAGGATGGTAGATACCTTACAGGGTAATTAGATTCAAAACATAGAGAATCCCTCTAGGCAAAACCTTAAGTTACAAAAAAGATACACAGACAGAAATAGTTATTCTATTCAGCACAATTCTTTTCTCAGCCATTTAAAGAAATCATAATCTAACACATACCTAGCTAGATTACTTACTAAAAGTTCTAAGACTCTATTCCTGGTCTATCCCTGACAAAAGCAGCATATAGACAAAGACCCTCTGTTTCTCTCCCTCCTCCCAGCTTTTGAAAGTATCTTGTCTCCTCATTGGTCATTTTGGTCAGGTGCCAGCGAGGTTACCTTTAGCTTCTTAACCCTTTACAGGTGAGAGGAGTTTTCCTCTGGCCAGGAGGGATTTTAAAGGGGTTTACCCTTCCCTTTATATTTATGACATAGCTATGGGCCTTTGTATCTATGTTTGTGCTTCTCTAACTAAACTTTACTCAGCTCCACAGCTGTGCATTATATAAACCCAATGTCCAGTCACTAAAAATAATGCTGATCCACCACCTGCTTCTGGAGTGGGGAAAAGACGAACCAGCCAGTTACCAGCCTTCTTGTAAGAGGACTGCCCTTGATCATTCTTTGGGGCTACCAGATGAGATGTCAGTTGGCTTAGTGCTGGTCCTTAGAAGTTGATTGCATGCAGAAATAGCACCTCCTTTTTGGCAAGGTCTATAGCTTTTTTGCTGTTTTCATCCCCTCTGGGGGGAAAACTAGGCAGGTAGGATTTTGATATCAGAGATTTGACAGGACCCAGAGCATCGCTTTTATTATTTCTTTAAGGCAGTGGTTATCACACGTTTTAGGCTGTGTACCCCTTTCCACATAATGTAGTCTACCGCATACCCTCATCTGAGCTAGGGTCATAATATACCTATGAGTAGATTTCCAAGTCTTGCTAAATAAAATGTGTTGTCTACCATTACAGGATTTTTCTTGCCTACTTCCCGACAAGAGCTCATTTACCCCAGTTTGAAAACCACTGCTTTAAGTCATTGCATAATTATGAGAGGTCCCAGAAAAATAGCACCAGAGACTGAAGTTCATAGAAGTATACCCGGACTGATATTCATTTATTAGCAGCTGTACAGACTTCAGCAGGCAGCTCCAGTTCACCTCAAACTTTACCTGGATGGGAATGGATGTGTGTTCTAGCAGCTCTATGAGCCAATTGTGGCAGGGGGGTGGGGCAGTGTATGTCCCAGAAAACTAAATTTGTTAGTCTCTAAGGTGCTACAAGTACTCCTGTTCTTTTCTGTGGGGAGGGAGAGCTGCTAGTGAGGTAGGGGCAGTGGCATCCCCACTGCCCCAGGGAGGGATGTGGAGAAGAGTGGCAGCCCCACAAATCCCACTGCACTGGAAAAGAGTGGCAACAGCCCCACAGTGGATATTGTGTGTGAGTGGAAATGGTGGCAAAAGCCCAAGAGATCACTGCAGCTGGGGGGTTGAGGCAGGGGCGAGATGGCGGCAGCTCCACAGAGAAAGGGTAGGACAGCACCCCTACAGCATCCTCTGTGCTGGGGACAGAGTACTCTTTCGCTAGATAAGCCACTTCTATCCATGGAGTAGTTATGCCTCAGTTGTCTTCTGCCTCAGGCATTCAACATGCTAATATTTATACAAATCTTTGTTTCCATGCTGCAGCACAACTGCATTTCTTCTTTGAAGTGAGGTAAATGCAGTCCAGCATGTTCTAGCAATTAGCAGAAACAGCTGCTTCAATAAGATGGGATATGTTCATGAATTCACATAGCTGGTGACTGGAGAGAAATCTGCAGTAGAGAGATTAGGTAAACTGCGTACCACCACGTTTAGATTTATACAACAGGCCACTAGGTGGTAGGGTGCTACACCCAGTCAACACAGTGAACAGTGTTTCAGCTTTAGGATTTAGATGAAGTTTTATTTGCTTATGTGGCTAATTTGTGCCTAAACATGTTTGGCTTTTTTCCTTTTTTTTTTTTTTTAAAAAAAAGGTCTTTGGAAAATGGCTTTGCACTCGGTTTATTCAGAATGTTGTGAAAACCATGACCACTTTCTGAATTAAATGAAATTTCTAAAATGAAAAACCTAAAATGCCATCTAGTCAGTTTGGGTGTATCCAGTCAGTGAACATGCAGAGTTTCCACGTGCTTTAAAACAGACATTTTGTACAAATATCACCTTCTTGCAGGACTATTTGAAAGACAAAATAAAGAACTGAAAAAGATGGGATACAACTAACCCATATCAGACTTTAATCCCTAGCCTAAAGATTTGTATACACCTGAGAATCCTTGGGGGGCTATTTGCAGAACGCAGTGTATCTTGTGAGTTACAAGTCTTTGCTCATAACTGCGCAGTCATGCAGTGTGTTTGTATTAGAAACATACACTTAAAAGGGTTTTCATGTTGTATGTTGTACATTAAAAGTACTTCAGCCGTTGCACATGTGTTGAGAGGAGGAAGGTAAATGCTTTTATAGCAATGAAGTATTCCCCACAACTATTTTATTGCTGAGAAAAATACTGTTTTCATGACTTTCATTTTTAAATGGTATAGGCACTGCCAGTAACAGCACAACCGCAACACTTTAGTGTAGTTAGTACGGTGCTTTGAAGGCTTTTACAAAAAGCGATTGGTGTTCAGAGATCAGTGTGGCACAATCTACATTCCTCTCAAATAAGCTCTTCTGAAAAATCTATTCTATATCACTGCCCAGAGCTTGGTGAGGTTTAGCCATATTTTACCCTCTCAAGTGTACACGTCTGGAACCCAATTATTCCAGTCTGTTGGAAACATCCTATAAGAAGACCCTACAAAGACAGCTAGTTTAAAGCAGGGTGCAGGGTTGTGAATGAGAGCAGGATTTGGGTTGGTATGTTAGCCGTTGTCCAAAATCTTGCACTATTTTTACAAAGCTCTTTTGTCTTTACAAATTCTCTTGAGATGACATTTACCCCATGTACAGGGCCCATAAAAACCTCTCCGAATGATTTATAGTCCTGATACAGTTATGCATATGGAGCATCTAGTCAGGGGATTTGGGCAACCCCCCCACCAACACAGAGGGCTTGAATGGAGGAAAGCTAAAGGAGGGGATATTGGGAGATCTGCCACCACATAGGGGACAGAGAGGGGCGGAGGTCACTATTCTAATTGCTGTCTGGGAGGGCTGCACTATAGGCCTCTATAGTTTGCCTGTATATTGGGGAATGGATTCTGTTACCCAAACCTCAGTGGAGTTCCACTAATAGGTTGAGGTTTGATGAGCTGTATTTTATTGACAACTTGTATAGTAATTTCTGCTGTATTTCGAATGCAGTTTGTCCAGCTTTTGCGTACACACCCCTGTGAACAGACTTACAAGTAGTTTGAGGCAACTGAATAGATTATGGAGGAAAATCATCTGAGGGTCCCTGGGGAGGAAGGGAAGTCCTTGATGTGCAACTAAAGAGTCCTAAAATTGGTAAATTTTTAATATTTTTAAAAACTTCTAGCTAATTTTTAGTCAAAGGACAATTTCAGCCTAATATCTTGTACTTTCCAGTTTGCACAGTTGATTAGTTAAAATAAATAAATGTTTTCTATGAGTGTTGCATTTGCTTTATGACTTACATATGTTTTGGGGGAGTTGATATATTTATCCCCTCCTCTAGTTTATTTTCTGCTTGTTGCCTGAAACTTTTAAGCCCACATACCAAAAGTCACATCATGCCATCAATTTTCAATCAGAACCAAAGCACTTGCCAGTTCTGCCTGAAAATACATTGCATGATATGAGCCCAGTCCTGCAAATCCTTATGTATGCAAGTAACTTTTCATGTGAATAAAGGTACTCACATGTGCAAATGTTTTCCTTACATAAGTAAGACAGTTTCCTCTCCCCTCTACTACTTTAGTCTTAATATTAAAAGTAAATCAGTTTACTGAAATTGAAAAGCTAATTGCAATTAATTTAAAGTGAAATAAATATTTTAAAATGAGGTTAAAATACTAATAATTATAGGATATCTTAGCAGTTCTCAATTTTCACTCCTAATAAAGCATTAAGCATTTTTGGCTTGGGTTTCTGTCAGGATTTATGTATTTCTTAACACTGCGATAATCATTTAAAATTTAGTCTTGATCATAAAAATTATTTACTGCTATTAAATATATCATACATTATATTTTTGGAAGGTCTCCAGCAGGGTTTGCTGCTGGAAATATACAATCACTGATGTAATGCAAATTTAGTTTTATATAACATGATATTAAAGAAGAAGAGTCTAACTTTTGTCTTGTTTTCCAGGAGCTGAAAATAATTCCAGTGCAGCTTCTTGTACCTTTTTAAAGGGTATTAATTGAAAGGGTATTTGATTACAAAAATAAAACATCAGACTCAAGCAGAAAAGTGAACAATTTTTGGCTTGCAAAATGGTGAAAAATTCTCCCAGATACCCATTCCATCTGTTTAAATACATTTTAACAAAAAACCCTATAGGAATTACTGTCTCAACTGCACTAACTCTAGTGGGATATCAACACACAAATTCCTGTAAGTTAAAGTAATAGTATATTCTGTTTTCAAAGCAGAGCGAAGAAAAGCAAATCCCAATATGCAGAATAAAATCAGATGCATAATTTCATTCTGGTGCTGTTTACTTACTGTAACTGATTGGGACAGATACACAAAATATGCTACTTCTGACACTATTTTATACTGTAAATACTTGCTTTGCTGTTAGTTTCTGCATCATCCAATGGGGGAAAAAAGTGTATTTTCCTGACAGCTGATTGAGTTTCTACTGACATGAACATAGATCTTTTCATCAAAAAGTGACAGTAATTATATTTTTATAACTATTATAATTATGCTTTTTTTTAAACTAAGTCCTGAAGACTAAAAATTAAGACAGTTTAACTGTTGGTAACTGACATTCCAATTCCAGCACTTCATCACATGAACATACAAATGTGCCAGTTGAAGAATGGAAAAATATCTGAAAGATTTACATGAAAGAAGCTGTGTTGCAATATTAGTAGAAGATCATCAATATATAATGTACTTTTCCACTACAGATCCTTCGATTGAAGTCAATAGTTTTGTGACAATTTACACCAATGAGGTTCCATCCCTATAAGCATATAATGAGAATAGGCTTTTTTATTCTTTACATATATGGCATTCAAATAGAAATCTAAAGTCTACTTTTTAATAAGTATATAGGAGCTGTAGTCACCAGTATAAGGAAGGTCGGATTACTGTTTTTATTCTAATTTATTTTAGTCACTCAAGACTTAACAAAATTTCACCTTTCAAGCGAAAATTCAGAATTAGCAATGTTATAAAATTAAGAAAGTGCATAAAGGCCTTTGTCTCTCCCCAAAGGCAAATTTCTGGAAAGTTTGACCAAAAATGGTTCTGCTGTATTTTGAGTAGGAGGTGAATAACAAAAATACACTTTCCCCATTTTATAAAATAATGACCTTTCAGTAGTGAAATGGCTTTGGATAGAGTTGAAAATCTGTCCTGGAAATAGCTCTCCATTGAAAAGTACCTTTGAGTGAAAATGTTTTTTTTATTTGACTGAGTTATGACCCACTAAAAATTACACCCTTTATACCTGCAATACAACAGTCATCTTATGGCTTTGAGAGTGAGGGAATGAAAGGCGCACAGTGACAAACTAAAAATGGTCCTCTAAGCACATAAGGATGGAAGAAAAGACTATAAGGTTTTGTCCTTTCCTATCTCTAGCCACAGGAGCCTGTCCCCAGAAACTCTTAACTGGTCAGGGCTCCATAGGCTTTGGGACTGGAATAGAAAGACAGCCATTCTGTGCAGCAGCATCTCCAAAAGAAAACAGAAAATATGCTACAAATATGTATGTGACTTAATGTTGACTCTGTGTACCCTATGTAGCCCAATAATATAAGCAGCCTCCTTCTCTGTTCTACACTAGTGTGAGGTCAATAGACTCACAGTCATTCCCTTCTCCCTCCACCCTCTCCCTTATGAAAAAATCCTATAGAATTTCAATCCCATAGTGTTATATAGACATTTCTCGAAAAAGTCTTATATCCTTTCCAAGGGCCCAATTCATGGCTACCTTGTGGTAGGGTGACCAGATAGCAAGTGTGAAAAATTGGGACAGAAGGTGTGTGTGTGTGGGGGGGGGGTAATATAAGAAAAAGCCTCAAATATCGGGACTGTCCCTATAAAAACCAGGACATCTGGTCACCCTAAACAAGGCAACTTTGTGGCAGCTATGCCAGTACAAAGTGACCACAAAACAGTCACAAGACACAGGATGTTGTCAGGCATTCTGGAGTAGGAGGGGGTGTGGCTGAAGTGATCCTGTCTCCTAAGGATTCGCAAACTACTGCGATTCCCACAGGACCATAGGTAGCTGGGCATACAGTAAGGAACCCACAGGACTGCTCTAATCGGCACTGAGAGGGGCTCAACTGTCCTATTTATTTTAGTCTTTCCACAATTGATATCTAGAAAAAACTTATTTTTAATAGTCAAATACCCATAGAAAGCTTAATGTTTGATATTAAATTTCATGGGACTTTTCCCACAAGAAGTGGTTTCCTTGGGAACGTTCTACACTTTTGCTGTATATTCAATAATTTCTTTAGGTCAAGCCCACTGCTTCCTTTCCAAGGGGACAAAAATCCTGATGTCTCACTAGCACAATTCCTCAGAAACTCGACAAAGTGTGAGCTCTGAGTTTTTGGGATAGTCTGCTGAAGGATGTGTTCTAGCCTGCAGTTTGCACATTACAATCTAGGACATTCATTTTATTTCATGTCTCAGAGTTCCTTGGGTAAAATACAGAAACACATGTACAGTTAAGAAAATTTAAAAGATATTTATTTTCCATGTAATTTTAATATAAAAAATATAAAACCCAAATCTCGTACATAATTATTTCATTCCATAAACTATACTGGAAGTTTAAATTGAGCCATTTAGAATTTGCAGCTCACCAACAGGAATTTTTACTCATTTGGTACCTTACACTAGAATTACTTTAATTCTGTAAGCGGGTTTACCATGAGATAGTTTTCAATTTCCTACTATCCCTTACAGAGCTCCCAACCTTGACAATTCTAATAGTATGATATCCCTTGTCTCATCTTGCTACAAAATGTATGTGTACCATATGGATTTGTAAAGCGATTACATATTTAAGATAATTTAAAGAAAGGGCACCTTTTACCCAAAAGAGGTAGTGATGTCTCAAGACAGACAAATGGATGACTGTTTTCTTTCATTATAACAACCAAAGAGGTTTTTTTCTCCTTCCATTTTTTCCCTTAAAAAACACAACAACAATGAAGCAGTTAGCAGGTTACTCTTATTCCTGACTGTTAATGTGGTTCAGAGTAATTTTTACTCACACTACTATGTTCAAAAGAGAAAAACAGTTCTTGTGATTTGTCTTAAGCATGCTGTTTTCTGACACTAGGGGTCATTTAAGCTTGCAGTCATGCTGTGAAATACTAAACATTAAGAGAGTACAACATTTCCTAGAAAACAGCTGTACTGGAAAAACTGACCTGACCACTAATTTTCCACTAATAGAGCTGTAAATGGATCCCATTACTTTATACAAAGTTTTTCTGTCTGTGATCAATTAGATATCTGAGTGTTATAAAAGAGTATTACTTGTATTTTAATCTGCTGATTTAAATATTTCTTGCATAACTGCACTGGCAAAAATCAAGAGACACTTACAAATGAAGTGATACCAGAGTTTGTATATCTGATTATTATCCTCCGAAGCACAAAGTCTCTCAGTTGCATATTTTGGACCAAATTTTCTTCTCTTTCATAGAGATTGAAATGTATTTTGCTCTTCACTACTGCAAAAATTCTAATCTTATAGAAGGGTGTTACATGTTAGCACTGGTGAGACAAATAATGTGACACTGTAGAATTTCTTGTACAATGATAGTTTTTGCACGTTTCCTGTACCCATATTAGCCATGTTAGTGACAGGAATAGTAGACCAGAATTTGAGACCATATTAACACTTCTGCAATGTATGTTCATACATGTTATGGTTAGTGGCATATGGAATCACAGTGTGACCCAACCTAATACATTCACAGTTATGTATGGCTATTTTCATTTCATTATTCCTTGTTATCTGGATATGAATGTTCAAATTCAAGAATGCGCTTTCAAAATCCATAGTAATCTATGGTAATATTAGATGAACTCTTTATTTAATAAAACACATTCCAAGTAGTTATTTTGATTTGAGTGTTATTTTTCTGTCTTCCATAAGCTAACTCATATATTCAATCACCCAATGAAATATAGCGGGAAGCTCTCTTTCCAAATTGTATTTATTGTTTACAGATAAATAATCAGGTTTAGATCCTGCATCTCTGGTTTGTGTTGTAAAGGTAAGTTATTTAAGGTCATATGAAAGCTGCCATGTTTATCTCATCAATCACTGACATTTTGCCATCCTCCAATATGTACTCTCTGCTCTTTCTTTCTCTGAAGAAGTTCCATCATTGCCCTATCATGGAATTCTCTTTTATCCAAGGGAAATTATGGACTCTCATTTTGTCCACGGATCACTAAAATAAGTGGTGATTTGAGCAGAAATGCCTGCTATTACCAAAACACTGACATGTTTTGTACATTACTATCTAGCCCAGGTAGATTTGCCACAAGTCACAACTTATCTTTGTTCAGTGACCAACTGCGTGAGTTTTAAAATATTTTCAACTGGGAGTCAGAATTCTAAATTGCAAAAATCTTACACTGATATCCTGAGAGACTGTGACACTCCCTGAAGCACTCGGATCAATGATTGGATGACATTTTTTTTCATAATCTTGAGCCTGTTTTCTACACACACAAAAATCCAGAAAGTGTCTGCACAAATCACAATGGAAATGATTTGCAGAGAATTTTTGAATATATACCGAGTATGTTGTATGGCTTGAGTATATTTATTTGTGACTCAAACAGGTATCATTAGGATATTAGAAACTCAGACAAATACATAATGTATTTCCTATAGGGACACATTATCAGTAAAATGATCAATACCATTCCAGGTAAAGAAAATACCAGGCAGCCTAGGTCATAAAGAAAGAATAGATTCGAAACACAATCATATTTAAGCAGGCTAGGCAGATAGCTGATTATAGAAACCCCACTCACAGCCAGAACTAACTATATCAATTTTCAGAATATAAAGAATGTATAAATCTTTCACTCAAAGGAACAGAATGTATCCCCAAATTAAACGCTTTAGAGGATATTTCCACAAAAGAAAGATCTGTCCTTGCACAAGCTTCTTGGAGCACAGACTTTTTTTGTTTGGAAAGTTCCTAGCATGCTGCTACAGTATAAATAAACACCAATAATTAATAAGTAACAGTATGAATGTTCAGTTCTTGCAACAGATCTCTTTCTGGGCCTTCCTAGAAACTTTTAACATGCTGAAGCTCATTTAACATGCTAAAGCTCATTGTCTTTTTATATATTTTCATCAAACATTATTTTTCCTTCTAGTATGACTTCAATGGTAATCAATCTGGTGGAAAGGGTAGAGCACCAGGGAAAAAATATCTGACAAACAGCAACTGCTTCACAACACCCCCTTAAAATAATAACAATTTGCCAAATTGTTGGGAAGTTGTTATAATTCCTTTTCCAAATTATTACTCGCCCTTTAGATTAGAAGTGAGGCCAGGGTTAGCAATCAACCAGAAATGGTAGGATTTCTGAAGTAGAAGCACTTGTCTGATTGTGAAGTGGAGGCCATTATTGCCTTGATTGAGTCTTTCTTTTTTTTTTTTTAAGCTTTCTTGATTTGTGGTTGAGAGCGCATATTCACTACTGTACTAGGAGCAATCAGAGCTTTCCCCACTCATTTTTGCTCTACGATTTAGGGTCCACTACTTTTGCACAGCTGCCACCTTTTAGCCTCCATCAAGCAGAATGTATTTTTAAGAGAACTGCTTTTTGTGTTTGCTTGTTAAAAAAAAAACCATGAAAATATTTAATGTGGACTTTAATTCCAAGTGTAAAGTTTAAATAAGGTTGGGTTATAGACTTTGTAAAATATAATGCTGACATTCCAGTTCTAAACTCACACTGCTGTGGATAAATGGCCTGCAACACCAGGAGTAGGAACAAAGGGCCTGAGCCTGCAAAACACTTTACACATGTGAGTAGTCCAGTTAAGTTGAATAGGACTTCTCGTGTGCGAAGTTACCCATGCACATAAGCGTTTGTTGGATCGAGATCTCAAGAGGTTTGCTTGATTAAGAAAGGCAGAATCAGACCCAAACCATATGCAGGCACTCACTCTTCAGTGATCTGGAAGCTTTCATATTGTAAGTGTAAACCCATATTACAAATGCTCCCATACCTGACCCAACCGAGGACATTATAATCTATTCTTGTTAGGGCCCATATGAACTCTGAAGACAATTTAGCTAAACCCGCAACCACTTTTGAGTTATATGAGCATATAAATGCATCGGAAGCCACAAATACTTACTTTTTTCTTCTATCCCTGTTGCTTAGAAATGGCTGAATGTATTTTGCTTCAAATTTGATTTTAAAAAAAGTTCATTTACAGGCAGAGACTTGGAATCAAGGAGCAGCCTGAAATGAATTTTCATGGCCTAGGCATAACCCCTAAAAGGCTAGCAGTTTAGAATTGAAATGTTACCAAAACCTTGATTATAATGGTGTGACAGGCACCACTCGAATACACAAGCCAAACTGTGCCATGTAGTGTAATGCGATATTAGAACGGTAATATTTAATACTGTAAGTTAAACATGAACTAAGACAGGAATAAGGATCTTTTAGCTTTCCAGTTTGTAGTTCGTCTTCCCTTTGGCTTACACTTACTGTCCAAAGCTGTCATTTCTGAGAGTCCCTTTGGGGGTGGGGGGGAGCTAGCCTCACAACTGGGTCATATTTCTGCCCAGTTAGGCAGCATATTTGAATGAGGTAATGGGAGACTTATTAAAAGAAATTGCTGAAAAGGAGTGAAGACTCTGTTTCAGCATTATCCAGGGACGAGCTTGTAAAAGTTGTTACTATGCAGACACACAGGGCAAGCACAGCAAAGCCAAAATGTGGTGAATGATAAGCAAAATTCACTTTCTTAACAGCTACAACACACAAAGACATTTTCTTTCAGAGCACCAACCTATGTGCTCTACTAACAGCAATCCTGGGAGGGTAGTAGAGAGAGGTGGTCAGGAAGTATCTTTCTGTTGATACAATATACAGTATGTTGAGCCAAATCCAGTTCACCTTACTGACATGAGTAGTCCTGCTGGGTGTCATGCTCACATGAGTAAGGCAAGTAGGACTTGGCCTATGAAGTAAAAGACACAATTGTGTTTTGTGTAAGAAGCAAGGAAAAATGTCCCATGGACGTACAGAACTACTGCAAAGGAAAGTGAATGGGGCAACATCCAATAAAAGTAAGGGGGAAGGTAGTACTGCCATCCATCTAACAAGGGATAGATGGAGCTGAGTACTAGGATGGACATGGTTTGTCACAGTAGGGATGAGAGAGAAGGTGTTCAAGTTATTCACGCTCACTTTCAAGGCTCTGTCCAGCTCTAGTTTCACCTAAATCTTTCCTAATCTCCTACACTCCCATTTGCTCCATACACTCTGCCCTTGTCTCTTGTGGTCTCCCTTTTTCTCCTTTGCTCACTCCTGACTCCAGACCTTGATTCATGTTGCTGCTTATGTTTGGAACAGTCTTCCAATTCGTGTTCACCAGCTACCCTTCCTTCTCCTCCAAAATCCTCCTGAAAATCCAGCCACTCTGAGAAGCACTCAAGTGGAAGAAGCTGCACCGCTTCCTTTGGTTTACTGTTTTACATTGTTCTGTATGGCTTCAGCATGTCCCTTTAGGCTGTGAGGCCTTCAGGGCAGTGGCTCTTCTATTTCTCTGGCACATTTTACATGTCATACAGTGCCAAATACATCTGGGGTGCAACAGGAATCATTTTAAAAGTGCAATACTGTTATCGCCTCATTTGCAAGAGGTGAGCAAGGACATCTGATGGACTACAAAGGTGCCAGCCTTATACCCTAGCTGTCAGAAACAACTTCACCTTACACAGTCCCTTGAAATATGTGTTAACTCCTTAGGCTAAGCAATCTGTTCCACATGGTATTTAGCTGTGACACTCTAAGTTTCCCAGACCTGAAGAAGAGCTCTGTGTAAGCTCAAAAGCTTGTCTCTCTCACCAACAGAAGTTGGTCCAGTGAAAGATTACCTCACCCACCTTGTCTTGGGAACACCTGAGACAGCTGGTCTATCAAAACACTGTTGGCACAGAATTCACCAGCGATAAAAAGAAGCACTTTTCAGATCAGGAGTCTCTCAAGTAGTCTACTAACAAACTACTAGTTTGTGTTTTTAAATAGTAATCAGAATGTACATGTGTGTTAAACTCTGTACATTAAATGTTTGTTTAAAGTTTAAATTGGAGCACTCAGAACTGACATTTCCTCATGTTTAAGGTTGCCTGTGGAATCTCTCCCTCACAGAGGTGGAGAAAGGTGATTTTTCAAAGGCTTACGGTTCAGCCACATTTGAATGGATTTGCTCGGGGATGGCAAAGGACACATTTGAGAGACAGAGGCCACCGATCCATCAAATTTGAAGTCCCTGCTCCAAAGCATGAGGGAACTAGAGCTCTTCCAAGAAGAGGTCAGAATTTTTTCTAATGGACAAATCAGTGTGTTTTCCCCTAGCCTTGTTCTCAGAAACAGCTGACCCATTTGGGCTAAAAGTTTCCAAAGAAAAATTCAACCTGAGACAGACACTCAGTATGGAAAATTTCAGCCTAAACAGTTAAATTTGGCAAAGTTATAAGCAACTAAAGCCAGAATGCTATAATGGGAAATATCAGGCAATTTTAATAATAGGCAACAGTACCAGTTCTGCCTATAATACATGGTATATATGTTTATACCACACTATCCCAACGGACATTACATCCATACCCTGGAATATACTATAGTATATGTTATAGGTTTTATCAGAATGAGGTTGGGTATATTACTCACACATTTGTAGACCATGGGTAAACTATGCCAGTCATTCCAAACAAGTGCGTTAAAACCTTTATGCTGAACCACATAGTCCTGTACTCTATAGGTCAGATGTTACAGAAAACCAACTTTAGAACTTGTATTAGGAGTAGCTGTATCCCCATGTTGTCTCAGTTAACTTTAGATTAATTGAAGAGGCAGATTAAAATTTTTTTTAGAAACTTCTAAAAATTATCTACAATACCTTTGTGGTAAATAGACGTTTCAATATCTGTTGTTTCAGGCCCATCCACAGTGACAAGGAAATGCCGTATCTTACTGGGAAACAATAAATCTCCTTCTCCAATACAAGACGAAGAGGGGCATGGGATAATAGACTTTAAAGCCATGACATTTTTTATACAAGGTATATAGAAAATGTGTCATGGGAACAGAGCTGAACCTTTCCGCTCAAGGACTTCATGCAGGTGTAATTTTAAAAATTCCATGTTTTGGGAGGAAAGTGGAAGAAATATTTCCCTTGAAGATTTTTATTTTTAATAGTCTCTCTTTGAAGCTATTGAATGGGACAGGGGAGTCAGAATGTTAGACTAAACCCTGGGAGAGATATTTTGATGGATCAAAAACTGGTGGGGTGGTCAAATTTTCATGCTAATTAAATATATACATAAATTGGTCTGCCTTTATCATATAATATCAGACCTCCAGAGGGAGTAATTTATTCATATTTTAGAGATGGTAGGAGAAAGGGGAAATTTTTCCTTTTATATTATATATTACTTTTTGATCAGTTCTATAGCTGGTCATAAAATTGAAAAAAATTAAAAGTTGCCATTTTTCTGGGGGGGGTTTGGGTCAAAATTCAGTTCTGAAGAAGTTACATCAAAAATTTAAATTCAAATAATTTCAACCAGCTATTACCTGTATACAGCACAAGCAAATGCGAGTTTAAATTAGAAGTATTTAGCTTATCATTAATCAATGTATCAATAATGTACAATAAAAGCGCATTCACCTTTTAAGTCAATAGAACAGCTTTAGCTACTCATTAAAATATGCAACTGTGCATGGATTATAGAAAGGAATGAGAGTAAGGCAATATTATATGTGCTTAGCCATTTTTCACAAATGGAAAAACCTAATTTTCAATAAGGTTTCTGCAGATCGTATTACCATAGCAAGTTGGCAGTAAGAAAATGGGATAAGCTTTCTTAGTCTACCCCACAT
The DNA here is from genome assembly GCF_965152235.1 of Eretmochelys imbricata. Lineage (NCBI taxonomy): Eukaryota > Metazoa > Chordata > Testudines > Cheloniidae > Eretmochelys > Eretmochelys imbricata. Next base: position 85,183,417 of record NC_135579.1, on the reverse strand, counting down.
CCTGTAAAGTTAAGTCTACCACTTTATGGAGGAATATGTGTTTTGTTGACTCCTTCGAGTCAAAGGTCAAACCCACTTGGATGTAACAGTTCTGAGCTGTCATTTAACATTATCAGCTACATCTACTGTATTTTTAAGCAACATGAAATAAAGCGATGGCCCAAGTGTATGTTTCCCAGTGCTGCAGGGAGGTAGCATGTCACATGTCTGGTAACAGAAAGGGATAACCATCTTTGTACAAACTTGACATCTATAAATTGATTACATAAGTGGGCAGTGGTGGTCCTTTCAAGTATGCTCCTTTTGTTTCAGCTTTACAGTAAAATTACCAGCAGCAGTTTACAATTAAGGGGAATAATAATAACTGCATACGCTTTCATCTGTACATACAATTACAATAAACTGCATGCTTTAATAGGATTGTGAAAAATCTGTGTTTGACCCATACAAAAAAGTAAACATTCTTGTTCTGGATACTATATCATTATCACAACAAAGAGAAACTCCTGAAATCTGATGATTTAAACATCTGGAGAATGTTAATCACTTCAAAATGACGGATGTTTTTTATTTTAGCTTTTGACAGACACACTCCTTTCATAGATAGATGATTATTTACATAAATTACATCATCAATGTGAAAAGAAATCAGAAATAACTTCAAAGGATGAAAAACTTAATTAAAAAGAGACTTGGACTTTTTTGTGGGGTTTTGGTTTTGTTTTTGTTTTTCTAGAAGGCAGGAAAAATACCTTTTCCCCTTGGCAAATCCTTATAATCCCTTCATGATTTTATAAATATGGAGCAGTTGTTCCTTTGTGTTAGTTCATATTTGGGATCTTGGGGTGCCATTTAGAATATAATGCATTGTTTAATTCTACACCTTCAACACCAGAAGTGGATATGTTGCTGTTTATTTAACAGGATTAAAATATTTCCAAATCAGCACAGCATTTTGTTTTATCTTAGTTCTGCTAATACAAATTTATTTAGTGCTAGAAATTAGACATGGCCTTTTACTGGTCACACTGAAATTGGCCATCCTGATTGTCTTCTCTTAACCCAAGTTTTAGGCCACTGACTTCAACTGAATTACTCTTGATTGACCAATCTAAATAACTGGAGAATCAAGCCCATACATTTATTGTCATTGACTTCAACAGGAGCAGTGCCTGGCCAACAGAAAGATAAAGGACAGTGGACTTCAGATCATGCCCTTGGTTTTCTTCCTATCCTGGGTATATGTTTGGAGAAACTCCACTGAAGTCACTGCAGTTCACTAACTTGGATCCGAATCAGGCCTAAGATCTCTGCTTCCAATCTGATCCAAAAGACAACAGTTCCCACAAAAAGCAGCAGAAGTGATGGGAGAGAAGATGCAGAGAAAATTGCACTGTGTAACATCTTCAGAGAAATCTAACTGCTTCAAGTATAGGCAAGTAATTGCTATGTTTTATATGAGAAATCTAGAAAAAATGCACACTTCACTATTAGGCTGGTGTGATACCTTGGTGATCTAATTTCTCTGTCACTGTGCTAGGTTAGTTCATCAGATTCAAGGACAGCCTGCACTGGGAAAACTAAAGTACTACTCTATTTCAAAGTGTAATTCAAGAGCCCTTCATATGCTTAGCTGCATGTTAGGCCATCCTGGAAGGGAGGCTGTATTCCTTCAGTGTGCCTCTGACTAGTGGCGTGCTGCCTAATGCTGGTTGGTAGACCTAGTGCAATTTAACTGATCCCCTACAATTTCCTCCTACACTCTGAGTTGATCTGCAGGTTGACCTTAGACAATTTGTCTTCTCTCTGGGAGAAATGTCACCCAAAAGGAAGCTATTAAGTCAAGAAGGTAATTCTGGAAGAACCGTCCACTGTATAAACAAAACTTGACCTAAGATAATTTATTTCTGGCTCTTTATAATGAGACTTAAGAGATACGACTGATAAATGTTGGGATCTAACCCTGTCAATACAAATGGGAAAGAACCTTACTGTTATTTCTGAGTGATTGTCTTTGATATTAGGACCTGAGAACTGAAGAGTTTTGTTAAAAAATGGAATACTGGAGTGTTTAGACTTGAAGGGATCTTGTGCTCATGGTTTCACAGTGTAAGTATCTGTGGATGGCTTAATTCAAACTATGCTTTTGTTGATAAATATTTGGCCTTTCATTTCCCATCTCTGCCCCACAATAAGTGCCTTTAGAATACACTGGTCAACTGAACATCTAATACTGTGGTAAAGGCAAACATTTTTACTGCTTTGATTCTTTACTGGGGAAAGGGCATAATGTTAAGAGGCTATTAAGAATGGGAAGCTATTTAAAAAGGGAGAGAACTAAAACACTGAAAGAGAAAAAACAATTCCTGACTTACTGCTTTGAAATCAATGGACGTTTGCAGTCTGCTTAATAATATTCCAGTTCTTTTTATTTGTTAAGATCTAACCAAGATCACTTCCCCATCAGTGACAGGCACTGAACATAGAATAGAGTGACTATTATCCATCCTTTCTTTTGAAAGGGAGCAGAAAGGCTGCTCCATTTTAAGAGTCTTCATAGTTCAGAAAATAACTAGATTACTGCTGAGAAAAAATGGGTAACAAGGCGGCTGCCCTTTCTTCATTACAAGAGAAACAAAACTTATGTTATCATTAATCTTCCCGCTTCCCCATACCATCTCAGGCCTGTTCCTTCTTTAAATCCTATTGCCCTTCAGTCAGTAGAGTGGGTCCCCCTTCCCACCTCACTTTGTTCCCCTCCTGTGTGCCCAGGATTTAGAAACCTGGGGAATAAAATGGACCAAGTTCATCCCTGGTGCGGCTTCACTGATTGGAGGGAAGAATTTGCCTCAAAGTATATAACCTCCTCTTGCTTCACTGCTCCCTAGCACTGAATTCACCATGTGGCTCAAAGACCACCCATAGCATCTGTGACCGCTGCAAAACAGAACAGTGCTGAAAACCTGTCAGCCGAAACTGACAAGAAGGTTGGCAGGTTAAATGTAATGTATTTAACATTTTTCTAAATCGGTTCTGAAAAGAAAGCTCAGAGATCAAGATACAGAGATTGAAGAGGGCAGAGAGAGAGAGAAAAAAAAAGAGAAAACTGGCTCCCACCCACCCCTCCGGAGGCATTGGTGTTTCACAAGAGAATGGATAAGCTTACTTTTATCAGAGTAGAAGGTTTGGGTTTAAAGTAGTAAATGGGGGACGAAAAGAAGAGAAGGTGTCAGTTTTGGTGATGTCACAAGAGAGCAGTAGCAGCATAGTCTTATTTAGCAACTGATTCTAGAGGAATAATCTGACAAATTCTGCACTTTTTGGCTGATTAAAATTCATCATTTGTATGACAAGTGGATGAAATGGCAATGAATGGGTTAATGTGCATGCATGCCATTGCCCTTGCGTGGGATGGAATCAGCGTTACTCGCAAAGATTCTCCTTTAGCTTATGTGGAGGGGGCCTATGCTTAGGAAGATCCAGATCTATCCATGTGCCATTGTGATAGTCTGAGAGGGGCCCTGCTGTGCCGGAGAGAAACAATGAGAGTAGTAATGGGCCACAGACAGACATACTGGAAGCTTTACAAGTTCAAGCGCATTGTTAGGAATATATGAAACCTCCAGAAGCTATAAAAGCAGCTTCCTTCCATTCCTGGTATTTATATTTTCATTAACTAAAACATTTTCAATAGTACCAAAATTCAAAGTTCAAGGAACTTTTGAGCAATATCGAATGTTTCCTTAATGACTGCACCTGGACCCACATGAGCTCATTGTATACACCTACAACCAAGTTCAAAAAGCAGCCTAGCTGTTCTGTTTGTTTTCACCAGTGAAATATGAATATATGGTGGTTGACAGAAACTCAGACTCTGCTTTTCGTTTTGCTGTAGTCATGCAAAAGGATTTTGCAACATACTGCAGGCTGTCCAAGATCTGTTTGAAAACCCTGTTGACCGGAACAGACAGGCAACTCCATTTATTGAAATTTTGACCACCCCCACCACATTGTTTCTACATCCCCTATCATCAATTGAGAAGGCTCTTTACTCTTTGTGCCAAAAAGAGTGAGTCTGTTTTCTGGCATTATTTGTATATCCCTCCCTCCACACATCCCACTTGAAATTGAAAATTCTTCTCACAAGGGGTTCACTTTAGATGCTTAAAGCCAAGGATTCTGTTTCCTGTCCAATTTTTATTCCTAACACAGTACAATGAGCTTTTGGTAGTTTGAGGTCTATTTCTAGTGGAGTGACTCACATCACGCAGATACTTGTACAGTTTGGCACATAACACAGACCCTCCCGTAATGAGGTATTGCAGAGAGACTCCAAGCAGAGTGCGGCCTGGTCCCACTGACGATTACAACAGTTCTATCTCAGCAGGACTCCAATGAGTCAACAGAATTACTCTAAATTTACCTCACTGTAACAGAGCAGAATCAGACTTCCCCCACCAGGAAGTAGAAAATTTACATCTCATACCCTAGGTCATTAGGGTATGTCTACAGTACAGCTAGGGGACAGGTGGGCTTCAGAGCCTGTGTTGCAATCCAAGCCTCAACATCCACACTGCTACTTTTAGCACACCGGGTTCGAGCCCAACTAGCACAAGTCGGTCTATCCAGGCTGGGAGGCTCACTATTAGTGCAGTGTAGACATACCGTTATGTGACCAGAGCATCTGAGTAATGGGAGTTAGTGCAGAATGTCTCTGCATTGACTGTCTTTACCCCTCGTCTGGGGTCTTATTTAGGACAACACTTTTCTTTGTGTAACCCAGTTAAAAAGAGTTCTTATTGAACTACTTTTGCCCTTTTAATTAAGTATATTTATAAAACAATCCTGTTTGCCAAATCCACCATCATCCTCTCTTTCTATCTTTTCACTGACAAAGATCAGTAGAGCTAGCTGACAACATTTTAGATGGAATAATAGTTCTTCCACAGAAAAATGCAGTTTTTTCAAACAAGTGTTTCGCAGGAACATGTCTACTTTCATGTCAAAACATTTTGATTTGGAACAAAAGCAAAATTTGAACAGTTGGAATTTCCCATGGAATTGAAGTTCTGGTCCCCGACCATTTTTAATACAAAGCATTGAAATGCCTGGCAGAAGGGGAAAACCAAGGCCATGATCTTGCAGCAGGCACACATGTAAAAATCCCATTGAGTAGCTACAGGATCAGTCCTGAAATTAGTGTACACACACACACATATACAGGGAAGAGGTATCGGGGTCAGGGAGGCAGGATTATCTATTTGATCTATAAGTAAACAAGGTCTTCACTTCTGGGGACTCTCCCATTCCCTTAAACTTTAGGGCTTCATATGGTCGCCCAAACTACCTCTATGAAATCCTAGCAATCTGCCGTAGCCTTGGAGTTGCTCCCAGGCTTATTAGAAGCAGACAGTGGCGTTTCATGAGTTTGCACTTTGCTCACCATTTCTCAGCACAGGTTTAATAGCTGAGTGCTGTACAGGGGACCTGAAGACTTTCTTATTTTATAGAATATACCAAGGAACATTGTGCAGCACTTTCACAATGTACCTCCATCGCTACCCAGTGAACCTCGCTGCCTGGCTAGTTCAGGCAGCTTCACAGTCACAAACGCACGACAAGCTCTTTTGTCTTTTATCAAAGTGTGCATTTATTCCCCTCTTACACAGTAATACCCTACAATGCAGACTTTCAGCAAGGGTAGGCTTCCCTGCAGTCCTCACTCCCCCTCTCAGCTTCCTGCCAAGCCCATCATGCCCTGTTTTCTCCCCTTATATTTTCCCTCAACTACCTTGTTAGCACAGTGATCGTCACCCAGGTGCTCACAATCCCCCACAGAAAGTGTACAATTGCCCTCAGCTGGGCCTGCAGCCTTCTCCAGGCTGTCACAATGTCAGTGATCAGGGTACTGCTGATGGCACCCTGTCACAAGAATGAATACCAAATAATAAAATCAACCACACTTGCTAAGTATGTGAGCAGAGTACTATTGTGACCCATTAGCCTTGGTTTGTTCCTTGTGTTTATTGCGAATTACTCTCTAATACTTGTCTTAATTATCTTTGAGGAATGGATGGGAAAGGGAGTTACCACAAATATTTACAGTGGGTCTCCCAGTTGTTAGTGTGAACTCTGAAGGTTCTATTGTACTGGAGACTGTTAACTTTGAAAAATGTTTACTCGTAAATAATTTGTAACAATGTGATTAATGTGCCATAGAACAATGAGAATATTAAACAATGGCAGAGCTTTCCAGAGTTTAAAACCCACATGGAAAAAATATCTAATGTAGTCCATACATACTTGATAATTGTAACTTTATGGAAGATGAGAGTTACCAAAAAACTTAGAATTCTGGATCTGGAAATGATACACAGTAATAAAATTCAAACCAGACACTGGAGATTCATAACACTGAAAAGAAATTGTACAGCAGAGATATCCATATGCCCACCCAGTATGTAAGAGAACTGCAAGAGATGCAGGTATGTATATATTCTATGAGATGGCCAGATTGGCTTATTCCCATTTACTGAGGTCAGAGAACATTTGTTTCCCGTACTCTCTACCCAGGAAGTCTTCCAATAGGACTGCAGGATTTGAGTTTAAAGCCTAATATCAGCAAAATTCTCCCAGTGATGTCAGCGGACATATTTGCTGAGCGTAGTTGCTAACATTGCAAAAAGTTTTGCCATAGTCAGCTTTCCAAGAAAGTCACAGCTTCCCCAGTTGCCACAGGGTTATGCATGTGTATCCTGGTGATTTTTTAAGATATTGTCTTCATAATGTGTAAAAGAAAAAAACCCACCATTCACCCAAACGCACATAGAACATATCAGCAATCTCCAATTCCTCCCTTCAAGCTTATTTGAAATGTAAAAAAATGTTGTCTTCGTAAAAATGTGGCATTTCCGACCCCCTCCCCACCGTCACATGGCTCAGCCTTTGCTTCTTTCCCCAAAAGCGGCCCCCACTCCGTTCTATGCCATATGATCGCTTTCCCCCTTCCTGCCAGTGTCCTACCCCAATGGCTTCTCCATTCTGCATCCTGGCCAGCAGAGGTTTGTCCCTTCTACCCCCTACCTTCCTGAGAAAGGAAACACAGTGGCCTGCAACATCTGAGAGCAAAGTGGGGGTGATACATGGCAGGGAGTAGGCTTGACTGGAGTCTACTCACCTGATCTCCAGTGAGTGACATTGCCCTTAGGGGACCATTCTAGTCACCACAGGTTAGAGCAGTTCTGTGGCTGCTCTAACTTGAGCCAGGACCCAGTTTTCCCCTCAGCCAGCCCAGAATCGGTAGGCATAAAGGTGGTCTACAGTTATTTTTTACTTTCACCCCCATTGAACATTGTCCCTCTAGAGTGTAACTGGGATTGTACCTGGCCCCTTCCCTGGCATGCAGTTGTATATGTAATGTCCAGCACATACTGCTTACACAGGCAGGAGTGGGAACACTGATGATCACACCAAAAGGCAAAGGAAAACTGCTGACCTTTGAGCATCCAGTTTAAAAGACTGGGGCAAAGGTGGTGCTCAATCACATGCTGATTGGGAGGTCAAGAGAGCACTCGGGCAGCAACCATCGACTCCATAACAAGAGATCCTGTCCTGCTCAACGATAGAACTCTTATCCATTTCTGTGGCACAGGATTGGACCCAAAAAGCAGTTATGGACACAAGTTTTAGGGACATGATTATTGCAATATATTCAATAGAGAGTTTAGTTGCGATAGCATCCATCAAACTGTGTGCTATTTTAAACAAGCTGTAAGGTAGATTATATTCTCCCTTTAACATGTGGGGCTTTGGCTATGTAGTATACATTCACATAATGAGTCAGAGCCCCAAGGGCTTGGTTTTGGATTAACCTAAAGCAGAACATATACAACTGCAACAGATTACAATATGCAGTACAGATTTTAAGAGAACAAATGTTTTAATAACTCGGCATACTAGACCCATGCTTTATGTCTTTGTTTGTAGTGGGCAGTTGTAACTTTAGATCTTTTCATATTTAATACGATATTATTGGTTATCACAGTATATTTCTTCTCTGTGTTTATTTTTCAAATGTACCAATACAGGGTTTATTTTGGTAACACACAGAGTTGGTGAAATGTAAACCAGCAAGTCAGTACAAAGGGTCTCTCTTTTTGGCATCCTCTGTCCCTGACAAAAAAGATACACAACCTCTGCTGATACAAAGGTTTGCAACATATTAACAAAATGACTCTGGATAACAGAGGACTTCCATATACTCTTGGAGGAGGGACCTGGTACCCTATATATCTGTACAGAGCCCATGCAAACGTCTAGAGCAATATGTAGTAGGGTTTGGTAATACTGGATGGAAAGAATGCTAGCTTGAAAAATAACCCAGGAACTCGCAAGTCTAAGTTAAAGAGAAAGAGTGATTCAATTAGAAGGTTCAGAATATCAGATATATGAAGGGTATACCAAGTGTAACAACCAACCAGGCTACAATGGAGGGAAAATGGAACTGAATATTTGCCTTAACCTTTGAGGCTTGCTTCTAGATAGTCATTCTCTAACCTCAGTTGTTGACTTCTACAGCTAATGCTGCATGAATCCGCAGATCTGTGCTAGCTTCTGTTCTTCCAAAGGCCAGATAACGAGTAGAGTAAGCAATCGTAGGGCTTAGCGTTCTTTGATACGGTTTTGGTAATCTAGCGTCATTCTGAAGATTCTACCTTCACAGCATCAGCTGGAATGTTTATATCACACATCCTCCCTGGACATGTTTGTACAATTGTATATGTGGGCCTGAGAAATAATGTAAGGACTGAATCTACACACCTTAGCTGCACACAGCCTCACTGAAATCAACAGGACTTCTTATGTGGTGAGAGGGTGGAGACTGAACAAGTTACAGGAAGTAAGCCCTCCCGAGTGTGTACAATAGACTTCTTGCAGCTATCAAGGGAAATCACTGGTGTATCATAGAAATCAGTTGCTGAAGTTTCACCGTTTTGTGACAAGGTAATATACTCCCTAAAGTATGCTGACATGCAAAGGCTTCCCAATAGGTTGATGACCTCATGTTTCACTATAATCCTATTGTATTTCAAATTAAGTTGCAAAAGCAACGACAGTTATTTGGTGGTGGGTCACAATCAGTCAGCAGTTGCTATGGTGTACATAATTTAAATAAATACAAATCCTAGTTACCGGCGATATTTTACCTTGCAAACTTAAAACAAATATATGGACTAAAACCTGACAGAAAACTAGATTTGCTAATGCTGCCCAATTAATTAATTAACTAATGAATATCACTCATACTCTTCTAACACGCTGAAGAGCTGCTCTGGATGATTCCCTTGGTGTGTGATCCTCCTCTGCAAGTGAAGAACCAAAGCCTGCAAGTCCTCATTCAGGCAGAACTCTATGAATTAAAATCCCCTCCAGCCAGCGATTTCTATGACACACCATTTTCAATAGCTGGCTTCAATGGGAGCCTTGTCTCACTGGCAACTAGATGATTTGACTGAAAACCTGCGAAAATATTTTCCTGTGTTACACTGGTGCACTTCAGTGAAGCCAGTGGGATTGCACCAGAGTAACTCAGCAAAAAATTTGGCCCAATCTTGTAATCAGCCTGCACTCAAAGCGTGGATGGCAGCTGACACAGAGCAAGGCTTCATTCTCTAATTTGTGTTTAATAAACTTGATTTCATTTTAACTTCTTTTTATAATTTATTATCATGTGACGTTAGGAATCCATATGGCATTGGCTCTCTTTATCCAAGGGCCGGTATCTGCTCTTTTAGACTAACTGTAAAGTGTCTGCAGTAAATCACCACCGAGTCTTCACCCTTTTAGGAATGCTTTCGTCTTCATGGCTGGAATTTTCCCTCTCTCTTGTTGCAGGTTTGAATCCCAAGCTCTGGTGGGATGAACACACTCATCTGATGTCAAAAGTATACTGATGTTTATGTACATGAACTGGGAATGTATACAAAAGTATACTGATGTTTATGTACATGAACTGGGACACCTTCCAAGAATGAGTATCAGAACATCCAATACTGGAGATCATCCTTCCTCATGAACCATCTCTATACATCTTAATGAATCCTGCATCAATAAAACATCAAGAGTCCATTTTTCAAGAGTGTCTAAGGGCCAGTTTTTAAAGGCATTTGGGTGCCTAAGGGTGAAATAGACCCCTACTGGGTTTTGCAAGAGTGCCTAGCTGCCTACTTCTCATTAAGCAGCTTAATTGTAAGTAATGAATGATTTAATGTAAACTTATAATCATTCTTATCTTTCTTTGACTCCTTTTTAAGGAAAGCGTGTTTTCCCTTGAATAAAAAGGAGATTACAGAGCAGTGATCTGGGTGTGACACAGCACAATCACGACTGCACAAACAACAAGCACAAATTGCCAAAGAACTACCCACACATTTGATGCACCTGTCCAAGTTATCCATAAAGAGTGACAGAGGAAAAAGTAAAAAACTGTCCATTTGATGGTTAATATTCTTACAGCTGTAAATGGCGGGAGCCAGGAAATACAAACTCTCCCAAATAAGATCTCTCCTTGGCAAACAAGGAAGCTTCTATATAGATAGTGCAACAGGTACTACATAAACAGAAGAAACCCAACTCTTACAGAACTCTTCATGCCATAGCTTCAGAATGCACCGATAGCTAGGGCTAAATCTAGCCAAGAGAACTTCCACTACCTTCCCTCCACTCCCTCCCTCTCATTTGCTGGTGTGGAGGGGCCTAAGTGCAGCTGAACAAGCAGGCCCTGAAGAGCCACGGCAAAACCAGCATTATTGGCAACAGCGATGTCAGCGGGAGAGATGAAGTGCAAGGGGCATTGTCATGGTTACAGAGTTAGCTGCACCTCTGTCTCCTCTCTGGGATCTGAATGCATCCTCTCAGGTCTCAGACTTTACCTCTCGCAGAGTGAAACTACACCATTGTCTCACTCATAGACTGGGCCCTGGGCTATACTACCTTGTATATCCACCATTCTTAAGGAGCAATCTGACAGCATTTGGATCCCTGTAGTTCCTGCCTTCGGGAGTCAGCCACCAGTGGTAAACAGTGACAAAAAAGCCTTCTTAAAACAAAAGCGCTGTTTAACAGTAGGAACAGTAGGGAGGGAGGGGGATTTTAACACAACAAACATGTGTGTCTATCTTACCTAAAGGCTTCCCTGATGGTAACATAGGCCAGGCCTAATTTCTTCAGACAGTCCCAGTGGGGTCCCTCTGACTCACTCTGGTTCCCCCAAACAACTACCCCCCTCTCAAGGGAGACAGCCTTTTGTAAACCCTACCTTTTGTTCTGTCTGTGTTCCCAGACTTTGGCCATCCTGGTCAAAGCCAGACCTGTAGGCTCAGCAGGGACTGAGCCAGGATCCTCAGCGCCACTGGTTCTGGCATTGTCCCTCAACAGCTCTCAAGTGTTTGCTGAGAAAGGGCTATCTTGAGATACTATTTTCTTGTCTGTTTTTCCAGATAGCCCCTTAGTGAGCTAATCCAAAATACTCATTCAGCAAACATCCCAATAACCGGGACAACATACTGCATTCATCAATTATTACAGAGCAGGTCCAAATCTGTCACACACAATAAAGAGCTATACGCTAGGGTTTGCTAGTTCCCTGGAGGGTGGAGGAGAAACCACAAGGAAGGGGGTAAATGGCAGGAGGGAAAAAACAGACAGAGTTAATGGGGAAGAGCGACAGAAGGGGCTAGAGCTCTGGATCTTTCTAGGTTCTTATGCAGTGCAGACACAACTGTGACTAAAACCTTCTGTGCCATCTGATGGTTTATCGTCCAAAGATTTGAACATCCTGGGATGGTGGCAAGAAGTTCCTGACCCCCTGACTCTGAAATTAACTCCTGCCATTGAGCCAAGGGAACCCAAGTCTCTTGACCTTCAGAGCACTGAGTAAGGCCCATATATTATCTGAGGCTTTTCCCAGAGTGCAGCAGTTGTGGGGAAGATATTGCAATAAACTTGGGGGTGGGCTGGAATGGGTCTTTCATGAAGATGCTTAGTATGCTTGTTTTCCATATGCTGAGAAAGTAGCCTGATGGGCACATTTATAAAATCTAAAACCAAATTAAGATAATTCAATCTAAAGACACACCAGGATTTGATTTGCAAATCAAAGCAAGAAAGCAAATGCCATAGTAATGTCCCAGGAGTGACATCAAAACTACTAGTGTTATCACTGAAAAAATAATGAGGAATCTGCTCTAACCTTCAGATTCATAACTGCGACAGAACAAAATGCCATGGTCAGAAGTGAAAAAGAAACCAAAGAGAAGCAGATTAATCAGTGCAAGGAGTGGAAACAAGCAACACCTGTCATTTTGAGCTGATCTCTACAATAAATAAATAAATAAAGTATTATAACTGAACCACCATCACAGAATCATAATGACATCATCACCAAAGCCACTGTCAGTGAAGCTGCAGAAGAAGTTACAGAACCATATCTATGGTCGCCTCAAAACTGGACTCAAGATAAACATGGGAAGAAACAAAAGAACATGAACAGGCAAGAAAGGCTTCACTGGAGAAAACAGAACAAAAGCAGAAGCAGACAGAATCATCTGGGTTCTGATAACTCTGCTTGCTAAACAAAACTTAAACAATGGAGTTGTTGACATTGTAATTCAGAGATCCAAGTCCCAGTGCTCACTAAGGTTTCTGCAAACAGTTTTAAACAAAGCAGCATGGTATTCTCGATCTTGGATGAGAATGATGGTAAGGAAATCAGTGGACCTGGCAGCAGTGCGGTATTGTGATAGTGGGAAGTATGGGCATTCCATACACAAAAAATAAACAGAGGCAGAGACTGGAGTCCTCCCATTTTCCCTTGAGTCTATGACTCTCAGCCCTCATGCTGTTACTTTGGCTGTACCCTATGAAAATTAGTACACAGCGCAACTGAACTAAGCTATCATCCTGGCAACAGGGGAGTTCAGCAACAGCAATTAAAATACTAACCAAGAACAAACACAGTTCCAATTTTAGGCAACACAAATTAACACTTGTATCATACTATGAAGGTCACGATACACCAATTCCAATGAACTGGCAAGGGCAAGAAACTGCAGAGAGAAAGACCCATCATTAGGTATCAAACTTATGTACCCCTATAACAGATTCATACCTTACCAACATCAGGTGTGGCCATAACTCAGTTTCCCTTTCAGCCAAACTATAAAGTCTTCCACTTCCAGGGTAACCAAAAAAATCCAAAGTAAACAAATAGCCCTTCAGTCTTTCTCCCCATCCCTTCCAGGTGGCCTCTGCTAAGTCCTCCTGCTCTCATTCCCTGTCTTTGGGCCTTATCCCCAATCTCTTCTCAGCATTCTTCCACAAAGCTGCTACTCTTTTCTGGGCCATTACAGAACCAAACCAAAGACCCTAAATCTTGTCCCCACCTTAATCTCTCTCAGACTGAGCACACAGCTTGCATTATATAATCCTGCCATCACATGATCTCCTTAATCACATGATCCTGGAGTACACCATTCATCAGTCCCTCTGAACTACATCCCTAGAATTCCTTTTTTCCATGCTGAACTGGGACTGAATTATGCTTGTCCCACAGTCTCTTTTAAAGGGCCAGTGCATTCATTGGGCATGCCCTGGTACAGTACCAAAAAAAGGCACCTCCCAGCCAGTCTTAACTACCAGGAGGAATTGTAGGGTAAGAGTTAATCTCTTAGATAACCAGGGTCCCAGACCATTCAGGTCTTTATAGATCATAACCAATACCTTGAATTGCTTCGAAACCCAAACAGGTCAAAGGTGTTATTAGTTCACACTGGCTCATGACACTCAGGAAGAGAGGAGCAGTGTTCACCACAGACAGGAGCTTCCAGGTGGTTTCGAAGTGTAGCTGGAAGTAGATCACATTCCTATAGTCAAGCCTGGCAGTAACACAGGAATGGATGACCAATGGAAGGGTCTCATTCAAGAGGAATGGCCACCATCTCCAGAGTCCTGGCTAGCGATAGATGGAGAAATACAGACCATTGACATTTCTTGTGAATTCAATAGGACCCAGTGGCTATAAGACACTTAGATGAAAATCAGGTGTGCACCTCAGTTCCTGGAGCAGCTAAAGCTCCATCTGCTCCTTTGAATGCTTGCTTCTCCTTTGAGTCTTGCCCAGGGTGAGTGACAGGCAGTTTACACCTTGATATCGACTGGCAGAGGGCCTAAAGGGAGCATAAGGATACAGAAATCCCCTGAGTTTGGTATGTACATTCTAATTCTCCAGAGAGTGTCATGTGAGATCTCAAATAACAGTCAGTGTCACACTTGTCATCAATAGCATCGTGAAACACATGTATAGATGTTGTATAAGGAGTTACATATATGCACTGAAAAGTATGTTCTTAAAGTCTGGGTCTAGGTACTGGTCACCAGCAAAGATGTAAAACAAGTTTTCTATCAGATATGAAACATTTATCTAGCTTGCTGTTTACATGTAAATTAAGCATTGTATAGTTCACAGTGGGTCTTGTCCCACCAGTCTGAAATAATGCTAATGAAGGCTTGTAAGAACTTCAGGGAGAAACTAATAGGACAAGAAAAACAGCCAGAGGGGAGAGAATGCTATCTGGAGGTGCACATCAAAGGTTTGCTCTACAATATTTGGGGGGCAAAGAAGACACCCTATCACTCTTCAGTGAGGAAGTAAATGGATAGTGAGTTTGCTTTATGAAAAAGGAATTTCAACCAGGCTTGGATGGAAACACTGGAGAAAACTTTGGGTTAAAGATAACCAGAAGGTTAACCTGTTAATTGAGTTTAATCTCTAGAAAGCATGTTCTGATTTTGTCTTACATGTAAACCATTTGTTTCCAATATTCTTACTCACTATCACTTGAATCTGTATTCGTTTGTTATTATAATAAATTTATTCTTGTTTTCACTATCAATATATCTAAGTGCTGTGTGGGATGAAGCAAAGTGCTGGTCCTGAGTTGAATCTTACAAACTGTGTGTACCGCTCCTTTGGAGATGGCAAGCCTGGTAATTCTGTGAGTGTTTTGTGGAGAAGGGGCTGGACACTGCAGGGAACACTCCAAGGACTCAGGTGTTGGTGTGTGCCTATCACTACATGTACAGAGAAAGTGAGGCCTGTGGGAGTCTGGAAGGCAGTGCTGGCAGAGGCTGGGGGTTTCAGGGAGCTGACCTGCAGCAGGCGCAGACAAGACTGCTTCACGCTAAGGGAAGGTGGTGAGATGCATCACAACTCTGTATACCCCAGAGAGTGTGATCTTACACCCAGTTTGCTGATTGGCTAAGGATCATGCTCCAAGCATTCATAACCTAGATTGCAAGAGATTCACACGTGAGTAGGTTGGGAAAAGACAAAGAAAAAGTTACCGTTTGTTATTTTCAGGGGTGTGGGGGGAGGTTATTTTGTGTTGAGAGCAATAGAACAAAGGAAAGTATAAGATGAGTAAACAGGATAGACAGCAAAGAGATCAGACTGATCCACCGAAAGGGACTGAGTGCAAGGGTGGCACAGGCTTAGAAGACCAACATGACACAATTCTCAGTGAGGCAGCCACACAAGTTCTAACCTTGATTTATGTGTTCCCAAATAAGAGTTTAAAAATAAGAACAGAAGCAAACTGAGCTCTTTAAGGTTCGAGCCTCTGGGGCAGTTACAGATAACTTAATGTAGTGTAGGGCTGCGAATGACACGAGTGATGGAATCAAAGATTTTATTTAGAATAAAATAAGTAGTTAACACAAACAGGTGTTACAATATAACCACACACTGCACTGATACTCACATTCCAAGATGAAATGGTACACCAGGGGTGATCTGTCCCTGAAGGAGAAGAATGGGTATGTAAGCCTTTCTCTAATGGTGCCTTGATGGTGGATGAGCTGGCTAATGTAAAATTAGCATACTACCCTTTTTATAATCAATTATAACAACACACCTTAATTAATTAGCATGAAGCCTAACTTTTACCATACCTATGTTTTTGCCACCGTAATTCAATATCTTTTACTTTTTCATTGGCTATTTAACATTAAACATCATCTTAATTAACATGTGTGTAAATATCATTCCAATAACTATCGAGATAGATAGCATTCTTCTCAAACATCCATATGTTGTCTAAAACACTCGTTAAAATCAAACCAAGTTTACAACAACGTAGGCCTGGAGCTACGTTCTAACTTGCCTCTAACTTGTCTCACTTCATTCATATTTTACTAGGCCTTATTATTATTAAACCCAAATTTAGGCCCAAAACCCTATTCTCTAGTTACATTTCAGCAAATTTCTATATAACATAAGCAAGCATTATCTCTGTGGCTACAAAATCAAACTGGCTGAGATGGAGGGCCAGAAATAGCTGAGTGGACCACAAGGCTCGAAATGGAAGCCAAGATAGCAGCCCACCAGTAAGCACTGGATCGAGAAGATAAAAAGTACAAGCCCCTAGAAGCAGGAGCCCAAGAAAAAGAGAAGGAGAGGCTGCCTGCCATAAGCATCCTTGGAAAAACAAAGATAGGTTCCGGTACTTCTCCTTTCCAAGGATCCTAGGACAAACTACATCCTAGTTACAGAGAGCCTGATTGCACTGAAGAATATTTAAGCACCTTCAAAAGGATCTGCAATGTACAAAACATCCCAGAGGACTGGAGAACGACTGTTTTGCTCTCCAAATTAACGGGTAAGGCTTTGCAGGTGTTTAATGACATGGATGTAAATGAGGCTATGAAATAAGATGCTTTTAAAATATCTCTGTAAAAAAAGGTTTCAAATTACCCCAAAGGCATATTGCCTGACATTCAGGAACCTCGGAAAGGTTGATAATTGAAGTCACAGAGAATATATGCATAAGATGGTGCATTATTTGAGAAAATGGATAAAGAGTAAAGGGACAGACCCCTATTACAAGTTGGTAAATCTGATTGCTCAGAAGCAGTTCTTTGAGGTCTGCACTGAGGATGTGGGAACCTCTGTATGGGAGAAAATTCCAATATCAGCAGAAGCAACTGCCAAAATAGCTAACATGTACAAGCCAGGCTTGTCAGCAGAGAAAGACAGTGTATCTCTAGAGCAGGGGGAGGGTGTCTGCTTACCTGTGACCACCCTCTTGCAAGCAAAAGCCAAACAGATTTTGTTTCAGAGCAGGAGGAAGACTCCTCTTTAGAAACGATAAAAGCAGCCATCCTCAGAAATGGCTCAGATAAACAGAACAGAGAGAAGTTCTTTACAGAAGAAGGAAGGATGTACAGAGAAGCCCCAGAGGGGGAAAAATAGAAGTCCTGGGAAGACTTACAAACAAGTGATTGTGCCACTAAACATCATGTGGAGTTAATGTTATCAGCACACAACTGCCCTTTTGCAGGGAACTTGGGAACAGATAGGGCAGATGAAAGGTTAAAGAAAAAATCGTACTGGCCGAACATTCAGAATGAGGTAAAGGATTACTGCAGACTGGTGATGTATGTCAAAGGCAAAAAAAAGCCTGTAGGATCCCGCAAGTCTCCCTTGAGCCCTAGTAATCATGGGAGCACTGTTTAGGGTGGCCATAGATATCGTCGGGCCAATGCCCTGGCCAACCCAAAAGGGACAGAAATGTACATTGGTAGTAGCTGACTACCAATACACCAGATACCTAGAAGCAGTTGCTCTGTCTAATACAGAGGCTGAAACAATGGCACAGTTCACTAGATTCAGCTGAGTAGGTTTTCCAGAGGAGATCTTATCAGCTCATGGGTCAAATTTCATGTCCTGGTTATTTAGTGAATTATGGATGATGTGTGGGGTAAAACAGTTGCGATCTGCTCCAGATCATCCAGAGACAAACGGTTTAACTGAAAGGTTCAATGGGACTCTAAAATCTATGCTGGGACTGTATGTACCACGAGGGCCTGTGACGGCAATGTACTGTTACCCTGTGACGGCAATGTACTGTTACCCTGGCTGTTTTTTCTTCCTGGGACAGACCCCGAAGAATCCATGGGGTTCACCCTATTTGACCTCATATAATGGAGAAAGGTCAGCGGTCCCCTGGATCTCCTCAGGGATTTCTGGGAGGGTGGGATGGTGGTGACAAACAATGGCTGAATAGGTACAAAAGTTTAGGAAAAATGTAAAGACTATGATGGAAAGGATTCAGCAAAGCCACTCCGAAAGCGACGCTGCACGGAAAGTGTGATATGACCACAGTGCCTGCGAGCGATCATTTGATGTAGGGGATTTGGTGCTGGTGATACCCTGTGTGAAAGTGTACACAATGCAGAACTAATGGGAAAGGCCTTCTGAAATGGGAGAAACGAGGTTACCTACGCAGTACAAAGGCCCTGCAGCTCCACAAACTCTGCCTGTAAACAGGTTAAAAACACATCACAATCCAGCAGCCCTTGTAAACGTGGGACGCCGTGCAGAGAAGGAGTCTCAGACTTCAGCTCTCATTGATCTGATGGCTGAATGCCAAAGGGAGACCTCACTGGAGAGCACTGAGGTAGGTGAAGAGTTAACCCCAGCTGAAGAGGCAAAGGTTAGGAGTGTGCTGCAGAAGCACCAGCAGATGTTTTCCAGCAGGCCAGGTTTGACTCATAAAATAGTCTATAAGATTAACACTGTGGGGCCTCAACCCACCCCCAGCAGAGCATATCAGACCACTGGAAAAATGAAGGAAAAAATTCATAAGGAGATAAAAAGCATATAGGAAATTAAGGTAATTAAAGAGTCAAACAGTCACTGGGCGTTTCCAGTTATTATGGTTCCCAAGAAGGATAGGAACATAAGGCTTTGTGTTGATTGCAAAAAGCTGAATGCTGTCATAGTTCCTGATGCATACCCTACACCCAGAACTGACGGTATGTTGGACACTCTAGGCAAGGTAAAATACCTAACTACCCCGGACCTAATAAAGGCGTATTGGCAAATCCTGTTAGACTGTGAAGCACAGAAAAAATCCACCTTCATTACTGATTTGGGACTTTCTGAGTTCAGAATGTCACCTTTTGGCTTAATACAAGAGTCACCTTTCAAAGGTTCGTTAATCAAATGTTAGCTTGCAAGGCTTTGCATGGGCTTATATCGACAACATTGCAATATTTAGCCATTCTTGGTCACATAGGCGCTGACTCCATGGGTGCTCCATGGCTGAAGCACTCAGGGAACAAAATTAGTGAATGCTAATTAGCACCAGCAGCCAGCCCCCTCTCCCCCACAGAGCCTCCCATCCACCAGCAGCCCCACTGATCAACTCCTCCCCCTCGATCAGCTGCTCCGTGGCATGCAGGAGGTGCTAGAAGGGAGGGAGAGGAGTGGGAATGGGGCATGCTTGGAGAAGGGGGGGTGGGAATGGGCAGGAAGAGGCAGGCAAGGTGGGGTGGGGGCAGGACAGATATAGGGTTTTGGGGGAAAGGTGGGGAGGGGGTGGGGACTTGAGGGAAGGGGTCGGGACCAGGGACGGAGTGGGGGTTGATTACCCCCAGAGCCTGGAAGAAGCTGGTGCCTCTGCTTGCTCAGATCATAAAAACCAATTGGGAACTGTGCTGACAAAACTCAGAGGCAGGTCTCCCGGTGAAAGTGTCAAAATGTAAGATAGGAGCAGCCTAAGTCCCTTATTTAGTGCATGACCTACTGTATTGTACAAACCAAGTGAGGCTACCAAGTACAAAGCAGTTTTCCCAAGGGCCCATTATAACTTTCTCTCGGCTAGAGAAAGTCACTGTAATGCAGGACTCACACAAGGAGGGCCGGGCTGCTCTTGCTGATAGTGCTGCTTCTTGTCAGGCAAAAACAGTGTCTGGAAGCTGTATGAGAATTTAGGGGGGGAAATCTACAGTCCATGAAGGCATGATCTTAAAGCCACAAAACTAGTCTCCCTTCTTTGGCATACAATAGGACCTAGAAGAACATGCAGTGGAAAGCAAGTTGGATGAAAAAGCCCAATGAATATAAAGCAGAGTCTTGTAATAGATTATGGGTTCCCATCTCCCACAATAAACAACACAAATTAATGGATTTTATTTATGATTTTTTCCATTATTTTGAATCAGGAAGTACTATTACCAATATTTGTGTCAGATATACCTCTTAGACTCTTCCTACATTTGATAACCACCACGGGTATTATTATGAATTAGTTATGAACATGCATGACAGTAGTACCAATAGCACACAAATTCAACAGGAAAATAAGATGATCAAGAGCTGAAGTCACACAACTCTGTGATAAGAGACACAGAATAACTTTACCTTTCTGTAGAAAAGATGTATGTGTTTTTCACTGTGGTGGGGGTGTGCCAGACACTGGATAGAGCTCCATCAGTTATGTTTGTTGTAGGGTTTCCATCTCAAAGTGACTTTGAAGACTTTAAAATGAATGTAGTTCTTTGATCTGACCCAGCACTACAAAATGACATGAATGTTTCTTAAGGATCTGGAATGTCAGGTAACTTGTTCTGTCAACATTACAGATTTATTATTTGCTTTACTGGAATTGATCCATTGAAACCTCTCCTTGGAAAAGCTCAAGATCTCTCTGTGGTCCATTAGTCATTTAGTGTTAAATCTTCCTGCCCCCTTAGTAAATGGAGAAGGTCCAAATTACAGCAGCTATGTCACCTTTCCACTGAGGTGGGGATAGGGGGGGATTGGGAAAGGAATGTGCAGCCTTTTGAGTGATGCAGCGTTGCATTCCGTGGGCAGCTGTCTCTATAAGACAGTGGTTCTCAACCTTTCCAGACTACAATATCCCTTTCAGGAGTCTGATTTGTCTTGCATACCCCAAGTTTCACCTCACTTTAAAACTACTTGCTTACAAAATCAGACATAAAAATACAGAAGTGTCACAGCACTCTATTACTGAAACATTGCTTACTTTTTCATTTCATCTGTACGACATTTTACTTTATACTAACTTTGCTGGTGCTTTTTATGTAGCCTGTTGTAAAACTAGGCAAAAATCTAGATGAGTTGATGTATGCCTTGGAAGACCTCCGAGTACCCTCAGGGGTATACGTACCCTGGTTGAGAACCACTGCTACAAGAGGCCAGGTTGAAGAGCAGATCAGGAGAGTAGCAGTGGCATGTTAACAGGTTCACAACCTGTGCAGCTCCACAGCACTATTTACTTCAGCCATGTTATTTCTACTATGATAGCCCCAGGTAAAATAGCCAGCCAGGGAAAGCAGCTACAATTGTAATTCTAGCAGTGCAGTTCTTCTGCACTCATAAGAATCAGTAATTTACTACTATAAGGAGCCACACTGAATAAATGAAGTCAGCTACTTGAACATAACAGGTCCAATAGATGATGCACTGTATGAGCTTTCCTGGCTGCTTTCGTGATGTATTTCTTTAAAGCCTACTTATATATATATATATTCTGCGAAGCCTATATATATATATATATATATATTCTATATATATATATATATATTCATTATATATATATATATATATATATATATATAGGCTTCGCAGAATCTGATTTTTATATTTTATAATTTCAATGATAATATCAATGTTTATTTTTAAGCACTTTTTAAATTTTATTGAATTAATTTTTCAGTGTTGCGCAAAACTTCTGGGGTGGCCAGACAATAATTATTTCATGACAGTAAACATTTAGATTCAAAAAGTTAAAGCTTTGGAACAATAAAATACAAATTGTCAACAGCACATGTCAAAATATACTACAGAAATATACTTAAATCAAACTCAGATAAGCTCTCAAGAAGCATATTTCTAACTTTGTCTCTGTAAATTTTAATTATTAACCAATGGAAACATTTTTTTCTTCATTTGTGTGTGTTGCGTGGGGGGGGGGGTGAAATTGACATTTACCAATAAATATCTAATCCTTCCAAGCCAAGTTATATACATTTCTCAGCCATTGCTGGGGCAAGTGGTACAAGATGGCATATGCTTCTGTTGAGATTATATCCATTGGGATCACTTTTACAAAACAGTCACTTTGATGCTACAAAGAGAGCCTTTACATTTTTTAGTGACTTGCTCCTTCTTACACTTGCAGATACAGAATGGTGCGATGTAGCACTGGCTCTCCATTGCTACAACACTCTTCTTGCCCTCCAACCACAGAGGGGTTAAAACAGAATTAAAACAGAAACTGTCTCTCCACAAATGGATTGCAAATTTAAAAATATTGAGGCTCTTTTCTCAGATTCTAAGATTCTGCAAGGTTCAAAGGCCAGCAGGATTATTCTGCTATGTGATATCTCACAGCTTTTCATATATTTTCTGCTATATATGAACCAAACGGTAGATGCAGGAGTGCCCTGAAGGTCTTAGACGTTCCCATTAAGCATTATTCAGGTAAAGCTTCCATTGCCCGAGTAATGATTCAGTGATTACTACTTGCAGGATAGCACTCAGAACCAAACTCTGCTCTCTCACTTACACTGATTTGCACCTGTGTACCCTATTCAGTGGAGTTATTCCTGACATACAGTGGTTTAAATGAGATCAGAATCAGATCTTTAACCTAGCTGGATCACTCTGTGATTATATAGTATCACCTCATTCTTCAGTTACATTTGATGTGCATTACAAATGCTCCCTGTTAGTGTTTGAGTTCTATGTAATTTGTAATTGTTCCATATTTATCAAATGTTTTTTAAACAAGAGATACAATGAGCTAGACAAGCTCCTGTTGAATAGTTTGCTGGCCAAAGAGACATGGGGGCTGATTCCCCACCTCTTTGCACCTTGCGCAGTATTTACACCTGTGCAGTCTCTGCTAGTTCTCCCTCTTCAGCTGGAGAAAGCTCAAGAGCAGGTCTGAGCAACAGATCTCGCGTTTTCTTCAAAAACTGAGGGTCCTTATTTGCCCCTTGGTCGAATGTAGAGCTCTCACTGGTGTAAATGGAAGTGAAAACTGCAGCAGAACAAATCAAAAGGATGTCCGAGCAGAGTCTTTACTAACTTATCAGTGCATTTGACTGTACAGGGCTAGATCATCACAGCCTTTACTCAGCTTCACAAGGGGAGTAAGGGGGAGAAAGGTGCTGCTCACTTATCTTTTTGGCCCTGCTCTTGACTCAGCTGAAGTGGAGAGAGAAAGGGCTACTCCCCTGATGTTCCCAGCATGAGGAGCGGTCAGAGGACGATGGGGAGTGGAAGGAGACCTAGTCCCACCCTCCTATTTGCTGGTCAGAGTAGCTGTCTGGATACAAAGTGGGGAGTAATCTGCTCCATGAAAAGAGGTGAAGCAACTCCCTCCTTCAGCAAAGAGAAAGCAGGACCGGAACTCTGGGCCACAATTTGTCTGCTCTTGGAACAGTGCAACTACATGCCACCCCTTATACATGGAAGACTGTAAAGTTACAAAGCCCATTATAACAGTGTATTATAATGTGTGTTTTAGCAATATCTCGTGTTTCATTGCTATGTTAAAGTTTGCCAGATTAGAAAACATTCTCCCTGTGCTTCTTCATGTAGGGGTCACAGTCAAAGCAATAATGGCTGTTATTGCTCCGAGTTTTAAATATAACTATTCTTAGTAGACATACTAGTGGAAAAATCCTCACTTCATTCACTAGTAAGGGAAATACCTACCTTTTTCTGCAAACGTAGGATCACAGGAATCAGAGACTGAAAATGGCACCCCTCTGTCAGTGCAAGATTCTTAGCTTCAGCATAAGATCCTTTTAAATGTACAAACATGATTTCATCCTTACCAAGAATTAAAGGCAAAAACAAGAGGAGAATATTTAACTTCTGACTGTTTAAATCTACAAAACAAACAATACTGATCTTCATTCTGCAGTTAACATGGAAATGTGGCACTGAATTCTTCTGTTGCTTAAGCAGCATAAATCTGTATTGCACAAACAACCACTATGCAATCTTAGAATAACACATCTATGCATGCAACTGGAAAATACCATCAGGCTGTAGCTGAAGCACTGTATCGAATCTGAAGTAGGTATTCTTACACAGATCTGGGATTTGTATCTGCATCATTTTGCACACTTAGATCACTGTTTAAATAAATTGAGGATAGATGGTGGTTTCCAGTGGGATATCATGGTTTAGTTCTTTGAATGAGAATGTTCAACTGGAGCAAACATAAGTAAACTGTAAAAAGAGTTTCCTAGGTGTATAAATAAACATAAATGCTAACACAAACAATTATATCATCAGATTATTGCAAATGGAGCAGACAAGAGCTTGTTGCATTGTCTCATTCTTCCTATAGGGAACATTATGACCTTTGGGAACATAATAAATCAGTTCCTGATGACAATACATGTAAATGAGAGTACAGATGATTTTGGGATTACAGCTGAGCCCTAGGATTTTGGAGATTAAGGGTCTCTCCCTTGCATTCCCATAGATTCTCTGGGTGATCTTGGCTAAATCACCTACCTTTCTTGTGCCTCATTTTCCATATCTTTAAAGCAGGCAAAATCTTATTTACCAACCTCACACTGTGCCCTGAATTTAAGGAATTTTTGTAATATGCTTTTAGATCCTTCTATAGGAGGGACTATAAAAATGCAAAGTATGATCATTAGCAGTATATAAAATAAAACCACACCTTTATAGTTTAGTGCCTCATCCTTTCTGTTATTAAATGAAAGACACAGTGGTAAGTTATATATCCTAATGTTCTTTTCCACTCCATAAAAAAGGAGCTATTGTCATCACTATTATAAATCCCATTTGGGGGAGTTTATAATTTGATTGTTTTAAACTGGATTAAAATTATCAAAATCAATTACCCGTTTTTAATCGGAGAAACAAAGAGCTTTAATTTTGGAACTTTCAGACAGTTTGTGACACTTTAAAACAAGTGTTACCCTTCAAAATGAATTTCCACAGGCACTTAGAACTTCTTAATGAACACTGAACTAAGTTCTTTGACCAAAACATTGACTGGCAATTCACATTTTTAATATTCCTGTTAAATATTTGTTTCACATTTCAAAAGACACCGGACCAGTGGTTCTCGAACTAGGGCTGCTGCTTGCTCAGGGAAAGGCCCTGGCAGCTGGGCCGGTTTGTTTACCTGCCGCGTCCGCAGGTTCGGCCGATCATGGTTCCCACTGGCCGCGGTTTGCCGCTCCAGGCCAATGGGGGCTGCGGGAAGCAGCACAGGGCGAGGGATGTGCTGGCTGCCTTTCCTGCAGCCCTCTTTGGCCTGGAGCGGGGAGCTGTGATCGGCCGAACCTGCAGACATGGCAGGTAAACAACCCAGCCCGGCCTGCCAGGGGCTTTCCCTGAGTAAACAGCTGCCCTAGTTTGAGAACCAGGGCACTAGACAACTAAGAATAACTTAAAAAGAGGGCGGGGCATGAAAATTACTTTTCTGCTGCAGTTTATTCCTAGATTTCCCTGGAAACATTTATCTGTATTATGGTGGACACATGCCCTCTTTTTAATACTGCCTTCATCTGAAAGAGTATCTTCCAGGCACCACCCTTCTTCTTGACTTAAACTGCTTGGTATACACCAGGGATCAGCAACCTTTGGCACGTGGTCCATCAGGGAAATCCACTGGCGGGCCGGGCTGGTTTGTTTACCTGCAGCATCCCCAGGTTCGGCTGATCGCAGCTCCCACTGGCCGCAGTTCGCCGCTCCAGGCCCATGGGGGCTGCGGGAAGCAGCAGCCAGCACATACCTCGGCCCGCGCCGCTTCCCATAGCCCCCATTGGCCTGGAGCGGCGAACTGTGGCCAGTGCGAGCTGCGATCAGCCGAACCTGGGGATGCTGCAGGTAAACAAACCAGCCCGGCCCGCCAGTGGATTTCCCTGATGGGCTGCGTGCCAAAGGTTGCCGATCCCTGGTATACACTTTGCTTTGGAGTATAAATAATAAAACACACCTCCATGCATTTTTCATCTAAGTACTACTGCCACATTCCTCACTGCCATATCTGTGGACCTAACACCACTTGTATAAAAAGGTCCACTCATGAGTCTAGTTTCCTCCTTCCTCCCACTAAGGCAGGTAGGGGAGCTTTTCTTAAGTCTTATTATTCATCCTCCTCTGTCTTCTTCCTTCTTCCCTGCTGTTATTATTTCTCTGGTGGTGGTGAAAATGCTAAATTGGAAAAATTATTCCTACCCATCAGCCATAGGGTGTGCCTGTTTACCCTCTCCACAACACACAAACAAGGGTGTCTGGGATGATCTTGAAAGACAAACATTAAAAATGCTAAAAGAAAGTAATATTATTTTTACACAATGCATAATTAGCCTGCAGACCTCATTGCCACATTATATTGTTGAGTCAAGAGCAGCTATTCAAAAAAGGATTGGTCGTGGATAATAAGGAGATCCATTAGATAGGAAAATCTTTGCGTGTGTTTTAGTTTTCGGTTTTTTTAAATAACGGATATAAAACTTCATGCTTCAGAGCACAATTCCAACATTGGTAGGTGTTAGAAAGAAACTCCCATAATGGGCTACTTATTCCATAATTGTCCACTGCAGGTTTTATTGCACGTTCCTGTGATGAAGCTAGTGCTGGCCACTGAGAGAGTCAGGATACTGGACTGGACAGACAACGATCTGCTCTGGTATAGCAATTGCTATGTACCTATGATCAAGCACCTCCCATGTCTGGTAACACAGCAAAGATTGTGCTTCCTTCCTTCACAAATATTTACAGACAGACAGAGTAAGGGCTAAATCCTGAACTCCTTCCTCAGTATTTACTTTGTCCTTATTCAGAGAAACTCCCATTGGGAGTAAGGGCTCACAGGACCAGATTTTTAAAGGTATTTAGGTGCCTAAAAATTCAGTTAGCTGCTTAGTGGGATTTACTAAAGTAGCTAGGTGAGTTAGGTGCATAGCTCCCATTGATTTCAATGTGCTTTTGAAAATCCCACTAGGCATCTATCTGAGAGATAGGTGCCAAGAGAACAATTTGTATAGTGGGAGTGCTGAGAGCCATTGAACCAAACTGTAAACCCTGTATATAATGGAAACTGCTCTGAGCCAGAGGGTGCAATAGCACCCCCCATACCCATAGGTACTGGAACTATGCCTATCTGTGTTGTTAGGCACCTACATACCTTTAACGATGTGGCCCTCAGTAACTTGCAGAAGGCGCATATCATCTCACAGAACCAGGCTCCTGATGTCCAAAGGCAGCACACCTAATTCTTCTTACCATTCTTGTTGTTTCTTATTTAGTATACATGTAAATAACACGTGCTTTCATTTTCCACACCATCTTTTACTCATTACCTGGCAAAGGTAGAAGCCAAAATGCTGCCATGTCAGTGTTCTCCTTTTCAATTTAAATTTCTTGAGAGAAAATCTGGGACTGGGAAATTCATGGCTAGGGCTCTGTTAAATAAACCAAAAAGCTATGCACTTTCAAAATAAATCAGAGCAATAAGCATTCAGTGAAAGAAACTGTCATCAACCTCCAAAATCCCAATAGCCACAATGAGAACAATCCCCAGAAGACACTACCTTTGAACTGCTTTAAAAATAAGCAAGCAAGCTGCAGGCAATGAAACTAAAATAATTAATCAATATCTCATATAAACGGACATCCAAGGAATAAGTCCGTAAACACACACACGCACCACGTTCTACTGCAGCATAGAAATGTGCAGCTAAAAAGTCACCCATCCATTTTCTTCTTAAGTGAAAGGTAATGATGAGGAAGTGCTGGATAACATTAGCATACTGAGGACTGAGCAAATGATGGCAGCTGAATTTTCACACAGGTATATAAAAATTATTAAGCCCGACCTTTCATCTCCACTTAGCTGCTGGCGGAATCATTGTAGGGAAAAGATCTAGGAACCATTGTTGAGGGCTCAGAGAAGATGGCTGCCCAATTCCTTAGGTACTTATTTGGCCCCCATTACCATAGCATCTGAACATCTCATAACTTTTAACGTATTTATCTCCACAACACCCCTGCGAGGTAGAGAATTACTATTATCCCCATTTTACAGATGGGGAACTGAGGCACAGCGAGACTAAGGTCCAGACTCTCAAACGTGTTTTAGGTGCCCAATGGGAGTTAGGAGCCTATGTACATTGGAGGATCTGGGCCTAAATGAATTGCCCAAGGTCACACAGGAAGTCTGTGTCAGAGCTCCAGAGTCCCAGACTAGCCCCTTTACCACTGGGCTCCTTCCTCTTCAATTATTGTTATTATTTTTATTACAATAGCCCTTAGATGGCTCCAACTGACTTAAGGTCCCATTGTACATTGCACTAGGCACTGTATTAACACACACGCTCTGCCCCTAAAGGGTTTACAATCTAGAGAGACAACATGGACAGAGGGAAAACAGGCACAGACAGAACTAAAGTTGCACAGCAGGTCAAGGACCTAGTTGGGATTAGAGCCCATGTCTTCTGATTCCCTGTCCATTATCATAGCCACTAGATTCTGCTGCCTCCTCTTGCACACCAAGGCTAGAAAAGCAAATAGGATTTTTTATTACATTAAAAAAGGGATAGAAAATCATTTAAATAAATTCTAACATTGTATGAAATGATTACACACTCTCACGAGAAATGCTGTGTTCATTTGGAAGTTGATATCGCCCTAGCAGGTAGACAATGGGGTGCTCTACGCTGTTTTCCCAGTAGGATAATGGTGGAGTGCCCCAAGTTTCCTCACCCAAACTATAGCCCATGAGCATCTCCAAGTTCAGAGGTACCTGACCTCTTTGCAGTTCATCTGAGTTTCCTCTTTACCCCAGATAATTATGCACTGAAACTTCATACCTACAACCCCATACCCACACAATAAATCAATTCCAAAAATATATGCACAATCTAAATATGTGACCATTATAGCCACCAGTTGAAAGCAGATCAGTTTCCTGCTCACAGCTCTACAGCAGTGAAAAACCGCAACACACTGTGGAAGACAGTGAAATGCTCTGAAAGAACAATCTCACACCAACACTCATATGGAAAACATTTTTCAAAAACACTGCAGTCCTGCATACCCTGTCCAGTACATAGCAAAGTCACCATAGCCCTTGTTAGTCATGGCATCCTCTGTAGAAATTCAATCCATTCAGCGTTTTAGATTCCAGCCCCTTATTTGAGTTTCCACACTTGGCATTTAGGAGCAAATGTTAACAGATCACAAAGGAAGCCATTTGCAGCAAACAGCAAAAGCTGTATTGGTCAGACAAGAACTATGCTACATATTCTTGAGCACCATCTACTGGAACCTTACTGACTAACTATTTACATGTATACAGCCATAGAGCACACTTGTAACTGTTGGCATTTTATAGGAGTGAGGGGTTCACTGACCTTTTCTATGGTCTCTACTGTATCAAGATGATTTATATGTACTGTTACAACATGTGTTACTTTCAACATCATCCAGAGATGATGATGATGATGATATTAATGCCCTGTGTGTTACCAGTGCCATGAGGGTTCTCTGTTTATCAGTGTTCCTTATGAAATCAAGGGCTTCTCATTGCTATGGGCCAGAGCAGCATGGTGTACAATGGACCCCACTGTTAGCAAAGAAAATAACTCATGAGCTCTACAGTTACACACCCACAAAATATATATACACAAGAGGTATTACAAATCCTAACTTACAACAAGAGCCAGCCTAACCTGAACCCAGCCAGAAATCATTTACCCTGACTCAGCTCAAACCCTCTTCCACCCCTCCCCCAGCCCCGGCTCCATATCTGATAGTTACATGCCACTATCCACAGATCTCACCAGAACAGAATATTCCCACAGAATTGGTAAATACGTATCATGAAAGTTCAAATTGCATGAGAATGTCCTTAAACAATCCTACTAGAATGGGCCATCCACACAGAATTTGTACATTGCTCTTGTGAAAAAGCAACTCTCATGCAGGAATAACATAGCATCCTCACAGGATTTCCCTCCTTCTCCTGGCTCCAAACAGCCGCATGATTTCCTTTCTAAGAAGATCCAGATAGAGGCTGCTAGTCTCACCGAGATGAACATACTCAGGTCAAGAATTCTATCTTGAAGACACACCCTCTAAAGCAAACTTGGCTCTCCTCTCTCTTAAAAATTTCTTGTTAAGTGAAACTGACAAAAGATTCCTTTTATGCATGTAAAGGATATTAAAGAGGGGGGCAAAGCAAAAGAAACTTAAAACTTAGATAAAGCTATTCCAAGTTCTGTTAGAACGGATTTTCTAGAAGATGATCTTCCATCAAATCTACATTTAGAGTAAAAATGTTATTGCTAAAAATGACTTTGGGGATACTGAACGAAACTGTACGTGACAGAATTTTAATCAGAAATGTAAACTTTTTGGTTTAGGAGGAAGAAGAGGGTTACTGTTAAGATTCTAAACCTGTTGGAGCTGCAGTAGATATTCTGCGCAGAGAGACAGAGCAATGATCCAAAACAAAGGGTCAAATTCAGACTGGCTGTAAGTGGACACAAGTGCAATGAAATCAATGTGGTCGAGCCAGGGTTGAATTTGGACCATTTTAAAATAAAAAAAATTAAACTGCGTGGACTTGAGCGGAGGGTAAGATCAGGATCCTTTGTGGTGTTTGCATTTTGCATTTGTAAGGTGTTAAGATGCCACATTTCTGAGCAAGATATGAATACCAGGACAGGTGTTTATAACGTTGTTGTAGCTGTGTTTGTCCCAGGATATTAGAGAGACAAGGTGGGTGAGAGTATCTTTTATTGGACCAACTTCTCTTGGTGAGAGAGATAAGCTTTTGAGCTACACAGAGGTCGTCTTCAGGTCAGGTGTTTGGATAGATAGACCTAGATTTCTACAGGGCATCACTCCTATTATTATTATTATTGTTTGTATTATGGTAGCCAGGGCCTTTTAAGGCTAGACACAATACAAAAACAGAACAAATGCCAGTCTCTGCCCCAAAGAGCTTACCATCTAACTAACAGTGCAGCCAGATCACCACCACCTGAAAAATGGTTCCTCAGCTCCCTGCCTTTGGCACTGTGCAGAATCCAGCCTTTCCAGCTGTTGTCCTGCTGACAGCTCTTTGGGATACCCACTTTAGGAAAAGAGATTTGATTCTTTCTGCTTTCAAAGGGTTCAGCAATTAAGCTCATGCCTAACCTTAAACACATGCTGAAGTCCTATTGAAATGAATGTGTAAAGTTATGCACATACTTAAGTGCTTTACTGAATCACAGCCCAAAGCAGGAAGGTTGATTTGTGAGAGGAAACAAATAACTTTGTCTCCTTCTATTTTATCAGCCTGCCCTTTCTGCCAGTCCCTCTTGCTCACCCCTGCTTTCGCCAGCCACACACAGGAACATGTGCTGGCTTTATCCTCAAAGGGATGGAGCAATAAACAGACTCTCGTTTGTGGGCCTGGGAGCTCCAAGAAACACAGTATCTCCTGGTACTTCTGCTGGGACAATGTGACTGAGCATCACCCTCAACGCAGGGCTGTGACTAAAACCCAGGTGTAGCATCATGGCCATGAATTTAATGCTTCATTATTTTTGATGTGCTTTCATCATTTATTTATTATGAATGACTGCAGAGCACCCCAAGAGCTTTGATGAGGGTGAGGAGGCACTGTCAAAATAAAACGAACCCCTTCTGCTTGAACACTCTGAGTGTGAAGTTTCCGATGAACCTAACCCTTTGGAGTACATGTGCATTCTTAGAGTGACCCTTAACGTGTTACTTGGGGATGTAATATTTGCATTAAATTCCCCACCCCACCAGACAGTCAAATAATAACAGGTACGGAGAGTAGGGGCAGAGGAAGGTAAGAGAGTAGGAGAAAGTAGCTCCTGAGTTTTGCTAGTTCAACAGGGGGCGTCTAGTGAGAAGAAAGATTACGTACTGCTGCCATTGTACCATATGGGTGAAATTCATCATTGGGGAGAAGGCAGTCTCAAGTCCTATGCACCTTTAAAGTAAGACTGAAATGATGTATCAGCCTTGTGCCAGCTTTATATAGAGGGATTAATTCATTATATTCATACGGGGTGAAATTCAGTTCATTATGGGCTTGAAGTCAGTGAGAGTTCTCGGTATGGTGAGATGTGGTTTTTCCAGAATGATCATCTGCCATCAAATTAATTATCAAATCATTATCCTAATGTTGGCAGGTTTTAAGGTGTTGCAGCTTCAAAGTACATATGGGGTGGAGTTTTCGAAAGTGCTCAGTGTTGGACTAACTCCACTCCCATTCAAATCCATGGTAAAACCATTGGCAAAGCCACTGGTAAAATCATTAACTTCAGTGACATCAGGGGTAGGCCAGCCCTGAGCTCCCTTGAAAATCCCACCCATATATGTAAAACAGTTAGCTGCTCAATCATTCCATGCACACACATCTCATGACAAACACTTAGACTCCCACAGTCCCGTATGGGGCTTTTATCATTAATGTATCAGATTGCCTCCGGATGGCGGTTTTCGGGCTCAGATTTCCTGAAGAATATTGCACTTATTTCATATAATTAATTATTGTTTTCTTTTGTACGAGTCACTGAGCTGAATCATGCCTCCAGATTTTGTGATATCAGTATTAATGATGGTAACAGCCTAGTAATGTAAATTATCAGGAAAAAAACAAAGACAGCAAAATCTGGTCAGGACTTTCCCAATGCACATCTATTATTACTGTCACATTTGCAAAGCAAGCAACTTGAATGTTTCCACGTTGCTCAGTGCTAGTCAGGAATACTGGCTAATAACTATTTGTTAGACTTCACCGTTCACCAGTTGAGGACGAACTCATACTTACTTTAGAAAAACCAGCAAATCTCTTACACAGTTATCTTATATCAGAGAGTTAACGCCTGTGAGCACTGGGTTGATTGTTTTTTTTCTTGAAAGCAGTAACAATATGAAGATAGGATTGATGAATTGTCCTCTAACATAACAGATTACAGTTATCTAATATTTTTAAGATTATATATATTGTGTATATATAGGCACATACACATACACACAAATGTGTATGTTTGTAAAGTTAATTATAAATCTCAATT
This sequence comes from Eretmochelys imbricata, assembly GCF_965152235.1. NCBI lineage: Eukaryota > Metazoa > Chordata > Testudines > Cheloniidae > Eretmochelys > Eretmochelys imbricata. The sequence continues at coordinate 85,150,444 of NC_135579.1, read as the reverse complement.
AAATTGTAAAACCTGAGCTCCACAAAACACCCCTACCTCTGTGAGAAATTTAGCACTCCAAAAGCTCATGCATCCTACATGATTGTTTTCTACAAGCTGAAATCACAGAAGAAAAAATTCTCAAGGGGTTGATTTCTGATGCTAATTTTGATTTCTAATGCTTACAATAAATTATTTTGACCACATTCTGAGTTCTGGGCTGCCACAAATTATCCAAACTGCATTGCTGGGATAAAACACTTTAAAATTTATAATTCCTACAGACTGTTTTGATTATTTTATACAAACTAAACTCAAACAGCAAAAAATATCACAAGGGAAATTCTTGTGTGGTTTAAAGCTACATAATCTGGTTTTAGCCCTTGTCTTTGCCTTGAATTTAAAGCTATACTCATTACCTTGAAACAATAAACTCAAACTTTAACATTTCTTAGGGGAATTCAATTCAGAATGTTGGCAACATCCCTTGTGCAATAGTACCCACAGATCTAGGTGTTTTATACAGATATGAGATACATGTAAGGCAATGCCAAAGCCTTACAGATAGCTCAGGTATATTTCATTTTACACAGAAACATCCAAATGCTAGGCAGCAATGGTCTCCCACCATGCTTGTTATGGTATGTTCTAAATCTTGCTTTGAACATTAAAAATTCATTCTGTGCTGAAGCTTGGTATACTGGGGACCAGTCAGCACTGCAGACATTTTTTGTTTCAAAATTTAAATAAAAAGTTGGTCTCCCTTGAAGATACAGGAGCGTGTGACAGAGGGATATTAGTCTGTGTGAAGGATTGTGTAAAAGCAGATTTGTTTGCTGCCATATATTTTAAACCTGAACCATGCAGATCTAGGACATATTCTACAGTCATTGCCTATTTGGAGGGGAAAACAGTCCCCACACCCCGCAATTGTTCTGGGGTTTTCCACAAAATTTCTTTTTCCTAGGTTTGTACACTAAAATGATCTTATCATCCCAAAATGTAATTTAATTAAATATGACCTCTGGGACATGTACTGGCCACTGTTACTAAGCAAGCCAACAGCCTACAGTTGCCACGGCGTGGTATCCAAGACACCACCATTTCCCCATATATTTAGAGCAGGAAACTTTGCAGTATCTATTGGAAAGTGCTGGCTACTGAATAATGCCTGTTATCTACTGAAACCAATGAGGTCCTGCCAGAGGTGAACATTCAAGTATATTTTCAAAGTCTTGTTCAGCAGTCAGATTAATTTCAAAAGGAGTTTCCTACACACACCTCTAAAGGGATTCCAAAAATATAACCTGTGCACCATTAATGTTTATCATATTACCCATAAGGGACATGCAAAATGAATGGCAAGATCTACCCACAGTGGGAGAAATCAAGCTTCTCTTTCCAATCTGTGAATGTCTATTACAGATCACCACAGTTAGAGATGAGAAAACAAACCTTTGAATGACTGGTTTCAGAGTAGCAGCCGTGTTAGTCTGTATTCGCAAAAAGAAAAGGAGTACTTGTGGCATCCGATTGAATTGAATTCATGCATCCGATGCAGTGAGCTGTAGCTCACGAAAGCTTATGCTCAAATAAATTGGTTAGTCTCTAAGGTGCCACAAGTACTCCTTTTCTTTGGATGACTGAGGTTATTCCATTGCCAGGGCAAGGTACATGTATATCCTGCATGCAAAATTAATAGAGATTTTGCCCTGACAATGGGTGATCCCCTGGAAGTTTGCACTTCCCTGATTTTGTCGATCCATCACAAACAATATTACTGCATATGTTTTTGTTATGTGCTTGTGTATTGTAGATAGCGCCTGATAGAGAGTGCCTGATACAGAGCTATACAATATTGTCTAAGGGAATAGAAATCACTCAGATTGTGATTTGAAAGCACAAACCTGAAAGCTGAGGACATTATTTAATAAGTGAGGTCATTTTTATGTTCCCTCCAACCCATCATGGGAAATATTCCCTCCAAGCCATCATGCTTTCCCCATTCAAATCCCTTCTAAAGATTCATTACTTCCATGATAACTACATGAAGATAACCAACCAAATTACATATTCACACACAAAATATCGTATCTTACAAATCAATCCTGATTTAGGGCCCCAACCCAGCTCCTATTGAAGTCACTGGAAAGACTCCAATTGTTGTCAGTAGGAATTGGCTCTGGTCTCAACTGTGATGAGGTTTATGCTCATGGTTCCATCCCGGTGAGAAAAGAAGCTGTGCAGAAGAGGTATTCCCCCAGCAGTGGGGTGAGGGTAACTGATAAACGTGCATACTGTACATCTCTTAGTATAAGTTACAAACCAGCTTGACATATGTTATTAAGAGAAATGAGCTAATACCTCAGAAATGTTCTGCCAATGTTCAGACCAATAAAGATGAAATTGTTTTGACTGTGTTCAGACTTCTTTTCAGTTCACTTTCTATGAACAGGTTTCAGAGTAGCAGCCCTGTTAGTCTGTATTCGCAAAAAGAAAAGGAGGACTTGTGGCACCTTAGAGACTAACAAATTGGTTAGTCTCTAAGGTGCCACAAGTCCTCCTTTTCTTTCTGTGAGTCTACCAATGGGAATGGTCACAGGCACAGCTGCTTTTAAGCAAGTGTCAGGACAGTACAGACAGAAAGCACATTCTGTCTTCATGAGGGGAACACTGACACCCCAAATCCTAATTTAAAGCATTATCTTGTTGGTTCTGAAAACAGAAACAATGCTGTGCAATCTGTTTGTCCAGCCAAAACTTGGCAGCGCAGCTCAAATTACTGACAGAAATTATTTGGGAAATAGTTTCTAACAATGGAAAAATTGAAGAAAATCACAATTTACTCATGAACAATTTGCAAAGAGAAAAACAGGATAAATTCATCAGATCAACTAACTGCTTTGCTTGTCTGCTCAGTCCTAATTATTAACATGTGGCTCAGATTATGCAGCTGCACAAATCTGCAGGTAGCAGCATAGGAAGGTGATCAGCCTACATGATGCTGCTAGGCTTCTCCTCACCTGCAAGTGGGAAGTAGTGGGTGGGGCCTTGACTCGCCCGAATGCACTAGATAGCATAGCTAGCCAGAGTGACAGGGGCAGTATTCTGTACCACGTATGGGCCTGGTGCAGGGCACTTCCCCCACAGAACAGGGGGAAACCAGGAGGCAACTCATAATCTGCTTCCAAGGCTGCTCCTAAGGCAGTGCAACATCACACTGGTCCTAGCTCATGGCAAAGCCCTCTGGTTTTTAGGCTCACAAATTACACATGAAAACAAATTTACTTAAGCCAAACCTACAAGAAGCAGTGTATGTATAATCCTACCCTACCCCACATGTTTCTGCCATTAATAGCACAAGATGGGATCTGATTTTCCTTGGATTGGCTCATGAATGAAATGGTGCAAAAGAAATGCAATCCATTTTTCTCCCTTCCTCCCCATGTATAAAGCTGTGTTTGATATTTTCTTTATCAATCTGCAAGGGAAGCTCTTGAAATTCAACTTGAATGAAGAACATGTTATCAAAGAAAGAGAAAAGAAAAGAAAAAAGAAGTAAGAACATATGGTTTTTAATGTAAAACAAACTTTTCCTTGTTTACCTTTGGTATTTTAGCTTGGACTCTTTTGCCCAGTTGTAGAGTTTCTCACTGACAGTGTTGGCTGTAAGTACTATCCTGATCCCCTCACTCACTTGATTTCAGTAGAACTGTCTGTGTGAGTAAGTTATTCAGGGTTTGGCTGGTAGCATTCGTTTTAAACCCTTTTGCTGACCCATTTCTGTTTAACACATGGCTAACAAGGCCCAACCTCATACGTGCTGCTGCACAACAATAAAATAAACTTAGGCCTTAGGTATCCTGCAGCCTGCAGTGTATTACTAGAATCTTTGAAATGTTATGAGTAAAACTTAAATAAATAAACTCACATTGTGGGTTACATCCTCCAGGTCTGAGCTGGTTAAGTGTCATGGTAATGTAGAGTGTGCTTAGAAATCGTGTTTTAATTCCCTCCATGTGAGCAACGGCTGATTATAACACACTGTCCTCAAAACTTTACCCTTCCTTGTATTATTACGATCCTCCCTTTTTGCTGTTTATTTAAGGTTTGATCCTTTGCCATTGTCTTTAGATAAAAATGTAAGACTGAAAATCATTGCTAAGATGATTAATCCTCTTCCATGTTTGTTTGCATTTTAACTTCTTGGGCCAGAATCTCAGCCCAGTTCTGTCTTCGAGCCACCTGAGCAGAACAGAAGAGATGTAATCTGGCCACCGCTGGCCAACTGAGAATTTCCCCTCCTCCAGGGAAATTCTCAGTGGGTACAAAGCAGGCAGAGGAGGCTCCTACATTAAATTTTCCCTTGCCCTGACATCATAGAGGTTGTGGAGTAGAGAGGGATGGGATGGGACAGACCTCCCCTGTGATAATTTTCAGCTGGCATATGGCCCCTTAGGGATCATAACAAGCTGTAATAAATGAAAGCAGCCCCAAGGGAGCTCTAATGTACATCAGGGTCTGCGTAGATTGAGAATGATGTTGTATGAGAATGTTGTAATGGGCTCCCTGACATCTCACCCCACATTGATCGTATCTCGGCAAAGGAGAAAATCTGGCCCTTTAAGTTCACTATCCAGCCATAATGATCTTAATCTTGTTTAGGCTATGCAATTTCAATGAGAACATCTCAAGCTATCTTGTAACTTTGGCAGCCACAACCCCATCAGTAGGGTGTGGAGGTGCATTCCCAGTCAGCACTGACCAAGAGCATTGAGCCTCAGGAATATTGAAGCAAACAGAACGCCTCCAAGGGTGCTGGGAGCACACTCTGGAGTATTACCTTTCAAAAGGGTACAGGGTGAAGCTGCCCCTTGAGCTGGCCTCCATACACTAGCACCTGTCTAGCTATACCTCCTTTGGGATAAAAAACACCTCATACCCCATGCCTTGACATTCTTGCTTTCTCCTGTTCTCTGCATCTCCAAGGCTCTCTGCATCTCCTCTCGCTGCTTTCCCCCTTAGACACACATGCAAGAGAAATCACAATCTGGCCCGTAGCTTGGGAGGAAACCCTGCAATGTGTACTAATTGGGGCAGAGGAGAGTATACGTGAAATCCTGGCCCCAGCAAAGCCAATGCCAAAGTTCCCATTCACTTCAAGTGGGCCAGGATGTCACACCTTAAATCATTAGGGAAGAGCCAGCCTGTTTCTCTGGGGCAGGGAGGAGAGGGTATGTGCCAAAGCCCCCAAGAGAAAAGCTCTTTGCATGTTGCAAGGGAACTTTAATAGACCAAAAGTTTGGGAGAGATTCTAACAGAGTCCAGCTGCATCATTTCACTCCCACTAACAGCCACTCACAGGGAATCAGAGCCAATAGGGAGGGCAGAAGCCTTGAACAACGCCCAAGTGCAGGGAAATAGAATTCTGCCTACCAAGGCCAATGAGTCTTGGAGAGAGAAAGCTAACCCTGGAAGGTCCATCAAGGAAAAAAGAGCTAAGAACTGGCTGTTTTTCCATGAATTAAATATGCAATGTATTTAATTAACATATTTTTAAGTGCAATCTGATTTATTTTCCATTGGGGAAAAGTGTTTTCATCAATAAAGGGTTCTCTTTTGTGAATCTTTCTAAACTTTTGGAAAGTATCTGAAATAATTTTGCACTGGTAATTTTGAGAGGATTCATACTGACCAAGGAAATGGCGGTATGAAGAACAGAGCATCCACCCCATTCACAAGTTCTTAACTCCCGGCATCCCAGCCCTGTTCAGAGACATAGAGATTATTCTAAAATCTTTTCTTGTCAATCTGATACTCATCGGGCATTCTTCTTAGTACTACCAATAACTGTCACCAAAGCACTGTATTGACACAGTGCAAAAAAGCCACCCATGTGGCGATAGAAAAGAACCTCCTATGAAATCAGTCATGTCAGATATAGTATGTCCATATCAGACACCATGGTGAGGAGTGTGATATAAAATAACTGCATGGATGGATTGACTGAACATTTCTCTATTTAAATTTTCTTTATGTTGTCTACTGTGAATGTTCTATCTTGTATGTTACACAGAAGCACAACATGGTATTACTCTCTGACTCCATTTTTTGTATACAATAAAAAGTTCGTTCTAGCTATCTGAGGTGTTAAATGTGCCACCCCCCCTCGTAATATCTGAGCACCTCTTACTCATCATTGTATTTATCCACACAACACCACTGCAAGGTAGAGGCACACTATTAGCTCTTCAGTCAAGGAAATGTTGAACAATTGTTAGCTAAATTTTCTAAGGATTCTATATATAGTAAGGAAAGAGCTCCAAATGCACTTTGCCCCAGTTTAATCAGAGAAACGAAGGACCAGATCTTCAAAGGTATTTAGGTGCCTAAGGATGCAGTTAGGCACCCAGAGTGATTTTCAAAGGCATCTAGGTACCTAAGAGCTTTTGAAAATTCCACCAGGTTTCTATCTGAATCTTTAGGCACCTAAAGACCGTAGAAAATCTGGTCCTAAGGGTGTGTCTACAGTGCAATTGTACACTCATGGCTGGCCCATGCCTGCTGACTTGGGTTCAGGCTAAAGGGCTGTTTAATTGCAGTGTAGCTATTGGGCTCTGGCTGCAGCTTGATCTCTGGGACCCTCCCAGGCTCCAACCTGAGCCAAAATGTCTACACTGTAATTAAACAGCCCCTTAGCCTGAGCCAGCTGTCAGTTTTTAATTGCAGTGTAGATATACTCTAAGTTTCTTGCCTAGGAAGCTTATAGCAAAGCAGGGATAGAACCTGGCTCTCCCACATCCCAGACTAAACTCCCTAACCACCAGACCATCCTTCCTCTCACTTAACCTTCACCTGTGGAGATCAATCACTTTGCAACATCTGTGCTGAGCGACAAATCAGTTCTTTTCATTCATCTCAAATGTGATGCATTTGTGACACTTTCAGGCTGAGGCTGGTCTCTTCAAAGCAGCCTTGGAGGGTGAGGTGCCTAATTCCTAGTGAAAGGCAACAGAGTTGGGCTCCTTACTCCCATAGGCACCTTTGAGAATCCCCGCCTAACACTTTCATCACATTTCAGGTCAGTTGCCAAAAGCTACTGCTGTAGAGGAGATAAGTTTGGGTTTGCTTGTTCCATATTCGAGAACAAAACAGGCAGATAACCGTGTTTTGCTGTGAGAAATGGGAAATGTTGCGGAGGCAGGTGGCCAAATATCTCTATTAATAGTACTTTAGTGAAGACTTTCACCCATGTTACAAAAGTCATTATTGTTTAAATAACCGCCACAACTTTTGTTACTCCGTGGGCAAAATCCTGCTCTTCTTGAGAGTAGCCATGTGAAGGCTGAGGAGAGGGAAGGGTGTTAGCCCCCATACAGGAACCCTGGGCAATCCTTCTGACACAGGGCAGAGAGGCTGGAAGAGAACATGCCCAGGACTGTGATTTATGGCTGCTCCCATAACTGACAGTAGCTGCAGACCACTGCATAAGGAGAGTAGAGCTGGATTTGTGACCCTGCTGAGAAGTCGGCACGCCACTCTGCCATGGGGCGAATCCGCTGGGCTTCCCCTGGCACTCAGAGTCCTGGTAACTTATCCTGCCCTGAGGCCAAGAGGTTCCAATAGTGGGGAAAGAGGTGTCCTTGGTTTCTTTCCCCCAGGTCCCCGTGTGTACCTATAAAAAGGTAAAGAGCATAGGAAATAAGCACTGCCTGTCTAATCTGTCTAGATATTCACACAGTACCTGAGCATTTATGTGCCCTATATTAGAAAAAAGCATGTACCTTAAAGAAATTTGATATTGAGGTGAATTCCTATAGCTTTATAAAGTTAAATTATGTTTTGGACCACTGAGCCATGTGCATCATCCCAGTCCTTTAGTTTAAGCAGCCCAAGGACAGAAGCCTAGTCTGAACCGTAGTTTGTTTCTACATTCTGATGAACAGGTGGGATCAGAGCTGAACCTTTTAACATCAGAGCAAAGTAGCAACTTGACTGCATTCAGTTTCTGTCTGTTACTTAGCTCTGGGAAAGATGAGGAAAGTGAATAGATGTGGAGTATGTTTAGAGTTTCAGCTTTTCCAGGATGATGAAACCCCCTGGATATTAAACCTCCCAGCTTCCATACCCAGATAGATGGGAAAGGGTCCTCCATACCTATTTCCCCATAGGTATAATGACAAATAGGACATATGTTTTTATTGTATGTATGTGAGGCATGCAACTAAGAAGATATACCTCTTTACATGTGTATGCTATGCACATACCCCCACAAAATTATTTAGTAAATGCTGTGCACAATATATTGTGCATATTGAAATGGATTCCCTGCCACCCAAAATGATCAGTACTGGATGTTGCAGCAAAAGCTATGAAAGAATGAAATAAAAAGAGAGACAGTGTTCTAGAAGGGAATTTTTTTTAACCAAATGTACTTTAGCACTGTAGCTATAACAAACATTTGACTTTCAAAGTCAGTAAATCTGAAAAGCTCAGACTAGTATACAGGGGACTTAGCCAACAAAAGGATCATAAAGTTAAAAAGTCTCTGTTAATCAATGACAAATCTAGTACTTGTTGCTACAATTACAAAGATAATAGTTCCTTTATGTCAGTGCCTTTGGTTTTGCAGCTGTAAAATAGCTTTGAAATTCAGCATTTCAAGTAACAGAAATTAATAGGAGGTCATTTTTACCAGAGAAATTTTAGGGGCCCATCCTCTCTAATCATCATTAAAAAACTAAATCCACAGGAGAAGAGGCACTTTACTGATTGTCAAGTGGAAGCTATTATTCATTTGATGAAGCTCTTGGCACAGTGCCATTTATTCTGCTGTAGAGCCTGCTGGTTGCTCTACTTCATCGCATGCAATCAAGGTTGTTTCTGCCTGCCAAGAGTTATTTATAGAGTGAGGGGGGGGGGAAGCCAATATGTTCTCCTTCAAAAACAACTTTCAAACTTTGTCAGTGAATAAACTGTTTCCTTACTTCCTGAGTGACACTCTTTTATTTCAAGCCCCAAATGTAAGAAAACAAAAATATGTTCCTAGATTTCATATGCTCTCAAAACATAGAGATGAATCTAATGCCACACACATTTCCATGCAAAATCATCTGATTCCTTTGGATTAAGAGTTCACTTAGCCACAGACTTATCAGAATGTAGGGTTGCCACCTGTCCAGGTTTTCCTACAATCGTCCCATTTTTGAGGTAGCTGTCCTGGGAAATGGTCAGGGGTACTCAGTACACACTGCCAGCTGCCCAGTTTTATGGGCTCATTAAAATACCGGATGTCCTGATTTTTTGTACCTCAGAGAAGAAGTCCTGGAACTAGGGATGCGGCAGCATCCCCTAGCTTGAAGCGGTTTCTATTATATACAGGGTTTCCAGTTTTGTTCAATGGCTTTCAGCATCAGCAGGATAAAAATTATTCCAATGCCACTGCCTCAGAGGTAACAACCCTATCAGAATGTCTGGTCAGTTTTGCAGCATTTCAGCCATGTTGGATGGAGATTCATTTACTCAGCAAAGGAATCTAACAAATCTTTATTATGGCAAAACACTCAGCAAGTGGTGATCAATTATTCACAGGTGAGAAAATCACCAGGATTATCTCATCCCAGTTGCCTCCAGCACCAGCCAATACAGCTTCAACCCCCCTTTCTTATGCAAACTTATTCATAAAACTTCCTGTTATCTCTTCTTATACATACGTATTCATTTTTCATTTCCACATTAACTCTCCTCCCACATTAGTGCAGGTTTAATGTTAGTTCAAGCTGTCTTTTCTAGCTTTTAATTACTTATCTTTTAATTACTTATCTTTTTCTCACAAACATGATTACTCTGCAATTTCTTACAAATACACACAGTTCTACTTATGCTTAAGCTGTTAAATGTTATCAGAACAGACTCTTAAAATTCACAGCAAGCTTCTGTCAGGCCAGTTACTTGTTTTCCCATAAATATCCATGTAGAGCAAGAACGTGGAATACACCTCCTCTGGGAGGGCCCCTCACAGTGGATGCATCCATGTGGTATGTTTGCACATGGGGGGTGTGGACACCCTTTGCTCAGGGAAGGGGGCTCTGTGGCTGTTCCAAATCAACCAACCTGAAGGTGACCATTGGGATCAGACCTTGGATGGAGTCAATGGGTTTTCACTTACACACAAATCAGAAGCTAATGTAGAGAGTGTTTGTGTTAGGGGCAGGGGGTGAATTTCACTCTCAAAGCCTAATGCACTACTGCCTAATTATTTATACCTGTGCAAAGTGAGTATAAATACTACCATCCTGGTCTGCTAGGATCTTATACCCATCTGCACAGGTGTCAATGATACAGTAGAGAATCAGGTCTTGAGCGCTTGTTTCTGATCTCACACTGGTGGAATAGCACCCGCGTAAAATCTGTACATGAGAGGCCAAAATCAGACTTTTAACATTCAAGTGCTGAATCTTGGATTTGTTTTTAAAAACAAATCCAAGTAAACTATAGACTGTTCCAAACAGAGAAAGGGGAATGTTACACCCAACGTCAATAAAAGTGTTACAGGCTCCTGGGATGGATTCGTCAGCATGGAACTGGCCAATATTACATTATCTTGGCAAAATTCGAGTTTATACAGTTCATTAAAACAGAAAGTGAATCACAGCCATTATCATTCTTGGAACCATTGCTAATCCTCCACTTTCAGATCTGTAGTATTTTCAGAAATATCAACGGTCCCTTTAAACAGTTTTGGAGGGTCAGATTCTGATGCCTCTGCTCATACTGAGTAGCACTTTACTCCACAAGTGACCCACTGATTTCATTGGGAGCATTCGTGAAATAAGATACTATTCAACATGAGTAAGGGGATCAAATCTGTCCCAAAGCCTCCATCTGCTGTCTAATGTTCCTGTTTTGAGTGGACAGTGGTGCAAAGTAGGGAAACAAATTCCAAACTTGGCCAAATTCACCATTCAGGCAAAGCATATAAAGATGCAAAAATGAAATGGTTGCTAGGATTTTATAGAAGAATTATATAGACCTATTGCCTAAACAGGGAGCTGACTGCAGACCCTGCTTTGCTAGCCAAAATCTCAGGCACTGAACAAAAAAGTGAAAACGGCTTTGTAGTGCACTCCGAACTGTTCATCTTCAATCTCTTATTTATTTTTTGATTGATTGATGCAAAATTTGAAATAGATTAACAAATGTCCAATAAACCAGAATTTGTTAAAAATACTGGAAGCCACTAAAGACCAATTGCCATTGCTAGATTGCTCTGTAATCTCTTCAGTAAAGAAAATGTTGAACAATTGTTAGCCAATTTTCTAAGAATTTTATACATAATAAGCAAAGTACATTCGGAGCTCTTGATTTAACAAAATACCCTGAATTATGCATTTGTGTCATGACAAGTACTGTAGGCAACGTTTATACAACCATGCAAATTGTATGTAAAAATCTAATTTGCACATGATGAAATGCCCATTTTCCTCCATATATGACACATGAGATAATTCTAGGGTAGAATATACTACATCTGCTATGCAATAACTACAGAGAATCTTGATCAAAAAGGTATTATTCTAATAAAGACTAGCAAAGTCATTGTTCTATCTGGAATATAAAAGCAGATGTATAAATCCTGGGAAAATCATGTGTGGTTTGAGGATTATTCATCTGAGTTGGTTTTCTCATTGGATAGCATGCCAAACTCCGGACACGAAAACACGTTATGCTGAATAGCAAACACCAATCATCAACTTTCCTGTGGTTTAAAAATTATACCTCTTCCTTGGGATATGATTAAGCCTCACAAAGCATCAGAAAACAGAGGGAAGTATGTCTATATGCCTCGGAGCTGAAAAGTAAGTAACTGTGTATAGTACCAAAAAAAAAGAAAAGAAGGAGGATCGGATGGCTGGATGTATATTTCCGAGGTCTGTGCAACAGTGCAATACACGAATGCAATAAGGATAACCGCATAATTACCGGATGTAATGACATTCCCCCCACCCAGAATAGAAATGCAGCATGGCATTACAAAAAAATAAAAACAAATAAATGTGAGGGAAACCTAAAGCAGCACAAAATGCAGAAACATGACCCCACACTGTGAGTTCTGGCCCTCGGAAAAGGGGGGTTGCCTTTTCCCAGAAGCATTTAAGCCATTATTCATCCAAATGCCAGTACCATATGTATGACCCTCCTGCAACACATGGAAAAGGACATCTGCATTGTCTGGCAGAAGGCTCTCTTTTAAAAAGCTAAATACAGATTGGAGTGTATGGAACAATCTATTGGGCCCTTAGGACAAAAATTCTCATCACCAACTTATACCCTAAAGACAAGAAAGGAAAATTGAAGACAGGGCACTGAAAGCTCAGCAATTTATATTCTGCTTTGCCTTATTTGGCCATTTAATGTTATATTGTCATACAAGTTTCCAGTCAACAGGGTACTGTTACATTGTTTAGTGATTAATGTGACACAGGGTGGCATGAAGAACAACAAAAAGCATTTTATAGGCTCAACATTAAACAAAGTCGGTTCGCACACCAATTTTAGACTGGAGTAACTGCATGAATTTCACTGGCGTTACTCCTGGTTTACACTGGTGTGAGAGGAAAATCAGCCCCTCTGTTCCTTTATTTGTCTATAGTCCAGGTTTGTGCAGTGCCTAGCACAATGGGGCCTTGGTCCTGACTGAGGCCTCTAGGAACTACTGTAATAGAAATAATTCATAATAAAATAATGCAGCATTGGCCTCAGCAGTGCAAACTTCCCCTCTCTGCTCCAATACCAACAGAAGAACCCTGGCCTGAAGGAAGAACCCCAAGCATACCTCATGCTTAGTAAGTCCATGGCCTCTTTCTGAGACTGACAATTATCACTAGTTGTGGTGGTGATTATTGTGTCTCAGTTGGGGTCTGGAGTAAGCTCATGTCAGATAGGTTTTTATTGAAGTGAATAAGGCTCTCTCTCTATTTTAAACAAGAGAAATATTCTAAGAGCTAACTTTAAATCCCAAATTGAGAAAGAAAGGTTATATCATTCATCTCTTGTAGTGTTTTGGTTTCACCTGCCTGTTAGATTTCAGCCTTATCAGGGAAAGAGCATTGGCAACAGTTGATGGAATTCTCCATGCAGACAAATTCAGAAGAGAGCCACAAATGGAATAAAAAAGTAACAAACTAAAACAGGTAACGTTTGAAGCTGTAGCTTCCCCTTAAAGCCATCTGGATTCAACAGACACACCATAAAGGAATCAAGCTGTAGAATGTGTTTCCATGTAAGTTTCCTGCTCCTCTCTACCTAACAAGTTACACAAACTGGTTCTGCTGCCTCTTGTACCTTCCAACAGTGACTGTGTTGGGAGAGGAAAAGAAGAGAATCAGTTCTCAAATCATTTGTAAACAGCAACAATAGGCCAAAGGGGTTTGGCAAAACTCGGGTGCATTCAGGATCAAGAAGCCAAATTCACTGACTTCAATGGAGTTATATCGGGGATGAATTTGTGTCAAAAAGTATTTTGATAACCACCTAGACTATGACCTTAGCTGATGTCACCATATGTTTCTGGACATTCCTGGAACCACTGCTGCTGGAATTGATGCTTCTGGGAAGACTGTGGCAATGCTGTTAGGGTACAGAAGCCCATTTGTTTTCCCTAAACCAGGGAGTTCATTCCAGAGCTGGCTGGGAAATGGTTTGTGTTACAGAGAAAAAGTTACAGTTACACAAAAACAAAAAATGTTTCATTTTCTTTGAAGTTTTTCTTTAAAATCTTTTGGGTTTTATTAAAAAAAAAAAATCCCCTCCACCCCACGTCACCCCTGCACACACACACACACAACGACAGTGTTTCAGCTTCCAGCCAAATATTTTTGCTTTTCCATTATTTGGTGAAAATTCAATTTGGTTGAAATGTCCAATTTGACAAAAAGACTATTTTTCATCAAAAAACAAATGAAAAATTTCAACCAGCTCTGGTTAATTCCCTGCTTAGGCCTTGTATAATGTATGGGATAGCGTAATGAGGTGGGGTTGAGAACTCAGTCAAGCTCTTAGAGGAATACTGGAAACTCTCTACTGCCAGCTACTGGCTAGTCTGCAGTGGAAAGGAGAGCCTGCGAGAGAGCAGAAGCCCAGACCCATTGGGGTACAGGGCTAGACTGCAAGCCAAGTTGTGAGTGTCTGTTTCCTGGTTACATAATACCATTATGCTCATGTTTGGTCAAGGAATTGTATGACTGGAAGGGACCTCAAGAGGTCATCTAGTCTCATTCCCTGCACTCATGGCACGACTAAGCATTATCTAGATCAGGGGTTCTCAAACTTCATTGCACAGTGACCCCCTTCTGCCAACAAAAATTACTACATGACCCCAGGAGGGGGGACCAAAGCCAGAGCCCACCTGAGTCTCACAGCCCAGGATGGGGGGGCCAAAGCCCAAGTCCCACAGCCCAGGATGGTGTGGGGGGGGGTAGTAAAACCTGAGTCCCACCACCCCAGGCAGAGGGGCTAAAGCCGAAGCCCAAGGGGCTTCAGCCCTGGGTGAGGGGCCTGTAACCTGAGTCCCACCACCCAGAGCTGAAGCCCTCGGGCTTCAGCTTCAGCCCCAGTGGTGGGGCTTGGGCTTTGGCCCCCTGGTGCTGGGGCTCAGGTTTTGGCTTCAGGCTCGAGCAAGTCTAATGCCAGTCCTGGAGATCCCATTAAAACAGAGTCACAATCCACTTTGGGATCCTGACCCACAGTTTGAGAACCGCTGACATAGACCATCCCTGACAGGTGTTTGTCTAACATGCTCTTTAAAAAAAAAATAACCAGTCCACTCAAAAGACCTTCAAAAATAAAATCTTACTGACTGAAAATGTGGACATATCTCTGTGGCAAACCTGATAGGAATTTTGGTCTCACTTGGGACTAAATCGTAAAATAGTTTGGGGGGAGGAGGGGTTGTTACCGTTACTGAACTTGCTGATTCATTCCACGAGCTTACACTCTGCCATATTATTTCTGGCAATAGCCCTGTCATGTCTAAATATCAGCAGCCCTATTCATTTGGAATAAGCACAACATTACTTACAAACATGGCAGAGATACCAACGCCACCCAGAGGTTCTGTTTCCAGGCTGGCACATCCTCCTGTACAAGGTTCCCTTTACTAAGGAAATATTTTACTATATGCTAATGTATGTGGACACTAGCTGTGAAAGACCTGCAGCATGGCAATGAGGAAAATGCTGTGTAATTAAAGTGACTGTATTCACCTACTGACACGTTGTTTAATTGGTGTTAGTGACCGCAAGTACATTGAGATTGATGGCCTAGCAGAGACATGTTAGCCTTTGGACCTGATACATCCCCTGTTGATTTAATATAAACATATGGGGGAAGTGCCTTTGTCTTTAAAACCAGGGATTTCCACTTTACATACACCGACAAATAATTGCTTTGTTTTGTTTCATTTTATTCTATCAAATGTCTGTTGTTTTCAGTAGTTAGTTACCACTGAAGCCCAGCATGCCTATGATGCAACTGGGCACAAGCTTATAGTATATACAAGGAAAATAACAATGGCGTTATTCATGTATTGAGCCGTTTGGTTACGCACATTTCCCTGATCAACTGGATTTGTTGGCCTTCTTTGTTCTTGGTGACAAGCTATTCAGGGGCTTCCTTGATCAGACCTTTCAAGAGGCTGCAGACAAGAGGCTTCCAGGATGTGCTATTTTTTTTTTTTTTTTTTTAAAGAGGACAGGCACTTCACAGTTCTGCTGAGACAGATCATTTTCCATTGATGCCTTGGGAAACTTTTTAAAGGTTTATGGTTCCAGAGAGATAGTATCTTGTGAGGTTTTTCCGAGGGGCTGTGATGACCTACCCCAACCCTACTTTAAGAACTGCAGTATTTAACAAGGGTTTGTAAGGTGCCCTGCCTTGGGGGCTCTTAGGAAAAGGTCTCACTTAGGACCAAATCCCCTCTTATGTAACTAGTCCAAATAAATAAGATGGGCATAGTTGTGCTCCACAGGAGCCATAACCCTGTTCATTGCTTTCCCTCCTATGTCCCTAGAAGAGAGAGTCATCTCTCACTTAACCTCAAAAGAGTCATCTACCGCTCATCTGCTTTCTTTCTTCAGTTTTGCTGTTTCTCTGGTGTCCAGCCCCAAACTCTTTGCCAAGCCCTACAGCAACCACCACAAAAAGGAACAGAGATCACTTTCACATACAAACATTAAGACAAGGGACAAACCATCAGAAGAGAGTCTGGAGGGACAGCATTTTGCATTGGCCACTTACATTTGCTTCATTACTCCAAACACAGAACTTCACATTGCTACAAACAATGTACAACTCCAATGAGTGCATAAAGAATTGAGAGGGCAATAAAACAAAAAGCAAGAGGTGGGTGAGAAATGGGAAAGGTAGAGTAATAATGAGAAGAACGGGAAAAGAAGTTCAAGAATTCCCTGCAGTCCAGCAAACAATTTTCTCTTCTTCTGTACGAGGACCATCTTTTCATTTTATGTGTGGGCAGTGCCAAGTACAATGAAGCCCTGATGCCTAATTTGGGCCTCTAGGTATTATCACAATACAAAACAATCAATAACAACAACATGCCCATGCACCCACTTGATGCTTTTGAGAACAGTGCTGCAAAATAAAAGGCCAACATCTGCTGTATAATAATCTAGACTTTAATTTAATAATTTAAATGGGAAAAAATCTGCCCTACGACTCCAGGCAACCCCATTGACTTTGATGGGTTTTCTCAAAATCAAGGAGGAATTTGATCCCTTGGGCAATGTCTAAGGTTTCTGTACAACAAAAGTGAAGATTCTGCAACTGTTACACTAGGAAGTGCAACATGTTTATTATTTGCTCTGCAATGGGGAATCAAAAAGCAAACCCTAATGTGCGTGCACCTGAAGGTGAGAGAGAGTTCTCCAGGCATCAAAAATAGCTACAGAAAGAAAGAAGAGAAGACAGTCATGGAGTTCTGGATCCCTTAGAGGAACTGGAAAAATGACATAGCCTGAAATATCCCATTTGATTTCCTTGGCCCCAATTCAACAAGGCACTTAAGCACGTGGTCACTTTAAGCATGTGAGTAATCCCAATTATGTCAATTATTTTACATATTATTAACTATTATTATTATTTTATTATATACTGTTGGATAAACTGAAAGCCAAACAAAACTGAAGTCAATGAGAATGCTCAGATACTTAACGTTACATGTATGCTTAAGTCATTTGCTGTACTGGGGGCTTTATCCTTGCCAAAAACCAATTTAGTTGATTTTGCTTCATTAATCTTAAAAAAAAAAATCTTCCAATTATTTAAAAGAAATATATCTCCTTTGGCTGCGGTGATCCCTGCCTCTTGTGGGATGTAGAAAAACCATTGCAAAACAATAATAATCCATTCTACATGCAACTTGGAGCTCACTACTTCTCAGATGCCCTTCTGCTACATAGGGATATGGCTGTGCGCTCAAAGGGAATTACTGCAGATGTAGCAGCTGACAAAAGTATTTAATTATTTCAACATAGAAGTTTAAGGGAATCATTTTTATACCAATAACATTTATACATTAGCCAAAAGGGCTCTCGACAATAGGTAGTTTTAGGATTGGTTAAGTCAAGGCTAATTTTTAATAAACCACTCCTTATTAAGTAAATCTACAATAAACTATGGTAACGGCCCATAATAGAATGGCTCACAATAATATAACTATTAATTATCTGTATCACAATAATACATATAGGACCCAAATGATATCAGCCCCCTTTGTACCAGGTGATATACTTATACACAGTAAGATACAGTCCTTATCCAGAAGAGTTCACAATCTAAATAGAGAAGACTGATAAAAGGAGGAGGGGAACCAGAGGCACAAAGAGGTGAAGTGACTTACCAAGATCACACAGCAGGTCAGCAACAGAATTCTATTCTCTTGAGCCTTAATCTACTGCTCCATTCACGGGACCACACAGCCTCTTTAGATCAGTGGTTTTCAACATATTAATCATTGTGGGCTGCATATTCAGCCCACAATGTGTTACTTGGGCCGCAGGTTGAGAACCATAGCATCCCCCTCCCCACAGCTATGCCCAGCGCCCCCAGCCCAGAGACCCCTCCACAGAGTGGGGCCAGAAGCAAAGCCCCGGTGGCAGGGCCGGGCAGCAGGGACCCCAGACCCAGTTGTGTGGGACTGGGCGGCAGCCCCGACCCCACCACCAACCCCAACCCCTGCTGTTTGGAGCTGGGCGGCAGCCCTGACCCTGGACCCTGTTGTAATGGGCCATGCAGCAGCCCCAATCCTGACCCTGGATCCTGCTGTAGGGGGCTGGGCGGCAACCCCGACCTGACCCCACCGCCAACCCCAGACCCTATTGCAGGGAGCTGGGTGGCAACCCAGACCACGCCACATGGCAGCCCCAGCCCTTGACCCCACCATCCTTTTGCACACAGCTGGGCCGCACTGTGTGCTAATTGGGCCGCGTGTGGCCAGTGGGCTGCAGGTTGAGAACCACGGCTCTAGATAGTGCCTCTGCTGGGTTTATGCCATTATTTTACATTCATGTAGTATTTTTACTACGACAAACAATTAATTCTAGCCATTTGTGGATGTTTCAGTTCCCATGAGAGATTTACGGGCCATGGTTTATCTTAAGGTTCCATTTATAAATCATTGGATAAAGGGTTAATAAATGATCAATAGATGTTTTAATACATTGTTAATCCATTCTTATAGATTGTTATGGAGTCCAACAGGTTACTTATAACTGTCTAGAACACCTTCTGCTGATGTGCTTGAAACCATCTATAACAAATTCTACTTATGTTTGTAGCATCTATTAACCCTTAGTAATATTTTGTAAACTGTTTATAAATGGAACCTTAAGACAAAGTGTGACTAAGCTAAGTAAACAAGGAACCTTCCCCTAGTGGTCTAGAGGCTCCAGGCTATCCATTAATGACCTACCATTAGAACTGACCCAAAAGACACAGTGGTTATGGCTATTTGATGGAAATGTAAGATCAACATCCTATTTAAAAATGAAAAGTTAGTTCACTAATCTCTTGTAACATTAAAGTTGAAGTACAGTTTATCCTTTGTTGAGAAATTAGTCAGGGTATATTTCCTTTTTAAAAGAACTGAAAAGGATAGTTTTCTGTAATAGTTTGTCCACTGAACACAAAAGTGAATTCACATCCCTTATTATCCAGATAATTTGGATTTTACCTAGAGTATATACAAGACAGGGCACATAGGTAAGATAACACTTCTCCTTGTTACATTACAGTTAACATGTGGTGTTGACCTGAAAGTGAATGGAGAGTGAAATTTCAGGCCGGTGTCAATCCAATTAATATGTTTGCAAAATCAGCATAATCAAAACCATAGCTGCCTCTTGTACATCAATGCTACTATACATTTACCTCCATTTAAACCTTTCTCGTCCGCCTGTTATGTCAAGGTTCCTCCCCCACTCTGAACTCTAGGGTACAGATGTGGGGACCTGCATGAAAAATCTCCTAAGCTTATCTTTACCAGCTTAGGTCAAAACTTCCCCAAGGTACAAAGTATTCCACCCGTTGTCCTTGGAATGGCCGCTACCACCACCAAACTAATACTGGTTACTGGGGAAGAGCTGTTTGGACGCGTCTTTCCCCCCAAAATACTTCCCAAAACCTTGCACCCCACTTCCTGGACAAGGTTTGGTAAAAAAGCCTCACCAATTTGCCTAGGTGACTACAGACCCAGACCCTTGGATCTTAAGAACAATGAACAATCCTCCCAACACTTGCACCCCCCCTTTCCTGGGAAATGTTGGATAAAAAGCCTCACCAATTTGCATAGGTGACCACAGACCCAAACCCTTGGATCTGAGAACAATGAAAAAGCATTCAGTTTTTTACAAGAAAACTTTTAATAGAAAATAGAAGTAAATAGAAATAAAGAAATCCCCCCTGTAAAATCAGGATGGTAGATATCTTACAGGGTAATTAGATTAAAAAAACATAGAGAACCCCTCTAGGCAAAACCTTAAGTTACAAAAAAGATACACAGACAGAAATAGTTATTCTATTCAGCACAATTCTTTTCTCAGCCATTTAAAGAAATCATAATCTAACACATACCTAGCTAGATTACTTACTAAAAGTTCTAAGACTCCATTCCTGGTCTATCCCTGGCAAAGACCAGCATACAGACAGACACAGACCCTTTGTTTCTCTCCCTCCTCCCAGCTTTTGAAAGTATCTTGTCTCCTCATTGGTCATTTTGGTCAGGTGCCAGCGAGGTTACCTTTAGCTTCTTAACCCTTTACAGGTGAGAGGAGCTTTCCCCTGGCCAGGAGGGATTTCAAAGGGGTTTACCCTTCCCTTTATATTTATGACACGCCCCCCAAATCTCAGCTAGGGTGAAACACTGGCTGGGATTTCTTCCTGGAGCTCTAGGAAAAACAGAGTTAATAAGACACATGCATCTCTAAATATACTACCAAGTACATAAAGACTAACAATATTTTCCACATCTTAAGGACGATTTTAACCAGTTGATTCTGGGAAACTTTCACGGGAGAGTGCATCAGCCACTTTGTTAGAAGCTCCTGAGATGTGTTGGATGTCGAAATCAAAATCTTGGAGAGCTAAACTCCACCGAAGAAGTTTTTTGTTAGTTTCTTTGACGGTGTGAAGCCACTTTAGTGCAGCATGGTCGGTTTGCAGGTGGAAACGCCGTCCCCAAACATATGGGCGTAGCTTTTCCAGAGCGTAGACAATGGCATAACATTCTTTTTCAGTGACTGACTAGTTGCTTTCCCTCTCAGACAGTTTTTTGCTGAGAAACACTACAGGGTGGAATTCTTGATCAGGTCCTTTTTGCATTAAAACTGCTCCCACACCACGCTCGGATGCATCTGTGGTTACTAGGAACGGTTTGTCAAAGTCTGGGGCCCTTAGTACAGGGTCA
This sequence comes from Eretmochelys imbricata, assembly GCF_965152235.1. NCBI lineage: Eukaryota > Metazoa > Chordata > Testudines > Cheloniidae > Eretmochelys > Eretmochelys imbricata. The sequence continues at coordinate 85,129,485 of NC_135579.1, read as the reverse complement.
GACATGAGTGTCGCTTTAAGCTTGTTAAAGGCCTTCTGACACTTTCCGGTCCACTGAACAGCATTTGGCTGTTTCTTTTTGGTTAGGTCTGTCAGTGGGGCAGCGATTTGGCTGTAGTGCGGTACAAATCGTCTGTAATAACCAGCCAAGCCTAAGAAGGATTGAACCTGTTTCTTTGACTTTGGGACAGGCCACTTTTGGATAGCATCCACTTTGGCCTGTAGGGGGCTGATAGTCCCTTGACCCACCTGGCGTCCAAGGTAAGTCACTCTGTTTAGGCCTATTTGACACTTCTTAGCCTTAACAGTTAGTCCTGCCTCCCTTATGCGCTCAAGGACTTTGTGTAGATGTTCCAGGTGGTCTGCCCAGGAATCCGAAAATATGGCCACGTCGTCAAGGTAGGTGACTGCATATTCTCCTAATCCCGCTAGGAGACCATCTACAAGTCTTTGGAAAGTGGCGGGTGCATTTCGCAGCCCGAAAGGGAGCACATTAAATTCATACAGCCCGAGATGTGCGATGAAGGCTGACCTTTCCTTGGCAGATTCATCTAGCGGTACCTGCCAGTACCCCTTGGTTAAGTCCAAGGTAGAGATGAACTGGGCCCGTCCCAGTTTCTCTAATAGTTCATCTGTGCGGGGCATTGGATAGTTGTCTGGGCGAGTTACAGCATTTAGCTTACGGTAGTCCACGCAAAAACGTATTTCCCCATCTGGTTTGGGAACTAGAACCACTGGAGATGCCCATGCACTTTCAGAGGGGCGGATTACACCCATCTGTAACATATCCTGGATCTCCCATTCTATAGCAGTTTTAGCTTGAGGAGACACCCGGTAAGGTTGGACCCTAATTGGGTGAGCATTACCTGTGTCAATGGAGTGGTATGCCCGTTCAGTCAGTCCTGGGGTGGCTGAGAACGTTGGCGCGTAGCTAGTGCACAGCTCCTGGATCTGCTGTCGCTGCATACGCCCAAGGGTCATGGAGAGGTTCACCTCTTCCACACCACCAGCACATTTCCCTTCGTAGTAGACACCTTCAGGCCACTCAGCATCATCTTCTCCCTGGGCTGTAAACTGACAAACCTTTAATTCTCTGGAATAAAAGGGCTTTAGAGAATTAATATGGTACACCTTAGGCTTTCGGTTGGAGGTGGGGAATGCTATGAGATAATTAACAGCTCCCAGGCGCTCCTGGACCATGAATGGCCCTTCCCACGATGCTTCCATTTTATGGGCCTGGAGCGCCCTTAAGACCATGACCTGGTCTCCTACTTTGAAGGAACGCTCTCTGGCATGTTTATCATACCAGGCTTTTTGCTCTTTTTGAGCATCCTGTAAGTTTTCTCTAGCAAGGGCTAAAGAGGTTCGGAGGGTGTTTTGTAGGTTGGTTACAAAGTCCAGAATGTTAGTTCCTGGAGAAGGTGTAAATCCCTCCCATTGCTGCTTCACCAACTGCAATGGCCCCTTAACCTCACGGCCATATACAAGTTCAAATGGGGAAAACCCTAAACTGGGATGTGGTACAGCTCTGTAGGCAAAGAGCAACTGCTGCAACACTAGGTCCCAATCATTGGAGTGCTCATTTACGAATTTACGTATCATGGCCCCCAAAGTTCCATTAAACTTCTCCACCATGCCATTTGTTTGATGGTGGTAAGGAGTGGCAACCAAGTGATTTACCCCATGAGCTTCCCAAAGGTTTTTCATAGTTCCTGCCAGAAAATTAGTCCCTGCATCTGTGAGGATGTCGGAGGGCCAACCTACGCTGGCAAAAATGTCTGCTAGTGCCTGGCACACACTTTTAGCCCTGGTGTTGCTTAGAGCTACTGCTTCCGGCCATCGGGTGGCAAAATCCATGAAAGTCAGTATGTACTGCTTTCCTCTGGGTGTCTTTTTCGGAAAAGGACCCAGAATATCCACAGCTACTTGTTGAAATGGAACTTCAATGATGGGGAGTGGTTGTAGAGGGGCTTTGACCTGGTCTTGGGGTTTTCCCACTCTTTGGCACACCTCACAAGACTGGACATAGGTAGAAACATCCTTGCCCATTCCCTCCCAGTGGAATGACCCCCCCAAACGGTCTTTGGTCCTGTTCACCCCAGCATGGCCACTAGGGTGATCGTGGGCTAAGCTCAAGAGCTTGGCCCGGTATTTAGTTGGAACTACCAACTGTCTCTGAGGATGCCAGTCTTCCTGGTGTCCACCAGAAAGAGTTTCCTTGTATAAAAGTCTTCTTTCTACAACAAACCTGGATCGATTAGAAGAGCTGAGAGGCGGTGGGTTGCTCCGTGCCACCGTCCAAGCTCTCTGGAGGCTTTCATCTGCTTCCTGTTCGGTCTGGAACTGTTCCCTTGATGCTGGGGACATCAGTTCCTCATTGGATTGTGGACCTAGGCTTGGTCCCTCTGGAAGCGATATAGGGGATGGAGCTGTTTTTGTTGACTGTGAACCGCTCTCCGCTGGTGCACTATGTTGGGATTCAGGCTCCGGCTGAGCCTCTTGTGTAGGGTTATCGGCTGCTGCCAGTTCAGGTTCAGTGGGGCCCTCTGGTGTTGAGGTTGCAAGTACTGGATTCAGTGCTGACACTGGGTCTGGTGTTGGTTGTTCGGCGGGTTCCGGTTCTGGGACTGGTTCCGTCTGGGTCTCTGGGACTGGATCCACTACTGCTGTTGCAGACATTGGCCTGGGGTCCGGGTCCATCACCTCTGACCGGGTCCTGATAGAAGTTTCCGGAACAGAGCTAGGCCTCACGGCTTGTTTAGCCTGGCTGCGGGTGACCGTTCCCACCCTCTTGGCCTGCTTCACATGATTGGCCAAGTCTTCCCCCAACAGCATGGGGATGGGATAATCATCATAGACTGCAAAAGTCCACAGTCCTGACCAGCCCTTGTACTGGACAGGCAACTTGGCTGTAGGCAAATTGAAAGAGTTGGACTTGAAGGGTTGAATCGTCACTTGGATCTCTGGGTTGATTAAATTGGGGTCCACTAAGGAAGCATGGATAGCTGACACTTGTGCTCCAGTGTCCCTCCACGCGGTGACCTTCTTCCCGCCCACACTCACAGTTTCCCTCCGCTCCAAGGGTATCTGGGAGGTATCTGGGCCTGTGGACCTCTGGTGTGATTCCGGTGCAATGAACTGTAATCTGTTGGGGTTCTTGGGGCAGTTGGCCTTCACATGCCCCAGCTCGTTACACTTAAAACATCGTCCATCTGACGGGTCACTGGGGCGAGGAGGGTTGCTGGAGAACGGGGTGGCAGGACGATAAGGGGTCTGGAGGGTTCTTTGGGAGGTAGGTGGGGCCTTGGGCGGCCCCCGGTAATAGGGTGTGGTCTGGGGTGGTCCCTTCTGGTCTCCGCTCCAACTGCGACCAGTTTTCTTCTTCTCTGCCACCTCCACCCATCTGGCTCCAATCTCTCCTGCCTCGATTACAGTTTTGGGTTTCCCATCTAGGATGTATCTTTCTATTTCCTCAGGAACACCCTCTAAGAATTGTTCCATTTGCATTAGGAAGGGCAAATTTACTGGAGATTCAACACTTGCTCCTGATATCCAGGCATCCCAATGTTTCACAATGTGGTAGGCATGTCGGGTAAATGACATGTCTGGTTTCCACCTTAGGGCTCTGAACCTCTGACGAGACTGCTCGGGTGTTATCCCCATTCTGACTCTCGCCTTGGATTTAAACAGTTCATACTTGTTCATGTGTTCTTTAGGCATTTCAGCTGCCACCTCAGCTAAGGGTCCACTGAGCTGCGGCCTCAGCTCTACCATGTATTGGTCAGTAGAGATGTTGTACCCAAGGCAGGCCCTTTCGAAGTTTTCTAAGAAGGCCTCAGTATCATCACCTGCCTTGTAGATGGGGAACTTTCTGGGATGGGAAGTGGTACCTGGAGAAGGATTGCTAGGGTTTGTTGGTATATTCTGCTGGGCCTTTATCCTCTCCACTTCCTCCACATGCTTCCTCTCTTTTTCCTTCTCCTCCTTCACATGCTTCCTCTCTTTTTCCTTCTCCTCCTCCACATGCTTCCTCTCTTTTTCCTTCTCCTCCTCCACATGCTTCCTTGCCTCCATTTCCCTCTTGTGGGCAGCCTCCTGTACCTCCTTCTCCAGCCGCATGAGTTCTATCTGTCTTTCATGTTCCCTTTGTTTTTCCTCAGCCTGAAATTTGGCTAATTCCAGCTGTAGTCGAGCTGAGGATTTGGTCATTCTAACCTCTCTGTTTTTAACTAACTTTACACCCGAGGTTTAGAAATAAACAAACAAAACTTGGCTGTAAAATTTTGCTGTGCTGGAATAGAATACCTATTCTCTGATAGTGATTGTCAGCCTACAGAAAAAGACAATTCCCTTGTCTCTGCTCTGGGCCCAACTTAAAGCAAAAAAATTCCAACTACTTGGAAACCTGCTTATCCAGCCCAAAGAAAAAGCAAATGGGTAGAACACATACCCCCTATTTACTTTTAGGAAGAAAAGAAAAAAAAAACTCTGGGTTCGAAGACTGTGAATTTCCCTGCAGGAGTTAAGTACCCTGCCTCCAGGCAAAGAAAACCTGCAATTCACAAGATAATCCCCTTTTGTCTCTGCTTGGCCACAAAGCAGAGAAAAACAATCTGCTTTCAGTTTCAACTGCTTTCTGGACTTCCTTTCCAAAGGAAAAAATAATTTCTTTTTAAAATCTGTATTTCTAGTTCAAAAAATCTCAACTGGATCTCAAAATGATTTCAGGTTAATCCCACCACTATGCCACCATGTCAAGGTTCCTCCCCCACTCTGAACTCTAGGGTACAGATGTGGGGACCTGCATGAAAAATCTCCTAAGCTTATCTTTACCAGCTTAGGTCAAAACTTCCCCAAGGTACAAAGTATTCCACCCGTTGTCCTTGGAATGGCCGCTACCACCACCAAACTAATACTGGTTACTGGGGAAGAGCTGTTTGGACGCGTCTTTCCCCCCAAAATACTTCCCAAAACCTTGCACCCCACTTCCTGGACAAGGTTTGGTAAAAAAGCCTCACCAATTTGCCTAGGTGACTACAGACCCAGACCCTTGGATCTTAAGAACAATGAACAATCCTCCCAACACTTGCACCCCCCCTTTCCTGGGAAATGTTGGATAAAAAGCCTCACCAATTTGCATAGGTGACCACAGACCCAAACCCTTGGATCTGAGAACAATGAAAAAGCATTCAGTTTTTTACAAGAAAACTTTTAATAGAAAATAGAAGTAAATAGAAATAAAGAAATCCCCCCTGTAAAATCAGGATGGTAGATATCTTACAGGGTAATTAGATTAAAAAAACATAGAGAACCCCTCTAGGCAAAACCTTAAGTTACAAAAAAGATACACAGACAGAAATAGTTATTCTATTCAGCACAATTCTTTTCTCAGCCATTTAAAGAAATCATAATCTAACACATACCTAGCTAGATTACTTACTAAAAGTTCTAAGACTCCATTCCTGGTCTATCCCTGGCAAAGACCAGCATACAGACAGACACAGACCCTTTGTTTCTCTCCCTCCTCCCAGCTTTTGAAAGTATCTTGTCTCCTCATTGGTCATTTTGGTCAGGTGCCAGCGAGGTTACCTTTAGCTTCTTAACCCTTTACAGGTGAGAGGAGCTTTCCCCTGGCCAGGAGGGATTTCAAAGGGGTTTACCCTTCCCTTTATATTTATGACAACAGGGCACATAGGTAAGATAACACTTCTCCTTGTTACATTACAGTTAACATGTGGTGTTGACCTGAAAGTGAATGGAGAGTGAAATTTCAGGCCGGTGTCAATCCAATTAATATGTTTGCAAAATCAGCATAATCAAAACCATAGCTGCCTCTTGTACATCAATGCTACTATACATTTACCTCCATTTAAACCTTTCTTGTCCGCCTGTTAACTTGCAAAATCTCCATAAATCCTAAGCCTTCCTGGGGGCAATCAGTCATGATAGGGCCAGTACTGACTAGGAATAATTGATGGCAAGTCTATATCTCAATTACTGAGAATTAAGGAAACAACTTAATGTCACATCCTATACTTGTCAAGGACTGTGGAGATAATCTGCAAGAGATCTGAGCTGTTTCCAACGCAAAAAATTGCCCTTTTCTTTTAAAGGCTGTCCAGTATTTCTGTATTTGGTGTGATTACCTGGTATTATTACTGAATCATTAAATTATGCTTGATACCTGGGAAGACGCTATTTATGGTAGAAATTACTAAGGACAGAATCCTTCTCCTTTACATTTAACATGGATGGGAGAGCCCATCTCTCCCAACTTGTATTTTCATATTTACTTTCCCCAATCTATTCTAAGGGGCTGATCCTACTTCCATTGAAGTCTATGTTCAAACCCCCCTTAACTTCAATGAGGCAGGACCACATTCTGATGTTGTGTCTTCCCATTGCATTGTAGAAGTTACAGAGCCACTAGATGTGCTTCCCATGTATCTATTATGTTGCTAGAGAAAAAAGGTCAAACACTACTATCTCCTATGTGCACATAGCTCCCACTGACCATGGGAAGGCAGAATCAGGCCCTACTCACTTTACTGAGCAACTAAAGCAATGGCCCACGTACATGGCAAATGGACAATTTCCTTTGAAAAGAGCATTTTTCTTTTTGTGAACTTGAAGGCTCTTGTCCTGATAAACTTACCACCATTTGTTCCCCTCACTTGTGAGTGAGCAAAAGAAGTTTTATTTCAGAACAAAATTGCAAATTCTGCTTGGAATAAAAACAAAGAAAACCCCACGTACTGTAAACAATAACTTTTTGGACAACTTCCATAGTTACACGTAACCATTTGTATCATGCAGAGTTAACTTTAAGCCTCTTGAGAAAACTAATATGCAGCATTTATGAGCATGGATACTATCATGGCTAAAACAAAACCACTGTAGTCATATAGGCCTATGACAATATGAAAAACTGAATTTCAGGGAAGACTAGGGATGAGGCTTATTCTAACCAGTCAAAATTTACAAAGCATTCTCGGCACCAGTTTTTTCTAGCAAATTCAGGGATTAACGTAGAGGAAATGAGGGAATCACTTGTAAATTTTAGCATTTTATGAACACGGGATTTTTCAGGGATGAAAGGAATGAATTGTTCTGGTCTGCATGCCAAATCATTGCTTTACATGCACACTTTTAGCCAGCCTTATTGGTTTGACAAAGGCTTGCTGAGACAAAGATTCTCCTCTTCCCACAGGACATGTGTCATTACTTTTAAAGCTAGTGGGGCCCAATTTTTCCCTGAATTATACTTGCATAATACCACTGATGTCAGTGAGATTGCACAAGTGTAACTCAGGGGAAAATGTGGCCCAGTGCCTGCCCTAAGAAAGAGTGAACTCTCAATCACTGAGGCGCCTGGCACCCACCATTCGCAGCAGTTAATTTAATAGACAAGCTCTCCCTTTGAAAAACCCATGGGAGACAGCTACCCACTTTGCCTCAGCAGAACATATAATGCACATTACAGTCAGGGGCTCCAAAGCTGCAGCAGACCATTGTACATGGAGGACTGAGGACCTCATTCAAAAGAGCCCTCAAGTAGTAAGCACATTTACAGCCAAGTTAAGTTTGAGATCCCCATCTTAAATGCTGAGTTTGAGTCCCCACTGCCAAGGAGGGATTTAGGCCTCAGTTGGGCCTGGCCTAATGTGGGTACACAAGAGGAAGGAAAGGGTGCAAGGAATCCTCTTACCTCTTGCACATCCCTGCAGGGCCAATGCACAAGAGCAGCCCTTGCTCTCCCAGGAACACTCTAGGTACTAGCCTGCCAGGGGAGGTGTGCTGGGGAAGGAGCCAGAGTCCAGCTAACCCCTCCCTCTCTACATGGGCTGGCAGTAGCAGCTCTTTGTCGGAGGGAAGGCACACTGCACTGTTTCTATGGGTGGTGCAGCGACCACTCTCCTTCAGGGCTCCTGGAGCCATGGTGTTCTTCTAGGTTAAAATTCAGTGCAAAAGGCACCACTTAGGCTCCATGTAAACCCTTCGGCTTAAGTATAGTGACTAGGGCCCAGATCCAAAAAGGTATTTCAGCACCTAACTCCCATTGATTTCAATGGGAGTTAAGTGGCTAAAAATTGTTGAGGATCTAGGCCTGGGTTCTTGAGCAGGACCTCTACCCTAGTCACTCTAAGAAGAGCCCAGAGTTCTGCTTTGTTTATTGCTCTTTCCAGAATTGCAAATGCTTTGCTCTTTACTCCTCTCCACTTCATTCTGCTTATTCTGTTTGCTATGACTGCATCCTGGATACGCTCCTTCAAAATATATATCCAAGGATTCTTTCCCTTTTCTGTCATTTTGCCCCCAGCTTCCTAGGGGATTAAGTTTTATAAATATTGACTGGGAATGATAAATAATGAGAATATTTGTCATTTTTGCTGCCATTGGCGTTAAGTTTTAGCTTCGAGGTATAAGAGTCCTGTTTCATTAAATATATTCATAGCAGACAAAATAAATGGAGGAATAAAAGATATATTTTTACTTGGAGATGGTGAAGTATGCCAGTATTTAAGAACAATCCTCTATTGCATGGTAATATCTATGTCCATTGAGTAAATGAGGAATAGAACAACACACATTACAGGGGATTACACAAATGAGATGGATCAGTCTTCCTGAGATTATAGCCTTCTGATCTTTGCTCCCTGAGATACCTATCATTACATTCCAGGATTCTCAGATAACTATGCTTGTTGAGTGAAAGCATGAGCATAATGTCCCTAGGGAGTAGTTTCAGCATGATGGATGCTTTCATTTTGTAAATTTCTTCTCCTGAATATGTTTAAATTAAGAACTATTTCTCCTTGGTTGTGCTCTCCGTAGAATTTCTTAGAACTGAGATGCAGAAAATCTAAGAATATAGGGTAAGATTTTCAAAAGTGATTTAAGAGGAAGTCTCATTGACTTTCAACGGGACTTTGTACTCAGGTTATTTGGATGCTGCTGAAACTGCTCCCTCCCCCCATAAACTTTACTTCTACCTGGGACATAGGAGGGCACCAAAAAGCCTAGAGATACCACAGAGACTGGAGCTATATAGATACCTAAACTAGATATTAGTCCCCATTCTACTGTGGCTTCAGCGAGTATAAATCAGCAAACAATTTGCCCACATCTTAAATATCTGTTGTTGGACTATGACATCACTGTGCTTCACATCACTAAGAATCCAATCAACATGTGTATGAATCAACAATGGAATGACTCAACTGTGAAATGTGTCTAAAACGTGAAACAGCAGCACATAGTATCAAGATGGCCTCATGTCACCCATCATTAGAAAATAAAGGAAAATACACTGTTTATATGTATGTGAGGTGGCGAGATTCCTATAATCTCGGAAAGTACGGGCAATCAGCATCAGCAGGAAAAACAGGAAAGTAGAATGTTATTCCTATCATTAAGAATAATTAGAGGTTTCAAATCAACCACCTCAAAGCTCAGAGGTATTTGGATCCAGGATTTTGGTTCTGCTCTTCATTAAAAAAAGAAACCATTCATGAAATTCTGATCCAGATCCAGGTTCTGATTTTAGACACACACACACACACACCCGCCCCCATGAGTGTTTGGATTCTGGGTCAGGCCTATCTCTAATAATAGTTTATGTAATGTCTAACAAAGATCAGAAATCCCTACCTATGAGGAATTCAAAGACTAGAGGCACAGGATCACAGCTAGCTCCTCTGTTCAGCAGCAGTTATTATACAAGACCTGTGGCGCTGAGGTCAGAGAGGAATTACTCAGTGAGCACAAATTTTCATGAATAAGACAATTACAGAATGTATTTCATTTGGGTTCATTGCACACTCCTTCCATATAATTTCTATGATTGTGATGTATAAATTACACAGAGTGCTTCAGCATGTTGGCTCTGTGCATTTCCTCCCTTTTATGTAACTGTATGGCATAATCATTAATTAAGTTTTATTAACGATTTTTTAAAGGCACAGTTAAACAGAGTCATTTAGATACCATGATTTCACAAAGGTCAGGTGCTATGATGGAAATTTCACTGTGAAACCAGTTTGTAATTTTCCTTTCAGATTTTTAAGAGATTCAACACAAAGGGACAGACTCTGTTCTGATTTACATTGGTGTAAATGTGGAGTATCTCCCTGAAGAGGTGTTATTCCAGATTTACACCCACTTAAATGAGATAAGAACCAAAATTGTATCATCTTCCAGCCTCAGGTCCACATTCAGGAAAGTTCTTAAACATATACTTAAATCCCTTTCTAATCAGAACAGCACTTAACCATGTGCTTAGGTCCCATTGACTTCAATGGCACTTAAGCATGTTTTTAATAGCCCTTCCCAAATAAGGATGCTTTGCTGAGTTGGGGCATAGGTGTATAACATACCTTGAATCTGACAGATTTGTCTGTGTTTCATTGATACCATTTTCACATTCCTGTCTCTATTAAAAACAAATCTCTGGAAAATGCAAAGGAGATAGTGTGAAAACCAAGGTAACATGGAATGTGTATTGTTCCCATCTGGCTCTGCATGTCATATTGACTACATTGTCAAATGAACTGGGCCAGTGAAAGAGCACTGGGGATAAGAGTCAGCTGCAAAATCTGTTTGTTCAGCTTATCTAAAATGAGACGTGCTGACTCTAAGACAGCCACAGTCTCTCAGAAATGTAGTTATCTCTGAAGTGACACACTTCCAGTTGATACAAGCTAAATCAATTATTTGAGCAAACTGACTGAGGCCAACAGCTTCGAAGTAGCTAATGATGTGGGGTCAAAGGGTCCAAAATCTATTCACATGCAGAGAAGTTACTCATCCAGTTACTCTCATTGGAGTCAAAGAGTTAACAGTCTGGCTCATAGATCACATGACCTACTTCTCGCAGGCGTTCAGATGGTGACACTGTTGCTAGGGCCCAGAACCTCAGAATAGTTGATAAGCCCTGTAAGGTCATTCTTGTAAAGAGGCTATCTGTAATTATGGTGAAATGCAATCAACTATCACGGAGCAGAAATAGCATCTTCCAGGTCTAGCAAAGTTTGAGAACAGTTTATTCCTAATCTTTAAAAGGTCCTGATTTTTTTAATCATCTGAAAAGATGAAACACTGGAAAGAAACACTGGGCCTGAGTCTCCTCTGCACTGCCTCTTGTGTAGTCACCATTCCCACCTGTGCAAAATGGGGATTGAACACCATCCGCAACTCAGAATTCTCCACTCACTCACACAGACAGTAACCTGCTGTCAGGTGTTTTAATAAACACTATTAATACCCAACTTTTACACAGAGATTTTCATCCTTTGATCTCAGACTGCTTGGCAAGGGATTCAGTTTTTCAGTGGTTCAGTTTTTCTATAAAAACCTGAAAATTTTCATAAAAATTGGACATAGTTTTTCTATAAAACCTGAAAAACTTCATAAAAATTGGACATTTCCACAGCAATTTCCATTTTGATTAGAAAGCTTTTTTTGGACCAAAATACATTTTGAATTAAAAAATTCCGCTAGCTCTGCTCCTGAGTCTCTGCCTGGTGCCTGATCCACTGGGCCATCTGATAGTTTTGAATGATGACCAACACTAAAAATATTGATTGTATTATATGGTATAAGGATCGCTTTACTTTTTCTACCTCAGGTTCAGGTGCCTATTATTATAAATCTCAGAAAATAAGTTTCTCAAAGAAAAATCCATTCAAGAATGAATAGTTTCACCACTATCCTGAAAGCTCTGGTACCTTTCGAAACTTGAGTGTATTAAAGTGCCATGTGTCTTACCATGTCTTGAAGCGTCAATGAGTATCTCTAGGATATGTGGTAACATCCAGTTTAGCAAGAGAATCAATAGGTCCACTAAACTACCAAGGAATAAAGGGGACAACTCAAGAAGAGAATAAGCCTGCTAAAAATTTAGCCCTTTAAGTTTAAAGTCAGACCCCACCCCTTTTACACAGCAAAATGTAATTAGTGCAAATGATGGACCAAGAAAACAACATCTATAGCAAAATATGACACCAGTATGTAGAGAACACAAAGTTTAACAGCACATACGAGATAAAGCCAACCAAATGGATTTTTGCTAAACTAAAAATAAAAAAGCCCAATTGTACTATGCAACTATCATGCTAGTTTTAGCTTGAAGTGACCTTTAAAAAGCAATATTACTAATCCTTTATGATCTTAAGATAGGTCATATGACAAAATGACACTACTTCATTTAATTCTCACTCACTTCTTCCTTTTCTAATGGTAAGAATGTTATGGGGAAAGGTCTATTGAGGGCTGAGAAGATTAACATCTGCTTTTGCAAGGTTTTACCTTCCTCCCTAGCTTAGCATCACAAACAGGATGGTACAATTTCAAAAGAGAACAGTGAAATGAGAGAGAAAGGAAAGAACAGGAATTGGGTGCCAAAAATCTTGCCATCCCAAGTTTCAGTCACCAGAAGCTTCCTGGCAGTCTCAGAGAACAATTGTGAGAACCAAAGGCTCAAACTACCAGACTCTCAGAACTTTCCACTTCTTGGTGTTCTTTTAAAGACTGAGATCCAAGAAAGGGTAAAACCATTGAATGCCCAGTTCCAGAACATGATCTACACTGTCCCATCTCCCTCTCAAGTGGAAGAGAGTACTGTTCAGGTGTATTTCACCACAAGGTGCAGAGGTTGGTGGGATGTTGATTGTAGCACCGTTCTCCCTACCATAGTAGCCTACAGAAGCTCTCCTGTAGGAACTCCAAAGGGATCAAGATCCATAAGCCCAATTTCCTCTCCCCCTCCATCCACCATTGCTCTGCACCTTGTATAATCATTGACATCAGTGCAAAATGAGTTCTATCATTCTGATGAGGCAGCACTTCTGACCCACTTTGCACTGGTGGAAATCAAGTCTCTGGAATGCAAAGCCATAGTATCCTCTCTGACATTCTCCTCCCCAGGCCATGGGTATCTATGTGACTATCTAGGCCTATTTCTCTGTGGCTTAGAAAAATTAACTTGGGCTTCCTTCCTGCAGCCATCTGGAGAAGTTGATTGTATAAGCCCAGCCAGCCAGATCCATCCGTGGTGTAATAACTCCGTGGTGTAAGAACGTCCTTTTATTTGTTTTAAACCTGCTGCCCATTAATTTCATTTGGTGGCCCCTAGTTCTTATATTATGGGAACAAGTAAATAACTTTTCCTTATTCACTTTCTCCACACCACTCCTCATTTTATATACCTCTATCATATCCCCCCTAAGTCTCCTCTTTTCCAAGCTGAAAAGTCCTAGCCTCTTTAATCTCTCCTCATATGGGGCCCGTTCCAAACCCATACTCATTTTAATTGCCCTTCTCTGAACCTTTTCTAATGCCAGTATATCTTTTTTGAGATGAGGAGACCACATCTGTATGCAGTATTCAAGATGTGGGTGTACCATGGATTTATATAAGGGCAATAAGATATGCTCCCTCTTATTCTCTATCCCTTTTTTAATGATTCCTAACATCCTGTTTGCTTTTTTAACTGCCGCTGCTCACTGCGTGGACATCTTCAGAGAACTATCCATGATGACTCCAAGATCTCTTTCCTGATTAGTTGTAGCTAAATTAGCCCCCATAATACTGTATGTGTAGTTGGGGTTATTTTTTCCAATGTGCATTACTTTACATTTATCCACATTAAATTTCATTTGCCATTTTGTTGCCCAGTCACTTAGTTTTGTGGGATCTTTTTGAAGTTCTTCACTGTCTGCTTTGGTCTTAACTATCTTGAGCAGTTTAGTATCATCTGCAAACTTTGCCACCTTGCTGTTTATCCCTTTCTCCAGATCATTTATGAATATCTTGAATAGGATTGGTCCTAGGACTGACCCTGGGGGAACACCACTCCATTCTGAAACCCTCTCCATTCTGAAAATTTACCATTTATTCCTACCCTTTGTTCCCTGTCTTTTAACTGGTCTTCAATCCATGAAAGGATCTTCCCTCTTATCCCATGACAACTTAATTTACGTAAGAGCCTTCAGAATACAAAAAGCAAGCTCCTGTCCACCTTAACCTGATTTTTTGCATTTATACTCTAATAAACAGTTTATTACAAGGATTTATTTGACACCCATCCCATGACACTGGACCCATTGCAAAAATTAAACAAACCGATTTATCGGAGCTTTGGATGGATGCCCTTGAGCATGGAGCTTGTATTAAGCCAGAATCTGGCCACCGCACCCTGACAGTGAAGTAGTGGCCATGCAATGATCACTGGTGGGGCTCCACAGCCAGGTCTGGCTGGGAAAATAACTCTGTCCTCTCAACCACAGTGGGGAACATCTGTGTAGCGCAGGGGCCAGGGTTTGGTTAAGAGCCTGCCACGTGACTACTGAGAAAGGGACCAGCCGTGTGCTCCAGCAACTGGATTAGGGAAGACCTTTGCCATACCAAGTTATCCCCATGCTTCCAGTTGCTCTTGCATTCGTTAACGTTTGCGCTTCCTAGTTAATTGTGGCATGCGAATGGCAGACTGCACAGATGTCAGATGTCATGATCTATCTGATGAAGAGGTCCCTGCCTCAGGCTGTTTATATATGACCTACCAGGATTTCCTGCTGCATGATGAAATAATTAGGGGGCCCTCACACAGGGAATAATGTTGTGAGGAGGTTGCAGAGGAATTACATTAAAAAATATCCTAAGCATTTTCCTTATCTGTGATATAATCTTCCAAGATTCTTTATATACATTTTATTTGTTAGTTTTATTTCTTTTAAAGCACATCATGTTGGACGCTAAAGGATGGTTTCAAAACGTTCAGCAGTGTGTTTTCCTTTACACTCACATTACATAGTGGCATAAGCAAACAGGAAAAAAGGAGGTAGGTTTGTTTGTTTTAAATAGCATTTGCTTTTTGCCTCTTGCAGCAGCAAACTCTAACTCATGGATGGTTTAGCAGAAGTTGAGCTGATCAGCAAGGAGAATCCGATTTTTATGGCTCTTTTTTTAAAATCAGATGCATTTTTTTTAACCGTTCAAGGGTATTTTACATATATGAGGTATGTTCATTTTAAAAAAATATTGATCTAAAAGGTCTCATGTTCTATACATCGGAAAAATGTTAAAAAAAAAAAAAAAAGAAAGAATTTTCCTTATAGGTTTTCAGGCAAAACTTAGACACCTTAGGGCAGATTTTGAATACATATACCCTGATGTAAATCCCATGTAACTGAACTGACATCAGTTGAGTTACTCTGGAGTTAGACTAGTGTGGCAGAGGCCAGAATGTGGCCCACACTGGATGCAGAACTTTGGAAAGGAGCAGTTCTGTTTGGAAAGGTTGTTTGATTACAGATAGGTCAAACTGGGGTGGGAGTAACCTTAGGAGCAGAGCCCTGTAAATTCCACTATTTACTTGGCCATGGAATCCACTCCCTGCCAAATCTTAAGCTAGTATAGAAAGGGCACAGGCAGTTTTACCCGTTTATCATCATACTCCTCACTTCGCTGTGGGGCACAGCTCTACGGGGCAGCTAGCACAGCCATACAATCAGATCTTCAGGCTGCAGATTAGGTGGAGCTAGGACTAGAGGATCTGATACTCTGTATCCCCTCTGCTCCTTCTTTTCACCAGGAAGAGCAAGAGGCACAAAGCAGCAGTAATGGGGCCCTGCAGGGCTGCAGAACCACTAAGATGCAAGACTTCCCCAGTCTCATCCCTTCCTGTCCCCAGTCTGGCCCTCCCCCCTCTGGCTCACCCCTGCTCCAACCACAGCCTGCTCAGACATGCCATTTGTGATGGGGGCTGCTATGGAGGCAACTGAGAGCTGGCAGAGCCAACAGATTTTGTGGCATGGGGATCCCTAAGCTACTGCTGTTCAGCAGGGGAAATTTAAAGCCCACCCTGCAGTCCCTTTGCTCAAAGGGGCCAGCAGGCAACTGGCCCCATGTGTGCATTCCCAACATTACCATACTGAAAGGTTTGAATTAAAGAAAAGGCTCAAGAGAACTTTAATGAATGGTTGAGCTCTTACCTGTCTTTAGCTATTCCTTAGAAATCTGTCCAAGGGCCCAAATCTGAAACCTCCCCATCAGTACCCTGCGAGATACTGAGACCCTCCACTCCTACAATCTTCAATGGGAAATGCTTCCCAGGGGCAGCTCCCAAGGAATGCTCAGTCCCTGGGGGGAAAGACCCTCAGCCTTCTTTGGGCCAAATTCCAATACCATGCTTATGGTGAATAACATATCCCTCCACAAATAGTCCCACTGGTGTCAGTGGGGCTGCTTGTGGAGTAAGGTGCTACCCAACATGCTGGGTCCTTTATTAACAGTGATATCTTTGCCATGCAGTTCATCACTCCAAACTAGGAAACCAACTCAAACCAAACTGCTATCATCTTCCCCCAGCACCTCTGTTTGTGTGAGCTCTTATATGAAAAAAAAAAAATGCATCTATCTTCCACTCAGGATCCTGCAGATCTTACTCATACAAGCACTTCCATTGAAATCACTCAGAGATTTGTGAATGTTCAGCAGAACTGAGCTCCCAATCAAGTTTTGTAAATCTGATGCAAGACCTGGCCATTTGACAGGACCAAGTTTGCCAAAATCCAACACATTAGGAAACTGCTTTCCCTGTCTGAAAACAAAAAGTGAGAAAGTTGTTTGTTAGCCTGAAGTCAGGCCATGATGTCAGTAGAAGCTATTTCTGGGGATCTTTTTAGTTTTTCTTTAGTTCTGTTAACTCCTTCCACTAGCACTGAAGTGAAAAAGATTGTTCTAAATTCTTTCAGGTTAGGCCCTCAGGTAAATTACCAGGCTAGTCTCTTCACCTTCCTGTAATCCCTACTAGTTACATAATTCCACAGATTATTGTCAACACCTTTGTGCTGTCTCTTTCACAGCTATTATATTGTTTGGATAAATAGTTACATACTCCTCTATTTTCTGTTTCCAGAGTAAGTTATTGTAGTGCTTAGGGCCAGGAAATGTCTTATTTAAGAACACTAAAATGTTAATTAAACCTTGAAGATTTAGTTTTACTTAAAAGAAAAAGAAATGACAATGAACTGGGCACTAATTTCACTCTCCTGCTGTATTTGGACTCCATTAGCCTGTAGTACATAAAGAACTTGAAAGTTTGTCCTTCACTTAGAGTCTTTATCAGAAAAAAGGGGAAGAGTAGAACAGTCACAAAAGTATCAGTAAATGTCTGCAAACCTTTTTAGGTCATTACAATAGGGATAGTCTCAGAAAAGTGCAACAATAAATAAGGACATATGAAGAGATACATGGGCATGATACCTTCTACCTGTTAATTTATTTCCTTAAAATGTTGCTATTGTAGCATGACGTATCATCAAGATGGCAAGAGTATATATGCTAGATAAAGACATAGGCTTTAGGCAGAAGTTACTTAATGAAATTCTATGGCAAGGGCTACACAGAAGGCCAGAGAAGATGATCATAATCGTCCCTTTGGGCTTTAACATGTATTAATCTATAAACCAAAGAGCGAGGTTACACCTTGCCTTTCTTAATAAATGAATCTGTAGAGCATTTGCCCACTAACCAGATTAGCGGTCGTGAAGGGGTGAGCACTCAGTGTGAATCTAAAGAACAGGTATATTTTTTAATAACACTTCAGACAGTTTAGCTGTGACCTAAACCACTTTTTATTGACCTAAAACTTTCTTGCAGTTTCACAGTAACATGGTATTAGGGCTTCTTAGATCTTAGGACACTGAGCAGACTTTCTTGTCAATGTCTTGAATTCTACAAGCATTTCTATTTCTCTTTAACCTTTGACACATGGTAGTGGACTTTACTATTGGGATAAATCAACTACCACCACCATGACAACACCCAATCCCTTCTCTGTGGTTAAGAACAAGAAGTGTTCTTTGTTTTCCTACCTCAGTTTCATAAATCTATTTCCAACACCAGACTCAAATAACAATTCAGATTGTTTAAAAGAACCTTTCAAAGGCTGAGTAAACTGAATGCCTTGGCTCATCTCCCACAAATGTTTCAGGTGCTCCAGATTTGACTTAATGTAGATGATCTGATTTCCAGAATAGCAAATAAATATTAATGGTGGACCAAGTAAGGGGAATGGTAGCAGGTGCCCCAGACAGACCAAATGCCATGGAAGAAAACAGAGATGGAGCAGGAATGTTACAAGTAATGTACTCAATGTTTTTCACAGTTAAGAAAATCTGCTTATCTGGTGCAAGTTGAGAAATAAAACTGGTGTCTCCCTGAAGGTGTATAAATTCACTGATATAGTCACAGAATACAAATCCAATGTTGATGCAGAATTTATCCTAGTAAAATCTAGTTAGTAACATGGCAATACATCTTTTTTGGGCTCCATTTTGATAAGGTCACTTCATTCACTTTTCAAAAGTTCAGGCACAACAAACTAAGATTTTTCCTAATGTACCTGTTTTCCCAGAGACCCTGGCAGCTTTTCAAGCAACATCTGATTTACACTTCAGAATATATGTACATACCGAGCGAGAGACTTTAACAATGGAAGGACAGAGAATACAAACCTTTGGAAAGAATATTGCTTTATGGAATTTTGTTAGTGATAGGAGCCCTGGATATGTATAGATCAAATAAATTAGATAAAAGAGTTTTCCTATAGGTACCTCAGAAGGCCGCAAAACATATCCAATTTGGGACATACTTCCCTTTTTAGCACAGTATACTGTCTGGCTGATGTAGGTCTGACTATTCACAATAATAGAAAATAACCCATGTTTTCATAGTAGATTTAGCTCTTTTCCTCCAATCTCTGGAGAAGGGGTTCTAGGCAAACATACCCTTTGGGAAGGGTGGTTAGTGAATTCCTTAGAAGTCTATTATAAAGTGTTTTGCCCTTGCAATGCCCACATTATCTAATGTCCTTGACTAGGTAAACATGAAGCCCTCCTTTTCAGCTCTGTTTCTTGGATAATGGCTTCAAACCCATAGACATATCTCTGCACTGACCATCCATGAAATGTGTGCTCAAAACATGTCACAACATGTCTCAGTCTTAAGGGAGCAAATAATTACAAACTACAGTGTTAGAATTGAATCGTCTTGAAAAACATCCAGCTGATGGGCTATGTCAAGACTTGACACACCACAAAGCATCAGTCGTATTGTATTACTTGGCATGACATGCTACTGAAACAAGCCAGCATGAAATCACAAGTCATCTGGAATGTCTGATTGGAAAACATGCCAGAGGAAACACCAGATTTGAAACAGGGATGGATTCTTTTTCTATAGAAGGAAAACTTTTTTCTATTCATAAAATAAAATAATAATACTCAACATTAAAAGGGAGCACTTAATCTTCAAAGAACTGTACCGATATCAACTAAGTAATCCTCATGCCACCCTGCACAATAACACACAGGAGTCAGTGCCAGAGCCAGGATTAAAATTCTTTGGTTTCTGGTTCTCAGTCCTCTTCTCAACCCACTAGATAACACATTACACTAGCAGCCCTGAAAAATAATGTTGCAAGTCACCCATTCACCACCTTTAAAGGTGCACAGGTAATAATTATTCATCGAGGCTTCCTGCAGATATCTTCCTGCTAAATGAAAGGAGAAGAGGTAGTGATAACTTCCCCATATCTTTAATCAAGAGAAAACACTTTGCTGCCTTCCTCGTCAAAACAATATTATATCCCAGTATACTAATACTACAGAGAGCCTGCTGCTGACACAGTTTAAGTTCCTTATTCTCCTCACACTGATGGAGAATAAGAAAAATTAGCAGGGCAAGAAAATCCTTCCAGATCATGCAGTCGTACCCTACCACCACAACAGACGAAAGGCTGCCTATCCTCAATTACAATGTACCTCGGAAGGCAGCCACTCTTTTCAGCAAGGGGAAATCAGCAGTCATATGCACTGATGGAAGGCGCTGCTTCCTCAAGTATCAATTTAGCACAGCAGGGGGAACAGAAGCAGTGGCAATATGCATTTCAAAGCAGGAGAAAAATTAAAGAGAGGAAGAGAAGGGATGGATTTGGAAGTGAGGGTAGGGGTGAAAAGTAACAATAGTGACAGAGATGGATAAATAGCAGGGGTGGGGTGATAAAAACTGGAAAGTAGGGCTGAGAAGAAAGACAGTGAGACAGTACGTGGTAAAAGCAGTATAGGGGCAGGATGAGAAAAATGGGAACATAGAGAAGAGAGACAGGGGCTAAACTCAGAGGTGACATGCAAGATGGTGTAAGCGAGACTCCTCACACTAATTAGGGGCCTCTTCCAAAGCCCACTGTAGTCAGTGGGAGTTTTTCTACAGACCAAACTGAGCTTTGGGTCAGGCCTTCAGTCTCCTTACGCTCAGTCACTCTTAAACCTGAATACACCTACCCTGACGATGTTTCAGAGTCTAAGATGATACAATATAGGTGCTGTGGAGCAAAGGGAGGAATAAGCTAAAAGCATTTGGAAGCTATTTTAATTTTCACCTTCTCCCCAGCTCCTCAGTGTGTCATTTACGTCAGCTATTATCATCTTCTCTGGGGCATCTCCTGGGGACTAAAAGAAGATAACATGCTTCCCTTTGTTCTAACCCAGGGATCAGCAACCTTTGGCACGCAGCCCATCAGGGAAATCTGCTGGCAGGCTGCGACGGTTTGTTTACCTTCAGCATCCGCAGGTTCGGCCGATTGCAGCTCCCACTGGCCGTGCTTCGCTGTTCCAGGCCAATGGGGGCTGTGGGAAGCAGTGGCCAGCACATCCCTCAGCCTGTGCTGCTTCCCGCAGCCCCCATTGGCCTGGAACGTGAACCGCGGCCAGTGGGAGCTGCAATCAGCCGAACTTGTGGATGCTGCAGATAAACAAACTGTCCCGGCCCACCAGCGGATTTCCCTGATGGGCCGCGTGCCAAAGGTTGCCGATCCCTTTTCTAACCCATCCTGCCCACTCTTCCCCATACCCACCCAATCTCCACAGTGCCCCATCACGGGCCTACCAGCATCTCGAAGGCAGCTAAGTCTGATCCATTCACAGATTTAGGGGCCGGATTCTGACCTCAGGCATGGGGAATCATGAATTCCTATCCAAGGATAATCTAAATTTCAAACAATTTAATCTAACCCCATTTCAAGAACCACCCACAAGGGCAAGCAAGTTGAGAGCTTACATCCTTAGATATGAAAACCAAAAGTTGGTAAAAACTTGTAATACATTACTAGCAAGACCTGGCAAAACAACATAACCACCCACACTCACGAAGTCTAGCTTACACCATCTTGCATGTCACCTCCTAGTGACCAACAGCTGCTCCTTTAACCAAGCCTCATCCATAGGCGAAAATAAACTCAATGGTTATGAACAGTCCACTCAGGAACCTCTGAGTACAGATAGGAGAATTGGAGCAAGAGGGAGCGAGGTACAGGACAGAAATGAAAGGGAAGATGCTGCCCTGTTTTGGTTCTGATAGCCATCATGGAGATGGCTGGCCAATAGTAAGGCACTGGGCCTCCATTTTCTACATGCTTTGGAAGGGGACCACTGAGAGAGTCCTAATGTAAATCTGTCTGTGGGTATTAGTTGCTCCTTTGTTGCCACAGAAAGGCCAGCCGTGGTCATCTCCCAGGATCACAACCTATTTTAGTAACACACACATAGCAAAATTTCATAAGTTCAGATAAAATGGTAATACATACAATTCAACAGGATAGTAATGTTCAACAGATAACGGCTTCTCATTTGATACCTCACAAAATATACTTTGTACAAAACGTATCATCCTCATACCGCAGTGGTGAATATGGGGGTTCCAGAGTGCTATTTTGAGGTACAGAGTGTCACACATCCCTAACCTATATGTAATTACAGCTTTACAAGATCATCACAGGAAATATGTTCCTGGTGGTCTGTGACAGGGTGCTGTTAGCAGCTACAAATAGAGCCTTTTGGAAGCCAACACGCTGGTCACTTAGAGCACCCTGGCTGCTGGGTATGGTGAGAATAGGAGTGGGCTTGGAAAGTGAGAAGGGATCACTTGCTCCTGCAGAGAACCTGACGTGCTAATGAAGTAATTAGCTCACCAGCTCAATAGCTGGGAGAAGGCAAGCAGAATCAGGGCTTGTCTACACTTAAATTACCAGTGCCGCAGCAGTTGCATCACTCTAGCATTTGAGTGTAGACACTACCTATGCCAACAGGAGGGATTCTCCCATTGGCATAGGTATCCACCTCCCTGAGAAGTGGTAGCTAGGGGTGGATGGAAGAATTCTTCCATTGACCTAATGCTGTCTACGCGGGGAGTTGGGTCAGCAGGGGTGTGGATTTTTCATACCCTGAGCAATGTAGTTAAACCAACCTAATTTTCTAATGTCGACCAGGCCTACACACTGCAATAAAATACCTGTGGCTGGCCCATGTCAGCTAACTCAGGCTCACTGGCCTGGGTTGCAGGACTATAAAATTGCGGTATAGACTTCCGGACTTGGGCTGAAGCCTCGTCTCTCGGACCCAGAGGTGAAGGTACCTTGTGAACTGTATATGCTGTTTAATTCCCCTAGAACACTTACCTGCCAGGTTTCCAGGAGCTGAAGGGGAGACCTGTTCATGTGGTCCAACTGATTACATATATTTTAAGGATAATATTCAAATATTCTGAATGTGAAAAAGAGGGAACATGATCTCCCTTGCTGCCCACTCCCTGTTGTTTCTGTGACTGATTATATTATCTCCTAGTTCAGTTTTAAGTTATTCTTAGTTTATTTCATTCACTACATTTCTAAGCCTTTTCTTGGTAATCATTTTATTCCCTTGTCTTCTTTTTGTTTGCCAACAGCTGACATGGCAGCAAGCCCAAAACATTGTAAATGACAAATCACTAACAGATGAAGCTATGAGTTTCAAACAGAATATTTCCTCCAACCACAGAACACTTTGAGGTCCAATAAAATGACTGAAGTTATTGAAAATTACACCCACATCAATCTTTACCCCAAGTCCTCCAGGTGGGAGAAAACTATTCATGCTAATTCTCAAAGCTGTGAATTGGATAACGGGGTTAATGAAGCCCCGGGAAAGATGCTGGTTGAGGGCTAGTTACAGCAGTGCAAATCCACAGTGACTCCTCTCATTACAGATTTATTCTTGTATGTCACTGGCCTCAAGTGGGAGCAGGAAGTGAATGGCCCTCTGCTCACGGACACCGAGAGAAGCAGAGGGCAAAATGCCCGGCAAGGATCAGCAAGCACTGGCCATAGCAACCTTCCTCACTGTGAATAGGTCAGAGGAACCCCCTCCAAGCTAACTCCACATGGATGGGGCTCAGTGGCTCAGCAGGGGTGGTGTTTTTGAACAGGCAGAGAGGGAACAGAGCCATGGCATGTTCCCCAGCAATCCAGCAGTTTGGGCCAGGAAAAAATAAAAAAGGCAGAAGTTAATGCTGCTACGAACAGTATTAAATTCCACTCTTCAAAGTCCACTCCCCACGGGGAGCAATGGGAGAGTAGGGTGCAGATAATAGGGAGAGCAGCCTATGAATGATGATGATGCCTCTCTTAAGTGCCCAGTTAACAGCAC
The DNA here is from genome assembly GCF_965152235.1 of Eretmochelys imbricata. NCBI lineage: Eukaryota > Metazoa > Chordata > Testudines > Cheloniidae > Eretmochelys > Eretmochelys imbricata. Next base: position 85,105,967 of record NC_135579.1, on the reverse strand, counting down.
AACCTTTCACATCCCCTGTGAGCCCACAAACGCTTCGTCTCAGAGGCAGCAAACTCTGTAGAATCCAGACATCTCCCTGAGCCTTTCCCATGGGTGAGTCCACAGGAGTGTCCTCTGTGAGTGGCTCAAAATTATTGAACAAGGGATGACACATTAAAGTTTACAAAGACATTCTGATTTTTTGCTGACTAGACAATCTGATCCAGGCTGGTGGCATTTGCACCTGAGATTCCATGTGGAGAGTTCCTATTTCTTAGCATAATTCTATAGCAGAGAGTTCTGAAGCTTTAGCTGTTGTAATTTTATGAGAGATACAGAATGATAGAGTGGATGTAAACTGAAACCATTGTGAGTCACATAACGTAGTCTGAAAAATGCATGGCTCTGGCTGTAACCGAGTGATAAATAAGGCCAGCAGAAAACTAAACAAGGAAAATACCATGTAAGTAATACCCCTCTGAAATCTCTGAGATGAGCAAATGTTTAAAAGAAAAATTAGAGAAAGGAAAAAACTCACTAACAAAAGTGTTATTTGGCTGCAGTTTTGTATACCCTAGATGCCACATAACATGGTTTTCAGAATAGCTAGAAAACCACTCCCTAAAGAGGGTGTTGTTTGATTTTGTGGGAAAGTTTATAAATGATTGAACTGTCATATATACAAACACAGAATATACAGAGTCTGTCAAGCTCACTTAACTGTTTTCCAATTCAATCCACACTCACTAAGGGCTGGATTCGACATTTGTAAAGTGTGATTGGAGGGCAGAACAAATTGTTGCAATCCAATTACTGGGTGTTTGGAAACAGTTTGCATTTAGGCTCGTTGCCTTTCAGGCTATACAGAGGTCAGAGACTTGCCTGTCCAGGCTACCGGCTCTGCAGGAGTTAATACACGTGCAGCTCCCCATCGGGGCTGCCACTCAGTCGTCCAGCCTCCCCAGACAGTAGACCGACGTGGCTGTCACACATTTCTACTCTTAGTGTGTCATAACAGAAATGTTCCTAGAACAGGAAACTGTTATTTTGCTTTATGCTAACCGTTTACATTGAAATCACAAGCAGCCTTTCACAGAAGGACAGGAGTCCTAAACTTCATGAGTTAATAATATGAGAAATAATGAGCAATCATACAGCACTTTTCTTCTTCTTCCAAACCTTTTAAAAACATGGATTAAGCCTCACAATACCTCTGTGAAGAGGTAAATATTATTATCCCTTCTTAAAGAGGGGGAAACTCAGGCACAGAAGTTGAAATGCAAGCACGTCTTCACAATAGCTAAATAGATAGATACATCAGAGAGCAATTAGAATCCTCATCCATCAGCTCCAAAACCACTAGCTGCTGCCATTTGAGCTGTAGGAGAACTGCCTTAGCTACCCATAACAGCAAGTACTCAGTAGATCGAGGACTAGAGCACAACATCATTCCATTCACTCATACCTAAGTCAGCACATGACAAAGCAACTTTCCCAAAGCCACAGAAGAAATGGGTATCAAAGCCAGGACTAGAACCTATGAGTTTCTGACTTATAATCATGTATTTGAGTGATAGGAATGCAGTGAGTTTTGCTTTGTTCCTCTAAAAATGCTAGTCTTACTTATGTTTTTCAATAGCCTCAGTGGGAGTTTTAGATATATTAGAAGCCCACTGCTGAGTCAGGGTTGATCCTGCATAGTTTTCAAGATGGGAGGTCACACTGAAATGAAAGTGAGAGCCCGATTTTTGACAGCCAGATTTCAGCACTGGCAAGCAGGTAGGAAGTCTGAGAAAATAACCACAAAAACCTTGAATCTGGCATTTTGCTCAGATGTTACTTTATGAGTGATCGTTCTTTCAGGACATGCTTTTTCTTTCTTTAAACTGCTTTGAAGGTTCGCATCGCCTGAGAAATAATCCCACTACATCATTTATAGAGCTATACAATCTTGGGCCTTCTCAGTTTGCAGTCCCACACCCTCCCACTTCAGCCTAAAACCACAGGCCAGCCCGAGGCCACCCAGGGCTAGAGTAGAATGAATTCCAGGCAAATTCCACAGCCAGCCTGGCGTTTCCTCCAGTGCAGAGTAGTACAGTAAATGGTTATAATAAGCACGGCAGCATCAACAAGCTCCGAGTGTTTTGGACTGGGAAGTACAGCACTGAAATTTCAGTGAGCTGGTCATTTGAGGAAAAGGAAACTTCAAAGGGTCACGTCTAGACGATACTTTCCTGTCTAAGAGAATTGCGTGCAGGCTGGGAGAGGAAAGAGAAAGGAGGCCTGTCAGGCCTCATTGGCCATAGGTAATGGTACAGGGTAATTTCTTCTGATAATGTCACCAAAAAAGGAAATCCTACAGACTAAACTCATTAAGGTCTCAGGGAAATGTCATACGGAGAGTTCTGTTTTTGCAGGCGGGAGGACAATAGGATTGAGCTTGTCTTGGGGAAAAAATACGTTGTGACACACAGATTTATGCCTTTTGGCTGTTCCCTTTTAGATAGATTTTAGCTCTTAAAAATCTAACATCTCCCGCCCCAGTCAGAAGCCACATCTTTACCACACACAAAAAAAGCTGCATCTTGAAAGACAAAAAAGGAAGGCGGATGGCTGCTGTTTGGAAGCTTTTGAGAAACTTCACATCATTTGTACGGTTTTACTGAAGCGAGTGACTTAATACATTACACTTTCATGGAGGCCTGTTTCAAAGTCCACTAAAGGCAAAGAAAGTCTTTCCATTGACTTAAAAAGGCTTTGGATCAGGACAAAGCATGTCTTAAATCAGAGAATATCCAAGCGCTTTACAAACAGAGGAAATAAGCTCCATAACACCCCTCTGTCCAAGGGGAGAATTATTTTCCAGATAGGAAAATAGAGGCACAGAGAGGTATAGCACCAAATTCTGCTCTGCTTTGCATTAGTGTAAAGCTGAAATAATTCCAAGAAAGTAGGGGGATAATGATCCCATCTTTGGACTGGAGAGCAGATTTTAGTTCTAAGTAATTTGTCCAAAGCCACACTAGTGTCTGGTGGAAGTATGAATAGAACAATACCCTGACTTCCAGTCCACTGCCCTGTTCTAAACTTAATGTGTTTTTATAGCTTGATGTAAAACTTGAGGAGAATGCCTAAGTCCCTACTCTTCTGACTGTATAAGACTAGGGTGAAATCTTGGCCCACTGAAGTCAATAACAAACCTCCCAATGACTTCAGCAGGGCCAGGTTCTAACCCCTGATATTTTGTATGTTCTTAAGGTAAAATGATATTAAAAATGATATACAGCAACTAAAATGAGATTAAGCCACAATCTGTCCATGTTTATCTGCTAACCTTCAAGAAATTTTCTTGTAAATTTAAGCCCAAAATTTCCAAGAGATTTATGTCTATATTTAGGCAGGCAAATCCCCACTTGTGTGTTCACACATAACCCAGCCCTGTATTCACACATGTTGAGAGGTTTACAGACTGTGCTTGGGAACACCCACAAGTGCACATGTGATCAAAAATGTGGGCATTGTGCTTGAAAGATAAAAAATACCTTGATATTAGAGCTGGTTGGAAATCTTCCAATGCAACATGTTTCTGTCCACAAATGCCAATTCGTCAAAAGTAAAAACATTCACAAAAACGTGTTGCCATTAATGAAAATTCATTCTGAAATGAAAATTGAAAGCATTTTGATAAAGGTGCAACATTAAATTTCACACTTTTCAGAATGGACTGTTTTGATTTTCCATTTCAAAATGACTTTTCATTTTTATTTACTGATTGATTTATTGATTGATTTTATAATTAGGCTTGGAAGGCTGAGGTTTTTATCAGCAAGTGTTAATAAACATCAATTTCATCATACACACACAAAGTGATGTCAAATATTTCCATTGATTATAATCAAAATTTACAGACAGGCAAAGTAAGAAAAATGCTGCTTGAGAACGTAGAGTTTGATTTAAGGATATTTATTTTGAATATTTACATCTGATGCTGATGTGTGTTTTAATTGCCATAAAGCTTTAACTCTATAAACCTTAACATCTACTATCATTAAATAATTATTGTCTGACCCCCACCATTTTTGGATCTTCCATAGTTTCCCACAACTGTGAAAATTTAAATCAATAAGAATAAATAAATGTTTGAAAATAAACATCTATGTTATCCACTGAGATTATAAAAAAAAAATAGAAATTGAATTCTGCCAAGCCTATTTATAATATCAATAATATCAAATAAAAAGATGAAATCAAATCAAAACATTTCAGTTGACCGGAAATGATTTTTTTTTTCAAAATTTCAGTGCATGGAAAATTTTAAATTTTTTTGTTTTTATTCTGTAATTGAAGAAATTTCAAAATTATGAGACTCTCCATAATGAAGAATCCAGTTCCCGCACAGCTGTACTTCATATCATTAATGCATCTCAGAGGATTTTCTGTAGCATATTCTAAAACATCCACCTAGACATTCAATTTCAAAAAAAAAAAAAAAGCCATCTGTATTTCATTGGCATACAAGTGTGTTTCCATGAGAAACTCTTAAAAATCTGCACAGAGAGAACCGAATCTTGCAGCCATTACTCAGTCAAAATCTCCCACTGTAGTCAATAGGGGTTCTGACAGACCAAAAACTGCAGGATTTAACTCATTAACAGGGGCAACTTAAAAAATAACATGTATACTTTCAGATGTTGTTGCAAAACGTGTAATCAGATTTTGAACAGCATCTAAAAATGCAAATACTGTATTATATTTTCTTGGAAAAGACACAATACTAAAGTAAAATATTAGCTATTCTAAAATGCAATCAATTAAAATATTGTGATTGTAATTCAAGAGGACTATTTTAACTACAAACTGGCCTGTTGTGTACAGAATAAGTCAAAAAGTGTCAAAATATCCTAGACACTAAATTATCTCTGGCCAAGTAAAACAGGTATATGTACATACTGTAAAAGCAGCATAAATATAGATCTATATTTTACAATCACACACCCCATTTCTCTATGTGAAAGGAACCATTCCAAGCATCCTATTCTGACTTACCGGTACCTTATACATATGTGTATGCCACAAAAACAGCATACAGACACATAGTGTTCCAGTAGCAGGGAGTGAAAAATGCTCACTCCAATTCTGGCTGTCCTGAAAACACTAAGAGAGCCTGTTCCACAAAGCTTCTATGACAAAAATCAAGCATGCACTCAAGGATGAGATGTAGATATTGGTGGGATTTTCAAAAGTACTCATTCAATGTTAGCCTAACGCTGTTCCAACTGAATGGTAGGGCTCCATTTGACTGCAATGGAAGCAGAGTCAGGCCAGCACTGAGTGCTCTTTAAAATCCCACCATAAAGACTTTTAAAGTATTAAAACACATTTTCCATTCAAGGCTATGGAACTGGATAATGAGCTGGACCTCCAACCCGCTGAAACTCAAATGAGAGTCAAGTGACAGGAACGACAATTAGAGGCACTAAAAACTAAGTAGAGAACTTTTAGTTTGGGTAACGTTCCATGCAAATGGCAATGGGCCCAGTCCTTTAACCGTTGAAATCAATAGGCTCTTTGTCTTCATTGTGAGCAGGATGAGACCTAATTTGAGGCCGATCCAAGTCTAAATTAAATTTTTCGGAGGCATGTTACAGATTGTTAATCTCTTATATAAGGCACAAACCTGCTACCACTGCAGTCAACGGCAAAACCTCTATTGCATCCAATGATGCAGGATCAAATGCTAAATACATGATGAATTAAATGGCTCTGAAAGGCATTTTATAAAATCTGTCCCTGAGACTTATTAGTTTTGTAAATTGCACACCTACAATCTTAACATAACCTTTTCCTTCAGTGTACTCATTTCAGAGGAAGATATTATTCAGTCCCTCTTAAGTGGGATCCATTAACTTTTCAAAGCCTTCCCTAAAACAATGGCTTTGAGTGAGAAGTTTTAAATATTAGGAAGTGTGTATTTGCAACTCAGAATATATTTTAGGTATCACTTATCCTGTTTCCTATTTGATCGCATCATTGTGTCTTTAAAATGCTTTTCATCAGATCCATGTACTTGTGCTTAGTTTTGTTTAGTACCAGTCTTCAGCAACAACAGAAAGAGGTACATGAATGGACAGATCCTGCACCAGCGATGTGAAGAGGAGTTTTGAAAGGGATTTCAAAGGAAGGAGGATTGGGCTCAAAAGGTCCTGCAAAACAACAAGAACTCTCCACTCTTTGAATGAGACTAGCAGGTACTCAGCACCTCAAAGCATCAGGGCTTGAAGGATTAACATGAACCCTAACTAGTAAACACCTGATCTTTATCTTTCTTTGAAATGACATATGATTATTTGTTAATGAGTGTATAAAAATGGTTCTTCTAATCTAGCATCTCTTCAAAATGACAAAATGACAAATACATTTTGTTGCCAATGAGAATTAGTTTAAATTAAAAGACACAGTTGTAGGCAAAATTGTCTTATTTTAATTAACTCTGTACCGTACTGTACTGCAGTGTGTGCAGACAGTGACCGAGATCAAATCCAATTGCCAAATGAAACTAATGAAAGCGTACACATTCTCTCTCTCTCTCTCTCTGCTAACATTTGTTGATTTTCAATTACACAAGGTTTTATGTAGTCATTATAACTTCTGTACGTAACACACCTACCAATAGCTGGTGTTAGAAAGGGCTGAATCAAGCTCCCATTCAGATCAATGGGATTTTTGTGATTGATTTGAATTGCAGCCAAAGTGAGGCTTATGACACATTATTAGCTTATTTTCTTAAAATAACACCCAAGAATAACTCCAGGTTCAGGTTATAATATACACTTTTTTCAACCTTGACTATTATTGTTACGTGTCTCATACTAAGATTCATGACTCCTGCTTTAATTTATTTCCATCTGTATACTTCTGCTGTTAAATAAAAAATATATAAAAATAAACACAGTATTGTTAGGTGAATCTTAAATCCTTTCTTGTAAATCCTGATCTGGAATCTAAACATCAAGATAAATAAATGTTCCTTACAGCCCAGCTGTGAGGTGCTTAGGACCCACCATTCCCATTGCTTGCAATGGAGCCAATGGTGCTCAGCACTTCTCAGGATCAGGCCTATGGTTAAAGATTCACCTAACAACTATTATCAGAGCCCTGTATGAACAACACAGGCTCATTATTCACTTGAAATGGTTACTGTATGAAGGCCATAACTTTACTACACTGTACATGAAGACACACTAGCCTGGGGGAAGGAAGTTCTGAGAGCAGTACAAAATAGGGTTCTTTGTTCACCTATCCTGACTACTCCCTCTTTTTTGGTATTCATAATTCTGCAGGGAAACCTGACTAATTCAGAGGTAATGTGCATTAGCCACTTGTTCTACACCTGCAATGTATGCTTAGTGTTGTACTGAAACATAATAGACACAAAAACATCTCTCTCTCTACTTAAAGCATTTTCGCCTATCAGGCTAGCATCTAAATGCCAGATACATAGATCCTGTCTTAAGGAGGGTCTCAAGAGAGACAAGTAACAGAAAAAATGAATAGCACTTGACGCACACACTTGTCAGTGCAGCAGAGGTGGGGGTTTTGGTGTCGATTGGGTTTTTTTACTGAATATAATGAATTATAGCACTTCAGTGGCTGAGCTTACAGTGAGAAGCTCCACAGAACATGTGTTTTTGGTCAGGATTTGAAAGAGGAAAGCGTTGGAGCTTAATGGAGCCTGTCCAAACCCAAATGAAGGGTTGTTGCACGAACATGGCATCAACACCAGAAATGCTGCCCATTCTCACCCAGAGATGGAGAACCCCCTCACTTTCTTCCTCCATCAATCCGAAGTGATGTTTAATGAGTATTTCCCCAACCCCCAGCTCTGACAGGCAGAAGAGACCTCTGGCAGAGCCAGCAGCAGTGCTTCGGATCCACACTTCAGGATCACCTCCCTATCAGTCACTGACCTAAAAGTTGAGATCACACTACAAAGGAAGAAAGACATTCAGACCAATGCCAGCATAACAGACGTGATCATTTAGTGATTACATCCACATACTAGGGAGGCAAACGTGAGATTACACAGGCATGCACAACAGGGCACCATGCCCACCTGCTATAAAGCTTTCTGCGTTTCCCCAAATAGCCTTGTTAACGAGTGTGGGAGGGAGATCTCCTTATTCTCTGCCCGCATGCACCCACCAAGCCATCCCTTTTAATGAGCCAGCCCATTTGTCAGTTTCGCAATCATGTTGTCAATTGGACCCCAGTGCTTCTGTCAATCGTCCTGTGTCCCCTTCAAGAGAAAATGCCATGGACTAGCTGGGCTGCCCTCTTGCTGGAGGAATGGTTCTCAAACTTGTGCCTCCGACACTTCCATTAGCATAGTTGTGGCTAGATGGCCACTGCACATGTTAGCAAACTGATGCATTTGTACCAGTAATCGTCATTCCAAACTTATCTTAGTTACTCGTTCATTATGGGAATGATCTCTTAGTAATAATGACTCTCTTCTAGGTCTTTAGGGATAATAGCTGTCTGGTCAGAATCCATTCCTCCTCAATGCAGTATCTAGTCATAGGTTTCATAGCTGAATAGTACTTCTCATAGCTTTCATCAATGAATGGGTTCCATATGTTCTGCTCTTTCTCATGCCTCTGAAATGATTTAGCTCTGCAATAAGACCCGCACATCCCATAATACACTGACATTGAGACAAAACAGCTTATCACATATACTCCTATGCCAGAGCTTGGTGCATATTCATCTATCTGAATGTCTTGAAAAAATGCTAGCACAACGCCGCCAATACGCCAGATGGAATGCAGCTAAGAAAGGATAAATGTACCTTCCATTTCTGCACTCACTATGATTTTGTCTAATCAAAATCCCAGGTTCCCAAAATAACAGTGATATTTGTGTCTTAAAATTGAAGATGGAAGTTAATGCTGTGTAAGTGCCTGACCCAATATCCTTTGGAATCACTGAATCTTTCTTCTGTATTCAACGGAAGCTAGATTCGGCCCTAAATGAGAGCATGACTTTTACCCAGAGTATATTTACTAGTGCTTTGCCCAGTCCCTCTTAAAGTGTCCCAAGTGATAGCATTCCTCCCTTTCCTCAGGAGACTCTTCCAGAGTGTGACAGAGGTCACTGTCAAATGGCCTTTCCTTATATTCAGACAAAGTTTCTTTTCATCCCATTTCTACTACTTCTCCTCTCGCTGTAAGCTATATAAACAATTCTTCACCAGCCCAGGTATCTACACCCAGATGGTACAAAGGAAGAGCAAGGCAGAGCAGTGCAGCCTTGCTTTAAGCTTTGTTCAGGTACTAGCCGGAGCTGACTAGTTTTTAGAATGTTTATTTACAAAAGTTAAAACAAACACTTACCCCAGCAGTTTCCTGTGTTACTCTATTCTCCCCCATTGTAATGCTGAGTTGAAGCAACAAAAAAGAAAGTTACATTTAAAAGTCCAGGTAAAATGTCATGTATTTCATGAGGGCTCACAGCTTTTAAATTCTACCCCAAAGAGAATGGCTTCAAACTACTTCCTGGCCAAGGTGTAGGTAGTAAAAACAAGGGATTGCATGACCACATGTGGAAGTTCTACTGAAAACAATGCATCAGATCATGCTAACAACCCAAGACTGCAGAGACTTAAGCGCAAGTAACTTTGCTTAGGTGAGTCCTTCTCCTGAAGTCAACTCAGACAGGTAAAGCTATTCACATGCAAAAGTCTCTGTAGAATCAGCCCCTGTGTATGCAGTGTGAATTATAGATTTAAAATAGTCATTCTCTCCACATTATTAAACAAATGTATTTTAAATATTCCTTATTGCACTCTGAAACTTGAGGGCTGGATGTCAAGGGAGCAGGACTGGGCCCCTACATAGGACATCGATGGTTAAGGTATTTCAATGTATTGCTTTTGCACAGAGCCATGGTCTCTCCAAGAATTAGAAGTCATTTTCAGTGTATTTTAAATCCTGATCAATGTGCTCTTCTTATATATAGCATTCCTAAAGCCACTGTAAAAAAGAAAAGAAAAAAAAAGAAAAACCTTAACTTCTTCAACAACTGCTAGGTATAAGCAGGCAGCCAAAGGGAGCTGCCCTCAGGAGTTGCAGGTGGTTTCCCCTTATCCCTTCCCCATCCTGGGAATATTAGAAATCCTTTCCAAATACTGCCTACAGTGCATGAAGTAAGTAGGTGCATGAAGTGGGAAAAAACACATTGTCTAGGTGCTTCATCCTCCTATAGAACCATACCCCTCAGGCCCAATTTTCCTCATTTACGTGGGTGTGAGCCAAGGTCAAACCAAAATGAGAACAGTCAGATCCTTTTTTTCCTACCATAAACACACTCAAAAATCAGAACGAGGCACCTGCCTGCAGTCTGCCCACATTTTAAAGGTATTATATTGTGTATTAAAGTAATACAGCATCTTTACATATAACACTCACAGAGGCATAACCTTTTAAATACATCTTCCTACTTGTTTATACTTACACAGATTTTGATGGTTGTAAGCCACAGGCATCAGAGTATGGAACCTTTTCTGACCCACGTGCACAGTAGAACCTCAGAATTACAGACACCTCGGGGATGGAGGGTTTTCATCATTCTGAAATGCTCCTAACTTTGAACAGAACGTTACCGTGGGTCTTTCAAAAGTTTACAACTGAACATTGACTTACTACAGCTTTGAAACTTTACTATGCAGAAGAAAAATTCTGCTTTCCCCTTTCTTTATTTTTAGTAGTTTACGTTTAACACAGTATTGGACTGTATTTGGTATTTGTTTTTTTAGTTTTTGTTTTTTTGTCTCTGCTGCTGCCTGATTGTATACTTCTGGTTCCAAATGAGGTGTATGGTTGACATGTCAGTCAGTTACTCTGGTGTTTTTAACTCTCAGTTTCTACTGTATATCTGATGTAATTCAATGGGAACACTTGAGATTAATTTGGCTACCTGACTGATCTTTTTTCCTGGCCTTCCTTCCCAACATTCCATCTAATTAATCTTTATAACCAACATAATTCCTAGTCAGGGAGTCTAGTTAAAAACTTCTGCTGTTTAATGGGTGTAGGGTCCTTTTAATAAACAGCTAATGGAAGTTACAGCAGCATGTAGGGCAGGAAATTAGCTGGGAAAGGGCTCTGGCCACTTCTTCCTAGAGAAGGAATTAATCTGCCCTTTAACATGCCTCAGAAGAATAGCCCTTCACATCTGACATTCTGTCAGAAGATTCCAGAGCAGAGTTGGTATTAAGTAGTAATATATATTCTAAGAAAATGTCTGTTTGTATCTTAATTATGCAAGCAGAGTAGTAATCAGAGGAACTGAGGAAGTCTTTCAGAGCTCTACATGACAGCCAAGGTTTTCAAGAGTGACTCGTGATTTTGAGTGCCTCAGTTTTAAGATGCCCAATTTGACGCTCATTGTATGGGCCTGATTTGCAGAGGCTGGGCTCTCTCAGCACTTTCTCATGGCCAGACTTGTTTAAGGTCTCTCAAAAATGGGTGCCCAAAAATGGAAGCTCCCAAACTCATTAATATTTTTGAAAAAATTGTCTGAAATATCTGGCAAGCGCAATCACAGCTCAGAGGTGTCAGTTTGTTCAGTATATAATGTTCCTGCAAACATATCTGACCATTGATTATGGGAAATGGGGACCAGAATGACCCCACTCACACAGGCAGGCCCAGCCAGGGCTGTTGGCTCACTTGCCTGATTAAGGCAAGCAGAAGCTGATCCCCAAAACAATGTATATAATGTTCTCTGAAAAAATATTTGCTCAGGTGTGGGGGAGGGAAGTATTGTTTCATTAAAACAGGTGGACCCCTGTATCTGCCCCAGGCTGCATTTGGCTTGGCATTCAGAGGCACAATGCAAATGAAAGAGAGTCCTGTGAAAGATACAGAAAAGGCCGCGATACTCTGCAAGTCAGCTCATGCAGAGAGATAAGCTGGCGTTTGATGGTGACTTGATTTCTTGTCTGTAGTTTTGACCTTCCCCCAAGAGTCTAAGCCTAGGCACAAACTGATACCGGTGGATGCAGCCACCCGCGGTTAGAAATCGGTACCCGCTGAACCGCCGGGCTCTCCCGGGAACCTCAGCGGCGAGAGGAGCAGAACGTGAGACCACCGCTCCCCGGAGCCAGCGCCCCGCACCGGCCTCTCCTCTGGTGGGGCTGTGCCGCCCCCAGCCCTGCCCCCACCTATCTGCACAGCCCCGCCGGACGACAGGGTGGGGCTGGCGGCAGTACAGCCCCACCGGAGGAGCTGCCGGTGCGGGGCGCGGGCTCCTGGGAGCCGCGGCCCCACGTTCCGCTGCTCTCGCTGCTGCAGTTCCCTGGAGAGCCCTGCGGTTCAGTGGATGCCAATTTCTATCGGCGGATATGCGCATCCGCGGGGTGTAAATTCGCATCCGCCTAGGGCTCTAGTCACGGAACACTTTTTGTGAAGTGAGGGGCGAGGGGTGGTACCGTACCAGTAAGAGTTAAAATCTGCTTGCACCACTGACTGCCGCTGAGACACCGACAAAGGAGTACGAACATGGTGAATTAAGTCTAGGGATAGCTCACTCCCACCTTCCCGTCTATGCCTCTTCCTGGGGCTCGGTGTTCTCCTGGCTTTTCTTTAACGCCCCCTCCCCCTCTCCCCTGCAGGTGCTTCTCTTCTCTATGATGCAGCCTGATAGTATTTTTCCCACGGAGTGCTCCGGCGGTGAACAGTATTGTTATTTACTCCTAATCGTGGACCCCATTGTGCTAGGCGCGGTCCAACATAGAACAAAAGACAGTCCCTGCCCCCAAAAAGCTTACAATCTAAGTGTCGGACAAGAGACAACTGGATACAGACAGACAGATCGGGGAGTACAAGTAAATATTGGCCAGCATCATGGGCAGGCCCTACCCACATTCTCCACCAAGCTGTGTAATGATGAGAGACAATGGTGCCATAAATGTATATGTGTGAATTTATCACTGCAATTATCCCTGTAATATAACAGCCCCAGATTTCTTCATTAAAGGCCTACTCTAGTAGCAAACACCCCTATACATACGATACGTATCTTTATACACATTTATCGCGTCTTCTTTATACAAACAGGCATTTTAACTGAAACAGATACATAGCGACATCAGTTGATGAGATCAGATAATAAGCCAGTATCATCCTCAGAAATGGAGCATCCTCCTGGGTCAGCTGCTAATTTGCAGTGTTCACTTAAAATCCTAACAGATCCGAGGCCCCATAACCATGACCACCACTCACCTTAGTTGACAAGGAACCTGTGCATTTGTGTTTTATGCCAAGGTTGCCCAGGCAGAACTCCAAAAATTCGTATGGAGATTCGTTTTGTGGTGAGAAAATGGGGTTGCGGGAATGGAAAAGAGTCAAGATTTCCATACCCTGCAGAGTCACAGGTACCCTGAGTAATACCTACATGCCACAAGCCACCCACTTCTGTACAGCAGATCTCTCCGATGTGAAGGCGAGAACTCAGTCCCCAGCAGTGTGTCAAGTTCCTCAGGGGATTGTTCGCCTCTCCAGGGGCTGGGAGTTGTGGGACAATGTGGTGGCGTGATTAGACATTTTAGGGTCCATACAAAAGGCTCAGCTCATCCCAAGCCAGGGGAAAATCATAGGGGGATCTGTAGGAGCTTTCTGTGAGCAAATCTAGAGGGCATAGTGTGGCCCGTGCTGCGCACAGGTATCAATCTGAGCCATGGCAGACGTGGGGTATTGCCGGAATGGCTACATCACGTCAGTTATTTTCGCTATTGCTCAGGCAAGACAGAATAATTGAAACCAGACACATGAGGATCCGCCAGGCCGCCCCGTGCTTGCATTTCAGCAAGATCATCGTCATCCCACTCCCAGGGGCCTGTGGGGGTCTCGTTTCAGGCCGATACAGGCGTTGCCTGGGGATCCCTCTCCCCACCCCACGAGAGACCGCCGTGGCCGGCGAGTTTCCGAGCAGCCCTGTGGAAACCCAAGGCTGAAATGCGCACACGCCGCCGTGACCACTGCAAGCCCCTGCCTGCCGCCGGCTGCCAGGCGCGTGTTGCGCAGGCAGCCGGGGCCGCGCTGGCTTTTGTTTGTGCCCCGGCAGCAAGCCGGCCCCCCTCCCCGGCACTTTCCTCCGGGCGGGGGGCAGGGAGGCCGCGCCTCCCCGCTCGCACCGGCCCGCCGAGCACCGCACGGGCTGCCCTGGGAGACTGGGGGCGCTTGTTCCTGCCCCCCCCCGCCGCCACGCTGTTATCTTGGGCCGCCGGCAGGAAGGTGGAGCTCACGGCCCCATTGGCAGCGGAGGAGACGCTGGAGCCGAAGCCTGAAGGGGCAGACACGTGAAACCTGAGCTAAGCCCCTGAGCCGCCGGCCCCACGCACCTGACCCGTGGGGAGAAGCGCCCCCACCCCCAGCCCCGCTCTCCCCTGAGCACCAAGTAGATTCCGCCCCTCGCTCACACGCGTGCACGGCCGGAGCCCCGCTGGGCGTTTAGAAACCCGTGTGAGCTTTCTCGAGTTGCACCTTCCCGGGAGAGCCCAGCAGCGCCACGCCCCGGGGCAGAGCTCGGCGCCCGACTTCGCCCCCTGCCGGGCCCCTGCTTGGAAGGAGCCGAGGCCAGCGGCGGGTCTCTTTGTCAGGCCACGTGCCGAGCGCTCCGCAACCGCGGGGGATTCCGCCTGCCCTCGAGCACAACTGCGCAAGTTCCGCTCCCCTCGCCGTGATTTTAGAAAAGCTTGGCTCGGGCTGGGCCCCGGGTTTTGAAGCAGAAGTTCCCGTTGAGGGCAGGACGTGGCCCATCTGTCTCACAGAGCACTGTGAAGTGGTCCTCGCCTGCGGCCCATTCCCACCACCAGGTTTATTTTTTAAAGCCAAGGTTGTTGTTTATTTGAGTGATTATTAAGTTTCACTTTAATAGGCCTGTCTCCAAATATTTTTCTTTAGACATCTTTATTATTTTAATATTGTTTCCTTCCAACAAGCACTCAGTGTAATTGCTATCGACTTGTGTAAATGCACTGCTGACGTCTGTCAGGGGGAATAAACATATTTCATTACAGTTTTATTGTACAGATTCTGGTATGAGGGGTGGGGAAAGAGGCTTTAAAAAGTGAAGGTGGTTAGCCAACGTTCAACTGGGCATCATATAGTGTTGGCAAGATTTTTTTTTCCCTTAGCCAGATGAGTGTAAAATCTTTCTAACACAACAAAGTATGCTGAAGGCAGAGGAGATATCAGGAACACATGTGACCAAAGTAACAACAGCAACAATAAACTGTAGGCTGTATATTAAAAAGGTTCCCACTGCCAAAAGGGAAGGGGCGGAGGAGAGGAGGAAGGAGAAAGAGAGAGGACAACAAATGCATTTCCTTATATCTGAAATGCTACTGAGATTTTTCCGAACTCATTTTGGCATGTGGACGTTTTCCTGTGTGTCACCATGAGCATTGCGATTAAGGAGCGAAGAGGGGGATCAGAACAAAGATTTTTTTTCCCCTCCTATAAATTGCTGTAAATAAGAAGCCCCGTTATTCTATAATTACTTTTCTTGCTCGTGTATAATTTAGTCAAATTGTCATCATAGTGAAACAGCCGTATGCATTCAAAGTGTGCACTTTAAAGAAAGAATAATCTATAAAATCCTAAATAAACACAGTATAAATATTTTTCGTATGCTGCTACTGCAGTCCCTTTGTGTTATTAAACGTGTGGAAACATGCTAACACTGCTACCTGAAAAGTAGAGAATTGTACAATTAAATGAATTGTACCAATCCTGGATTTCCCTGGCATAGTACATTTGAGCATTAGGGATAAACAGCCCACCTATGCAGGATATTATAACCTCTAGTAAAACCATTGTATTTAACATGAACACAAACACATGAAGTGAAATTGTACGTTTGGGTCCTCCCCGCACCCCTTCACACACACTCCGAAAAAAAGCAGCTTATCTCAAGACAGTACTCATTATAACGTACTTTTTTTCGCAACAATGAGCCAAGTGAAAACATGACGACATAAGCACTACCCTTTGTACAGGGGAATTTAGGACAACATATTCTGAAATCATACTTTATTTTGCAGAGCTGTAAAATTGCTTTAAAAATAGATACAAAAAATTGTAATCAACAATAAAATCAAACGGCAAAGCAAGAGAAAAAACCGTCTATTTATATTACTACTTTTGTACAATTATAGTTGATTTCTTGTCCAGCTCAAATTTTACGCCGATAGCTCCATTGTTTACCTTTTATTTCTTTTATTTAAAAAAAAACAACACTTTTTCTGTGACTCAGTCTCCCTTTCTTTCTACGTCCCTGAGGCTATCTACTTCTCCTGGCTGTTTCACGGAAATCATTTCTCCAGATTAGGTTGATATAGCTGCTCTAGTCTGCATCCTCTGGTTAAAAGGCTCACACACATATCAATAACAAGCTAATGGTAAACGCTGTTGATCTCAGAGACGATCAAATTGGCAGGATACGTAAGGAAACTGACAACATTCTGCAGCTGTACGGGTCACTCTCAAATATATCTAAACAGTGTAAAGCCCTGTGAAACCGACTTGACGTTTAACTGGTAATTAATCCACCTTCAGGAGCTGTGGCTGGGTCAGGGCTTTCTCCCGATTGTGCAGAGCCCCTGACACTGCATAGGTTTCAAGTCTGCCCGTGAAATACAAAGGGGGTTTGGAACAAGGCAACGTGTCCCGCTAAGTGAGAGCAGCCGGGCTGGAAAGTCCTTGGAATCACGACAGCTGGAACAGCTGAAGTTCATGTCTTTGGGACCAGTGTTTAGACCTAGAGACAGGCCAGGGAGGTTTGTGGGTGTGAGTTAAAAGATACAGGGTCTCCATCCGCAGGCACGGGGGTGGTGCCGCTTCCACCTCCTCGGTGCAGAAATGGATGCACGGGGAGGGGAGAATTTACGCAGGCGAGCGGTGCGGAGCAGGGGACGCGCCGGGGACACTACGGGCTGCTGACAGCGCTTGGGACGCGATCGCGGGGGTTTCGCCGGGACCGCAGCACCATGGAGCAGCGGGAACTCTCACGCCTGCCCTGACCTCCAGCTCCACGATGTGTCCCACGTAACTTATGGCATCGTGGCCCTCTGTCCTGGGACACGCTGGGCCCTGGGCTCGCAGGGGGAGATTCATGCTGCCGAAAGGCAGAAGGAGACTTGCTTACTGCTCGCCATTTGTTCAAACAAACGTCGTCCCTATCCCTGCCCTTCCTGAGGAGGTAGAGCGAGCGCCAGCCTCTTCGGGCTGCTCCCACACAGCCCCATGGGCTTCTCGGCACAGGGAATTATTCCTCTCTGTTAGGTAGCAACCGCCGGAGAGGTCGGGGCCCGATCCTCCAGGCAAACCTCTCAGGGACAGCGTTGCCAGCAGGGCAGGAGAGAACCAGCAGGGAAAACGAGGGTTTTAAACCGGCCCCCAGCTTTCATTTTTTTCTAGGGTATTTGTTACCAAGGACCTCTCGCCCCCGGCCCAGGCGCAAACGCAGCCCTGAGATGCCCGGAAGGAGGGGAAAGGTACAAGACACTGTTCTCGAGGGCTGCCCTGGGCTGGGATTAGCGGGCTTGGAAACCTCGTGGGGTGACGGCAGAGAGAATTCCAGTTCCCCTCCCCCAGTAAACATTTCCATTTGTCAGCAGCGGTCTCCTGCGAGCGAGCAGTGTTTATTCATCACATAAACAGAGGTGAAGGGAATTAAGGGGATAGATACGATTCCTCAGGGGAACCTTTCAGAAGCCTTGAGGGTGTGGGTTCCCCTAGAGAGTTGCGGGGGGCAGGCTGTATTGATTATACGCTGTACCTTCAGCCCCCCTCGACAGTTTTACCTTCTCTTCGCGTTTGTTTTAAGGAACTTCTGAAAGGTGATGCACTTATTTTTAATCTAATGCATTACAGTGTCATTACATAATCCCCCTCTACAGCTTCTGGATTGTGAACTTTTATTCTTCCATTAAACAACAAAACGTGAGCACACGCCTAAGAAATAATAAAAAAGGGTCCTTGCATGTGAAGAGTATGCAGCTGGGCATTTAAAAAAAATAACAAAAACCACCAGCAGTAGCTGTTATCTGGTTTTGATATCCAGTAGGTCGGGGGAGGAGAAGAATACTCCTCCATTACAATCATATTTCGACTCGGCCTGTAAATTTCACTCTCTTTCTAGCACCTGATCCAAATGAATTTCACTACAACACAGCATGGGAGGACATTAAAACCCCTATGAAATTCCGTCTTCAACTGTCCATTCGGATGTTTAAACTACTTCATTCCCACCCTGTTCACGCCACCGTCTCTGAATACTGGAGCCATCCAATCTACTGGCGCAATGGCTGGAGGCAGCCCATTATCAGTACTGGCGGTGGAACTGCTTGCTTCCTCATCTAATCCCAGAACAGACACACCACCCCGCTGTACCTGAGGAGTCACACATAAGCCTCACATACAGAATTCAGAACAAAATAGCCACGTGTTCGAATCATAGAATATCAGGGCTGGAAGGGACCTCAGCAGGTCATCTAGTCCAACCCTCTCCTCAAAGCAGGACCGATCCCCAATTTTTGCCCCAGATCCCTGAATGGGCCCCTCAAGGATTGAACTCACAACCCTGGGTTTAGCAGGCCAATGCTCAAACCACTGAGCTATCCCTCCCCCAAAACGCATCCGACCATAACCTGGAGAAAGTAGCAGCCTCTCCCCTACTACCCTACAAGCGGAGAACCTAATTGCACCAAACCAATTGTTTGCTGTAAATTAATTGCTCAGGCCTGGAAAATAAGTTTGCTGGTAACTTAGTAGCATGACAAATTCCCAGTTACTGACAGGTGGGGGGCCGGCGGGGAAGCTTACTCTAGGGCGGCTCTCGGCTACCTCTGGCAGACAGCTGCAGGAGGAGGGAGTGACCGTGTGGCCCTGTGAATCGGACCCGCTTGGTCCTGTGATAACAGAGGAGCCGGTCCTTAGGACTCTGCCCCCATCTC
Organism: Eretmochelys imbricata; assembly: GCF_965152235.1. NCBI lineage: Eukaryota > Metazoa > Chordata > Testudines > Cheloniidae > Eretmochelys > Eretmochelys imbricata. The sequence continues at coordinate 85,086,970 of NC_135579.1, read as the reverse complement.
CCCTAGAAGGAGAGATGGTGGACAGTGAAAGGGCGGACGGCTGACATCCAATTTGACCAGCTAGCCCGGGGAAACGAATGTCCACAGCAGCTGAGCGCATTTGACAATGGGGCAGATAATGTTAATGCGGCCACCTGGCGGGCCTAGGGCCCGGCCTCGCAAATCGCTGTGCGCGGAGAGCTCATAATCCTGCCAGGTGAGAAGAGAGACTCTCACGATCATTCAACAGTCCCGTCCACTCTGCCTGCCTGCCAGAGAAGAGAGAGTTCATGGGAAGAGGCCGTGCTAGCTCGTTTTTCCCCGATAGAAAAAGGTCACCTGGCACCATGGCGGGGAGAGAGGGAGGTTTCCTGGTGAACAGGTGCTGCTGCCCTCAGCCCTGTCTGCTTGCAGAGGAGCAGGAAGACAATTCGCTGGGAAGAAGCTGCTTTTGCTTTTCACTAGATTAATTCCCCTAGAAGAGGTAGAAATGGACATTGCCTGGGGTATAAACGTCCCCGGGCAGACACCTTTTCTAAAGGGCTAATGTGCAGCACGACATGGGGAAGGGAAGCTCAGGGGCGCTGTGAGAGCTGGGGATCTTTGCTAGTATTTATTGTGGAGTTAAGGACAAGTTTGGCAGGCCTCCCTCTGACCTCCGCCTCAAATCACCGCCCACCCTCACCCACCAGCGTGGCCAGGATTTGGCCAAGTACACTCAGGGTGCCAATGAACACAACTATTGCAGTAACTTTGGGAATGCTAAGACCTGATGGAGAAGTTACCGCCAGGAAATCTCACCGTATGCATGGCACAGCGCTCATTGAGCACTTACGAAGCTCTGGTGCTTTCACAATGCTTTGTATAGACCGGTAACTTCATCTGCCTTTCACAGGTGGGGAAACTGAGGCAGAGAGAGGCGTACCCAAAGGCTCCAGAGCAAGCCTATGGCACAGGGGAGAATGCTGTGATATAAAAGCAGGGGTGCTACAGTCAATCCCTTGTCATTATCTAAGTCACTCTCCCGGCCGTTAAAAAAGGTGACTTTCCGCTGGAAAGGATAGAAATATACTTGGCCTTGCACATAAATAATTTCCTTTCAACAAGACTCGAGAGAAATATACCAGAAATACTTCTGCTCTTAAATTAGGTCCATCCATTATTCATGATGCAGTCCACGTTATCCCTGCTCATTTAAAACCCCTATGAAATTCCAGCAAGTGAATAATTATTCTGTCTAGTCTTCTAATACTTCACTCCATCCCGGTCTGTTACGAGACTCTGTGATAGAGCCCCTCTAGAGTTAAAATGCATGATTTTAAACAAAGGTTTAATTAGCAACAGAACAAACAGAAGCTCACATTCATTTTTAAATACTCTCCCAGAAGACAGACTATGCAGGGCAACCTCAAATATCACAAAGACCACACCAGGTACATTAGAGTCTAAAACAGCATCAATTTTTCTTTCTAGCTGGGAGTGCCTTTCCTTTCTGTACATTAGCAACCTCCTGAGTCATGTCTGTTCATTACCTTCCATCTCCTCGGGTCTTTCTTTTGATGCATGCCACCGCGCTATTTTAACCCATTTTTAATGCCAGCTGTTCACAAGTGGATTGTAATGTCAGGGTACTCTCCAAGAGCACCATTTTTTCACGTGTAAAAGTTTCACTGTATAAAATTTTAAACGGCAACATCTACTATGGCTATAATTACTTTGCACAGGGTAGTAAAAGTTGTCACGTTTTGAGAAACCTGGTGAGCTGTTCTGTACGCTAGTACCAGCTCTTTAAAATTATGCCTCTGGTAAAAATCTTTGTGCTCCGCCTTTTCTCTATGCTGTATTTTAATCGCAGAATATTTACGAAGTTTCTCCTATATGCAATTGATTAGCACTTCCACCCACACACTTCCTGGCATTATTTCTGAATGCTCAGCGGTATAAGAAACCGACTAAATCTCTCCCTGCTCGCACATTCAAGGGAGGTAATACCCGCTCCTTTTACAGGCGTTCCCCCACTTCTGAACTAGTCTGATTTTCCAGAGAATCACAGGAGTTAACAATGAAAACGATGCATTAGGTTCTCCAGCCCATCACCCAGCCAATGAAGGATTGTCGCCCGCCGCAGTGGTTTGTCCAGGGTCGGGGTTTCTCTCTTTCCCAGACAATGTTAATCAACAATTTCTATTGACAGTCAGCCTAAGAGTTCCTTTTATGAATTGGATCCGGCCCGGAGTTGGCTAGGTATCTCCTCTAGATACACTGTACTGTTTACGATCAATAGAACAGAGAACTGAGGCACTGTCACGGGATTGGTATTTCTCTAATGTTTGGGGAAACTGCTTATTTTCCTGTAGGTAGGAAACAGTAACAAGGTACAGTCGGAAACTCTCTGCAATCTACACCTCGGGAAGTTTTTGACTGTTGCGAGTGTTCACTAGGAACCTCAGAGCGTTGCAGGTGAAGAGAAAGCGGCTCCGTTGAGATAAAGCTGGGGAGTGACACACAGCACTGGATGGGATGAACCAAGGGAGGGAGTCCCAGACGCACTCCCCATCTCCGCCCTCTCCAAATTACAGCATTGCTTGCCTTCCCCCCCCCCCCGAAACACCTCTCTCGCCAGAGCATTACAATATTCACCTCACCCGAAAAGTTCAACTCTTTTGAAGGATCATGGCTATTATCACTATAACCGCTCTATATTACCTGACAACCATTTGCATGAGTTACCGGGCTGCCTTTTTTTTTTTTTTTTTTTTTTTTTTTTAAACACGCTTTTTGGGGATAGAAAATGCACCCCCTCCCCGCCCTCAATGTCTGCTGAAACGTCAGTTGCAACGTGTCTGTTTTAGCGAAGGCATTATTTCCCAATGCGTCTGATCATGAATTGTCGTATCACTTGGGTTATGGGCAGTGCTTGCAGACGAGTTTCTGCTATAGGAAGACGTATGTCAGAGAGCAGAAAATTGTTGACAAAGCTCAGAACCACTTTTCCAACAAGATTAACAATTCAACCAGACACAGGTTGAGTGTCACCCTTAGAATTCCTCCTACATGGGCAATCCTGGCCGGGCTACCCTACAGCCTAAATGGGTACCATTATAGTGCTCAGGGGTGCGAAAAAGGTCCCCACGCGCTCTGCAGCAAAAGAGCAGCAAACAGACTGGATGGACTGAGTTGAACATGGTCCTTCTCTTTAGACTTTTATATATACAATAATATACATTATATATTCGTGTAGAATTTAAACCAACTCCGGATAAATAAAATGCATTCAAAATTTTTTAAAGCAACCCAACGTAACCGTGTTTTTCTGTCCCAAATAACGTGTTCTAGACAAAGAAGTTTCTGTTTCGCAGCCCCATCTTATATACGATACTGCATGGAGAGCGCGTCTTTTGAGATAGCACAAAATGTTTTCCTGTGCTCGGAACAACCTGACCCGGAGCATGGGACAGAGCGCGCTCTTGAACCTGTCTCTCTCAATAAGACTTTCTCCTGCTATAACGGAATTAAAATATTACATTTTAAGCTCTCGGGGCCGCATTCCCGAACCAAAATGAGATGTAGCGGAGACATTTCCCAAAGCCTGGGACTTTTTAATCTTGTCAATTCAAAGCCATTCCAATAGATGCCAAAAGGTGACATTAGTGCATTAATTCAAAGAGACAAAAAGAAGAAGGGGGCTTGTGTGGAACAGCTGATAAGAAAAGGCGATTGTTGGGACATCTGTAGAGGAAGTCAAGAGACTTGAATGGCTGGGGTGTTTCTAACATTAAGTGCTATTGATATTCACAACTGCTGATATCTTTTTTTAAAAAAACCTGGAGAATAAAGGGACATACAGGGAAATCTATTTTGCTCTGGAAATACATTGCTAATTACTTCTGTATGTTTGGGGAAAAAACACCTCTTTCTATCTGAGGGCACTGTATGTACTGATTGTGTTGGCTCCAATTTCTAATATTTTTCCTCTCTCAAAAAACCCTATATAGTTGTTTTAGATCAAGCTAACCACCAGTTCCCAGTGAGATGCAACAAGAACATAAGGGGCCATCCCTTCACAGAGCGAAGAAAGGACACCAGACAAGTAAACACAGCTTACTCCAAGCACCTCAGATACAGAAATGGACCTGGGTTGAAACAAAATTCCTTCAGACATTCTACTCGACACATAATTTCCCTCGATTATGTGTCTTTTTCGAGCTCCTCAGAACAGAGGCTTGTTTTGTATCGAATCATTTAAAACAGATTATAAAGTCTAATGTCACACAGCAGGGTAAGGGTGGGTGGAAGAGAGAAGGAAGGAAGGAAGGAGGGGAGGTCCTGGCATGCTAGGATCAGCTCCATAATTGCTTGCACCTTCAGGTTAAGTTATTTTCAGGACCCAAACATGTGGTTATTCCCTGTGAGGAGCAAATGCAAAATGCTGCCTAGTCAACTTAGTGGGACCTCACTACGTCAATTATAATTTGCTAATTCAGATTTATTTCCTTTAAATATCGAGTTTCAAGGGACTACCATCAATGCAGGCTTAATTTCATCCCACTGATGAAGGGGGTTTATAAAGGTCCCTGCGGTGAAAGCCAAGGGGGAAAATATCAGTTTGATGCTTTCGATAAGAATGTCAAGGTGGCACAAACATTATTAGGCGATTACACGTTACGGCTCAGCACTGTACAATTATACTGTGCCTGCCCGCTTCCGGCAGGATGGGCTCGGTCCTTTCATGCCCTCTGCTCCCGGGTTCTCCACCAACGCAGAGCAGCGGAGTGACTCTATCCGGAGCATCGTCTGCCAGTCCTTAATTCGGGAGAGCCCGGGAACAGAGGAACACTGGTTTATCTTCCCACAGGAGTAAGGCGCCCGTTGCTGAGGTTATGGTGTTTGGGGTGGATCTCCTCTATGCACATGTAAGAAGGTATCCTAAGGGCAGCCTCGTGTATTATATAGGTGCAGATCCATTTATTACATACAACCAAGGTAATATATTTTTCCAGCTGGAATGATTCTCATCAAGTGTACTTCAACGCGCGTCCTGATTAAAAACCTTTTTTCCAGCAAGGGTAGGGGAGTTTCCTTCTCTTTAATCTCAGGAGCTAAGCCTCAGTGACATGGGTTTAGAAGCTATAGGTAAACCAAAGGACCCTTAAAGGCCAGGGAAGAAATGAGATTCGCTTACAGAGTCTAAAAAACTCTAGAATAAGCGGGGATCTGAAGTCAAATACTTTGAGAAATTGAACTTCCTGGGAAGCAGGAACCTACCACCTCTATCACTTGTTTAGATTTCTATTGTGTGCTGTCCTAACATGAAAGTAAATGTAACATTTAAATGTAGCCCAGTCACGTCAGGGAGATAGATAACTGGCCGAACCCACAGCTCCTGAACGCCTGGTAAAAGTGGTCTCACCACACCATTCTGATGGTAAAGCTGCCAGACAAGTCATTTGTAAAGCGAAGGTCACATACAAAACCGATCTTTGTTTACAATGTAGACACAAACGATTAACTCAACCTCTTTTCCCAAACTGGGAGGTATTTCCCAAAGGGAGCTGGTATTTTGAAATCCTCCAGCATTAGTTGTCCCCTTCAAAATAAGTAAATACAAATCTAAACATTAATATACTGTGCATTTAAAACCATTTTATATTGTAACTGAGGGGGAAGCACGACGGGAAAGCCCCCCCTCTTTCATTCCAAATCTCTGAAGTTAGAGAAACCCACCTTTTCTGGAGCTCTTCGGAGGCTTTGTGCTCCCTTCTCGATTTTATTTTGCCAGCAGAAGTTTCTTCATCCTCCGTCTGAATCTGTAGAGAACTAACGACACTTCAGGAAGATTCTCTGGACAAGGCATTAGGCGGAATGTTTAAAAATACAGCCCTAAATGCTGTTTGAAACCCTAGCCCCAGTCTTCCAGCTCTCTGAGTTCAGCCATTTCGGGTGGCTAGGCTTTCTATCATACTAACTGTCATAAACCTAGTCATAATAATAATAAAAAAAAAATACCGTGTGCTTGCTGTCTTTTCGAGTTTACCGTGCCAATAGCTGACAAGGATATTAGGATTAGGTTGAAAGCTAAACTCTATCTAGGGTCCGATCGGGTTTAGGGTCGATTTTTGTCTAAGGAGAAATCTCCTAGGGCCCGATCTATGCAAACATCTTTGCAAGTGATTGAGTAGCTGTAGCCAGTGACTTTCTGAACTCAATGGAAACTATCCACCGGTGTGAAAGTTATTCAGGTATTTAAGATTTCGCAACATCGGTCTGTAATCTGGATAACATTTTCAGAAGGCTGGAGGTGTGCATTAAGCAACAATGTTTATCTCCTCGCAGGATCTCTTGAAAATAAGAAGACTCACCCTTATCGTCAGAGAAACTTGCATTGTTTCCAAATGTATAAACAGCTAAATCAACCGCTTGCAGTCTGTTTTACATAGCGTTGGCAAAAATGCCTTGCATCTATACATTTACCTTTAGAGAGCTCCAAAACAAAACAAAAACGGGAGAGAGGAATGGGAAAATAAACACAACTTTAATTAAAACCACATGGATATGATTTAGTTAAATACCTACACAGAAGCAGACATAGCGTATTTACCGCCTCACCTGCAAGTTGCAGAAGTTGTGGCTTGATTCTAGGGAAAGGGTTCAGAACGCACCGGTTCCCTTGTGTTTGGTGGAGCTCTATGGGGAATGTCACAATCGTATGAAAAACGCACAAATAATCGGCACCGAATCATTTACCGATCAGAATCGCCCCTAATTTTCCAGAAACTCTCTGGGCAGTGGACAGCCAACTCACACCAGGCTTTGCCCAGGTCACGATCAAAGATACGGACGCTAATTAGCAACACATTTTATTCTTTTAGGCTTGATTTCAAAACTACAGCAATGCCATAAGCTTTAGACTGCTCAGATGTTCCCTTTTTTAATCTTAATGAGAAAGCTTTTACCGATAGGAACTTGGCGATATGGGTAAGAACAGAACGTAGTTAGGTGGTTTTAGACTCTGCTGCGTTTCTGTGGGCGAAACAAACATATTCGGGCTTCGGATTTCAGTAGAATAGATAAAGCCTACAGTTCACACATCCTCTTGCTTTCCCTGATATTTGGCGTCTTTGTTACTACAGAAAGAGGTGTAACCTGAATCTTTGTTTAGGGTTGGAGGAGAAGCTGTGGCAAACGATGAAGACGGAGCTTTTTTTAAAAAAAAAAAAACACACACACACACACACACACCGGTGCCTGGTTTTTTTTTTTTTTGTTTTTTTTTTTTTAAGAGCAAAAATCTGGAGCAAGTTTGCTTGTAACGATAAAGATCTTAACATGTACAGAAGGCGGGTTTTACACAAGGAGGTGAGGCTAGAAAGCCAGCAAAAGGCTGCAAGGTTTTTTTTTTTTTCTTTGCGAGGTTCCACCCACTTGAAAACAAAACTTTTTTTTCTGAAGGGCCTCACATCAGTGAAGTTGGGAACTGGATCCTAAGAACAGCCTTGCAAGTAGTAGCAACATACGGGCCTTGGAGTTGTTTTTTTTTCCGCCCTTCAAAGGTGCTTTTGTGTTTTCTCTGTCGGTGGAAGCGCAGCCCTTTCTGGAGTTGGTATGTGATAAGAGGTCCTAGCAGTGCCATGTATTGGAAGAGCGATCCGATGTTTGTGTGTAAACTAGAAGACAAGGACATTCCTGCGCTTGGTATTTCCACTGAGAAGGTGAGCTGATCCTAGGCAAAACCCAGAAGCGCGGCCGGGAAGGCGAATGGTCGGTTTCTCAGAGATGCAGGCTAACGTTACCAACCTTCGGGCTCCATAATTTTTCGAGTTTCTTTAGACGTGGCAGTGGATAATAATTTGCGAAGCACGTCTAGAGGAAGAGGCCGGGGGGGGGGGCGAAATTGTTTAGCTTTTAGACCCATTAGGGCCTTTAAATTAGTCTGGATAAATGAACATTCAAATCAGCAAGATAGTTTGAACATTACAGCTGTAAACCGATACTAGTACTCCACATTTAAGTCATCAACGCTGTAAAAGCTGGTGATCTTAAATAGACCTTAGTTTGGCAAATGTGTACCCACAAAACAGAGACCGAGCTTTAAATATGAGAGGGAGAAGTGGGCTCTGACTCTATTAACTTGCTTAGGAATATTTAAAGTATTCAGGAGCTCGCGGCTATTATGACCGGAGCGAAACTTCCATGTTTAGTTCAAAGTTTAAAAAAAAATAGTCGTTCTGATTGGAAAATTATCTCGCGTAGTGAATGTTCAAGGCTTCGGGATTTTTAAGCTATATTAGATCCGTTGATCTGTAGATTTGTACTAAATGTATATACGAAGATTTAACCTTTACATTTTTTCATTTTAAGGAACCAAAAAGTGGCTATCCTCCCCCCGTAGCTATAGGGTGATTTCAGTAAGCTTGGGAAACTAGGAAGTAGCTGTGGGGTGCGTGTATCAAAACAAACACACACGCACTTTCCGAAACGCAACGTGTCCGTAGAGCTGGGAGGATTTGTGTAATAGCGTTCCCGACTGTATTGCTTTAAAAAACGTTGACCCGCGATTGAACAAAGGTGCGATTTTTTTAATGGCACCACATTAAATTCAGCTGGATATTTTCCATTATTCGATCGGCTTTCCGCGCCGGGTAAAAATAATCCTTTAGGAGCTCAACTGTTGTCTCTTATTGGGCTCTTAAGTGGCAATTTACACCTTAAAGAAACGAGTGTCAGTCACTGGCGGCTCTAATTGCAGCAAGTTTAGCGAAGAGCCGCTAGCTCCCTTGACTCCGAAGCCTTTTCATTCAAAGCGTCCCCGGAACAAACGCCAGGCTGCTGAAACCCCGCTGCAATTAGCTTTCGAGTGTCCCATTAACGCGCTCTCCCTTTGGGGTTCTCCAGCGCGGGGGCCGCTCTGCACGGCCCAGCCCTGCCCTTTTAATTGCCGTTATTAAAGAAATAACCCCCCCCAGCCCGGCTGGAGGAGGGGGAAGGATATTAACCTTCTGCCCCCACCACGGGGGTCAGGCGCGCTCCTGGGGCACCGCGGGCGCGCTCGCTGCCACCACCCCCCCCCCCCAGGAGCCCGCGGGCGTCGCCTCCGGCTCCAGGTGGCCTCCTCCGCCCGGGGAGGAGCTGGGGGTGGGGGGCTGCGGCGCGCTCAGCTCTCCCGTTTCCCCCTGCAGTTCCCGGGGCTCATGGCCGAGGAGTGCGGGAGAGCGGCGGCCCCGGCGGGGGGAAGGCGGCGGAAAGGCGCCGGGGAAGGGGAGCTGGTAAGTGCCCGCGCGGCGGGGGCGCAGAGGGCGGCGCGGGGCGGTCCGAGCGCGCTAACAGGCCCCCCGCTCTCCCCCAGGTGAGCCCTGAGGCAGCAGGGGACGAGGACTCCTGCTCTTCCTCGGCCCCGCTGTCCCCCTCCTCCTCGCCCCGGTCCATGGCCTCGGCCTCCGGCTGCGCCCCCAGCAAGTGCCTGTGCAGCAGCTGCGGCCTGGAGATCGTGGACAAGTACCTGCTCAAGGTGAGTGCGCGCCGGGCCGGGCCGGGCCTGGCTGCGCCGCGCCCCGGGGAGCTGGAGCTCCGCGGTTCCCAGTCAGCGCCGGCCCCCCGAGCTAGGCTGGAGTCCGAGGGCGCCCCTGGCTTCAGCGGAGAGCCCGCCCCTCTTGAACCCTGCCCGGCGCCAGCTCGTTAGCACCAGCTGCCTTGGCTGCAATGCCCCTCCGGGCAGGCATCGCCTCCCCAGCCGGGTTAAATGCGGGGTGACCGGCTGGCCGCCCGCGCGCCCGGTTCACCCCTTTCCTCTCCCAGGCTTGCGCTAGGCTGGAGGCGAATGTGGCCCCGCGCTACTCCCTGGCGTACACAGCGCTGGGGGGACCAATGTGAGAGCAACACAGATTGTGGCCGAAACATCCTGATTAGTTTCATCGGAGTATCTGGCTCTTGGTGCAAACTGTTGTGTGGGGTCCCTCGTGAGCAACGGGCTGCTCGCGCTTCAGGCTCGGCAGCTGGGCAGGGGAGGCTGGTAATGTGGCGAGCGCTCAGTGAATAATTTCGCTTCCTTTTTTTTTTTTTTGAAACCGCCTCTCTCTTTTTCCAATGGTTCTTGGGGGTTTGCTGCTTTCCCTCCCTCCCTTGTCCCCGATCTATGATGCAAACCTTTACAGATCCGTAGCGGCAAGAATACAACGCCTTTTCCATTTGAAATCCTATCAGGAATTTGACTCGGGAGACTATCGACTTTTTTGCATTTAGTAAAATAACTTCAAACAATTCACCATTTGTGTCTTATGATGATCAGCAAAACCTAAAACGCCGAGTTTCTTTGCCCTTCTATCTTCACCTTGAACTGTTCCATTCTGGAAAAGATAAGTTTTACTAGCGATCTGTTGGTAAATCTGAAAACTGTAAAATAGTGTCCTCTCTTTGGTTTTGCTACCACCATGTTAAAACCCAGTATGTTCATTTTTCATGGTTTCATGTATTGGCCATTTCAAATTGCATCCGTCTAAAACTTTGCAAAATAATATCCAGGTCCTGTGAAATGCTGGCCCCACTGAAGTTAATGGCACAACTCCCATTGATATCATTGAGTTACCCCTGGTGTCTTACAAAAAATACATGTTAACGTTTTGTGATATGAAGTATTTTAAATAAGCATAATTAATTGAATGGGCAACTCCCATTGTTTCAGAACTAGTTCTGAAATTACATAAAAACAAATTACATCAAAAGCACATGGCTGCTAATATGGGAACCTCTGTGAGCAGTTTGGTTGGTTAATAACATCATCTTAATAAAATGATTAAATATGTAACTACCTGTATTGTGAAAGTACCCGGAAAAATTCATCATACACTTTGATTTCAGTCTGACTAATCAGTAACTGTTAGAAAGGGAGTTGTTATATTTTGTATTTAAGTGTTGAGAATTTATAGTATGGAGTACAGAACAATCTCTCCATAAGCCACACTATATATGAGTTTTACTGGTTTCACTTCAACCACAAATACCTGGGTGCTTAATTCACAGTCTTGTTCCTTGTTATTAGTGCCGCTGGGTTATGCAAAGTACAGTAATCCCTCATTTAGTATCTGTGGAGCTGCCCTACTAAGCGCACTTTGTAAGTGATGAATGACATGTGAATAATATGGTACAAATCACCAACCACTAACCTGAGTTTAAATATGATTTGTTCAATAGAGAACCAATGGTCTGAACTCCATGGAGTTTAACATGCATATTCACAAAGTAAAATACCACACTACCCACAATTTAGGCCTTGTCTAGAACAGACAAAAGGCTGTTTAGCAAAAATATTTCACGTAATGATATAAATGTGGGAGCACTGGGTGTAAACAGAATTTAAAGTCTTAAAAATGTGTTCGCTGCTGACAGTTGGCCCTGAAGTTGGAATGGATTTGATCAGGGAGCTGCACAGATATGGAAGTTCTGTACAGTCTGTCTGCATTATGGATGACTTAATTCAGCCTAATGAAATTTGCCTCGTCCTTGACACACATTCTAGACAATTGTTCCTCGTCCATTCCCCCCAAAAAACTGGCAACCTGGTGTTTTATTTTCTGATATTTGTCCCTGATCCTGCAGACATGTATGTTCTTAACATTACATGTGAGAGCAGTCTCATTGCGGCCAATGGGACTACTCCTATGTGTAAAATTAAGCACATGAGTAAGTGTTTACAGGAAGTGGGGGGACTTTAGCTGAAAGGCAAATTGTTGATGCTACTTTGAGAGAATTCTAGCATTTTGGGAATTCCAGGAATATGTTGCCTCAGGAAACAATTTCTTTAAAAATAAGTTGGTAAGCTGCTCAGGCCATGGGCAGTTTCTTTTTCTTGTCCTCTATCATGCCAGTTACATTGTCAGCAGCTAATAATAAGCCATTTTGTGCACTTTGGCATTCTGAAGGTAAAGTTGCTCTTCAGAACTGTTCTTGAGCTATAGAAATAAGTTAAACCTCTTGGTATGGTTTAGTAGCTTCTGCAGTGGGAGAAGAAGCTACATTGCACTGGAGCAGTATTACCAGTCTCAAGTGTTCAAAAATCATGAGTCAGATCTTAAAAGATCAAGAGACTGGTTACAAAACCACAAGACTTTTAAAAATAAAACTTGTTAGAGCCTTTAGGATACACTTGGGTCTGGGTTAGAGGCTTTTGGGTGCACTCGGGTCAGGCTTTCCAGCTTTTTTCCACAACCACGAGGTTAGACAATTTACCTATCATTTTTAAAAAAAAGTCACTTAATCACTTGACTCCATAAGCTCCATAAATAAACAACCACTTACCCAACGCTCTCAAAACGTTGTCAGAACAGGTAGCACTGCTTGAGGCATTTTAAATTTCTTCTCTCTCTCTACGCTTTCTGTTCGCCTTTTCAATTCAAACGTTGTCTTGAGGGTTGGAGGGGTAAGGGTAGAGGATGTATATTATATATTTATGCTGCTTTATTATTCATTGATGGGTTTAGATAGAGGGGAAAGTACCTTGAAAAGAATGTCACTTCATCTTTCCTTCTAGGAAATCCCCCTCTCCTTTTGTGAACCGTTCTTGGTAACAATGCTCTTAAGTGGCTAAAGTATGGTGGGATTGGGATTGGAACTCAATTTTACCAACTCTGACTCCCAGTGATGCTCTGCATAAGTCACTTAACCACTCTGAGCATCAGTTTTCCCCTGTCTAAAAACTGCAGAATTTGCAATTTAGGTAGAAGCTGAATATAGGTGCAAGTATGAATAGTCTGTACCACTTACATGAGAGAGGGTTTAAAATAGATATAAATATCTAGTGTTCCATGCTACTCAGATGTCTGACTCTTTCTATTCCTATTTACACTAGGAAACTGACACATTGCTGACAGTGGTTGTTACCAATGGGTGTCCTAAATCAATGTTCAGTAAATGGTTAAATAGGAATGTAGATGGGACAACACTATATTGAGGACAATTAAAGTGTGGTTTGTCCTTTCTACAGGATAGTGCTAGCAGCATTAGGAACCCTATGATAAATAGGCTCTGGACTGTTGCCAGAATTTTAAGCATCATGTTGTTTAAATTTGTTCTGAGCAGTTTCATGTGACGTGGGGCTTAACGCTAGCAGCTCATCTACACCAGGGTTTACTAACACTAGTAAAGCCAAAACCATTGTTAGCAATAGTGGAAAATGGTCTGTACTAAGAAAATTTTCTAAGTATTTCCCTAGAGCCATTGAGACTTCGTTCAGCCCAGATGCTTTTGTTCCTCCTCCAATAGCAGTATAACCATTTTCGGCCTGGCTTGGGAGGATCAATTGCTGACTGCCATTTTCAACAGGGTAGTTCCTTACCATGGAAAAGGATATTGAGAGGTGTAGATCAGCGTTAAATTGTGATGTACTGATAAATCTGTCAATTTGTTTTGTCTGTGTTTCAATAAAGACTTCTGCCAATATGATTATATATTGAGAGAGAATGCTGGACAATATGCAAACAACTTTATATTTTAGTATAACAGGCTGAAGTTTATTTCTCCTCAAAACATCCTTCATATGCATACATGTATTTTGTAGGTTACTGTGATAAGTCAAGTACGACTCTTAGGGCAGCATTCTGATCTTTGACTAAAGACACAATGCTGCTTATATCAGATCTGCTACTCTGCTGCATGCAGCAAACAGATTTTGAAGATCTCATTGTTTGAGGTATCTGAGATTAGAATCTGGCTCTGAGAATGCACATTTCTGAACTAGTTTGTTGCTTGGTTGCCACTTTCATTAAAATGTTGTATTATCCATAATGTTACTTACTTTTTATCATAACTGGGAGTCCTTAACATTTAATTTGGTCAGTAACCAACACTGATTTATTGTCTCTGCAAATATTAAATGAGACCAATGTAGAAAATCTGTTCTGCACTTGATCAAATGCACAATAAATACAAAATGCACAATACTAACATTATAAACAGCTTATATTGCCAAAAGACCAAATAGACTATTGATAATAAAAATTTATAGAGCTTTTCAGAATTGTTGACCACCTACTCTTCACTTTCTGTGATTAAGGGTATGTCTACACAACAAGTGCTGCAGCGGCAGTGTAGTGTACACACTTGCTACAGCGACAAAAGGGGTTATTCGATCACTGTAGAATTCCATCAACCCAGCTGCATCTGTGGGGCAGGGAGGAGTAAGATAAACTTAACCACATCACACAGCACATGAAATTTTTTACCTGAGGTAGACCTAAGTGTTAGGTGTAGACCAGACCTAAGTCAAACAGCATTATAGATTTTACATTTTAAACTATAGAAACAATGGTTGATATATCCCCTAGACCATTTGGAAATAAGTCCTAAACTGCTTTGAAAATCTTAGCCCATAAACTTAATTACAAGAATGCAGACTCAGTTGGTAAAACAAAAGGGTTGAGATGTAATTCGTGGCTTGTTTTATTTGACACATGTTCTCTGAACTTAAATCTCAAAGCACTTTATATATCAATTGAATTTAGCGCTTTCTGTTAGTCAGATCTTTTTGCAGATAGGGGAAAAGAAAGAGGCACAGAGGTTAGATAACTTTTCAAAGTCACTTGAGGCCAAATTCTATTTTGTTACTCAGCTGATGTGAGAGCAGAACTAGGCATAAGAAGTCTGTGTTGGTGCCAGGAACAGAACCCAGATCCCCTACTTCCCATTATCATGCTTTAAACACAAAACCACAGAAGCTTGTACTGAGGATCTCTATTAACTTCAAGCATAGGTCTTAATTGACATAGATGAAATTTGGAACATTATTTTATAGAATCCTAATGTGTTGCTTTACATAATCAAAGGCTTTATTTATTTTTTATGGTGTATATGCTGAGAGTCTGTGGTACATATGGCAAAAGTATGGACTTTTGCCTCCCTATTTACATAAATCAAAAACACTCCTTCACAGTTGTGCTACCAGATTAGTATGTCGTCTTCTTTCTCCGTTTCATAGGTAAATGATCTCTGCTGGCACGTACGCTGTCTCTCGTGCAGTGTTTGCAGAACCTCTCTAGGAAGGCATACCAGCTGCTACATCAAAGATAAAGATATTTTCTGCAAACTTGATTATTTCAGGTACATCATATGACTCTTAAAAATGGAGCTCGTTTTTCTGAGGTGACAAGTGAATATGACACCCGGACGTTCACTTAGGCTGGTATTTAAGTTGTCTTTCACCTTCACTATTTTCAGCAGTCATTATGCTCTAGAGTCTCAATTGCCTTAAGAAGGGATTGGGGAAACCTTAAGCAGTTTGTGCGATGTTGTATATAATAACTACAGCATTTATGGAAAAGATCCCTCACTGTTGAGGCCCGTGAGGAAACTAAACCATCCACAATAGAAGTCAAGGCCCTTACAATAATACAGACCCTAAAGTCAACAGATTAATACTTTTTTTTAATAGTGCTGGTTCAAGACTACAAAGTAGAGCTGTGATGTTCTATTCCAAGAAAAAGTGGATATAATTCCTTGTAACATAAGCAAAGACCCTTAGGACACGATAGAAAAGTATTAATTTTTTTAAATAATATTTTACTGTTTTGTATTTCCATGCAACCTGTAAGCAGCATGTTCCCATAATTCTAATGTGTTGATTTATGAGCAGTTAGTTTCAGAGGTGTGTACACAGTGCAAGATTAGGGTATGATTCTGTGAGATGTGGGTTATGGTAACTTGTACTGGCTTCAAAGGGAATTGAGGGGAATTGCACTTGACAAAATCAGGAGTGAAGTCCTGGCATCTTTTCGAAGTCAACGGGAGCTTTGCCATTGACTTCAGTGGAGCTAAGATTTCACCCCAAATCCAAAGCAGGTAGGGAATATTCAACTGTGAAATAAACTGATCAGCTGATGACCACTCTAATACCAAAAGAGAATAATTTAAACTAAACAGTAATTTAAAATATATTGATGGGTGCTCAGCCCTTTTGAAAAACTAGGCTAGTTGTTTAGGTTTCTTGTAGCCTAATTTTAAGTATCCATTTTTGAAGATATTGGTGTCACATGTATTCCTAAAGAATAAATATCCATGTTTATTATAGATATATTCTAGTCACTATTTTCCTCTTGAAAATAGTCAGATTCTGATGGGAAAATATTTATCTCCATATTCTAGATAAAGTTGGATATTTGAAGTTCTTCTAAAGATTATAGCAAAACTAGATGCTGTACTCCCCCCACCCCCCTTGTTACTCCCTGGAATCTAATCTCTTTCCCTCTAGAAGCTTTCTAGATATATTTTCTCTGTTTTAACTTTCAGTTAGCAGCTGAACTATGTAGTTACATATAATAGAATTAAGACCCAAATTATTTGGGCTATGGACTATGTTTGGATAACTATGTGGACTATGTTTGGATAACTGGGAGGTCATAGAACACGAGATAAATAGGATAGGGAGACAGTTGACAATGGATTAAAAGGGGTAGTTAGACAGCGGCAGATAAGTGAATATTTGATTCCACTTCAGTGATTAAATGAATATTTTGCCTTCTGACTTAAGGAAAGAATTAAACTTGTAATTGGGCTTTAGCCCTGTTTTTAAAACAACCAGATGCAAACTTTTAAAATTTTCCCCAGAAAAACAATGTAAATTCTACTGTCATCTAATCAATAAACAGAGTCAGTGCACTTATATGAATCCCATGGACTGTTTTCCCCATCAAATTGTCACTAATTTTCCTAGGGTGATGGTCATATTTTAGATGATTATTTCTGTGACTTAGCCTTTTGTTTTCCCTTCTTTGCTGTAGGCGGTATGGAACCCGTTGTTCTCGTTGTGGTAGGCACATCCATTCTACTGACTGGGTCCGAAGGGCTAAGGGAAATGTGTATCACCTAGCATGTTTTGCCTGCTTCTCCTGCAAAAGACAGCTTTCCACTGGAGAGGAGTTTGCTTTGGTTGAAGAGAAAGTCCTTTGTAGAGTACATTATGATTGTATGTTGGACAATCTAAAAAGAGAAGTTGAAAATGGTAATATGCTGCTTTTATTAAATTCCTAGTTTGACTGTCATTTAGCCTTAACTAAATTTGCTGCTATTTCACCTTCCTTTATAAGAAAAGCAGTTCTCTAGCTTTATTTTAGTTGAAATACATGCATCTTTATGCTTAATAATGTTCAAACTACCCAATATATTTAACTCTTTTATTCTAATATGTTCAACTCACTTTCTATAGTTCTAAAAAAAGCAAAGTAATATATGTCTAGCTTATCCACTTGGTCTGTGACATTGTAGATGTAATGCTGGACCAAATCCTGCTCTCTCTTATGTCCGTGAAATCTGGACATCAATGGAACTACTCCAAATTAATACCAAAGTAACTTTGAACAAAACAGGGCCCATTGTACAATTCCATAATAATCAGCTAACAAACATTAGAAATCTTTTCCAGAGTAGTGTGACTTATGACTAATATCATTCTGAATCATCAATATACAGGTTTTTTTTTTCCCCCCACATCAGGGAATGGGATTAGTGTGGAAGGAGCATTACTAACAGAACAAGATGTTAGTCATCCAAAACCAGCAAAAAGAGCTCGGACCAGCTTCACAGCGGATCAACTCCAGGTAGAGGCAGCATTGTGAGCACTGAAAACGGACACAGTTCAGAAATGCATAAAGATTTTATGCAATGAATGACTGACTGAAAATTAATATAAGTATAATTACATATGAGCAAACTATTCTCTCTGTTCTAAACTATTTAACAAATTATCAAGACATGGCATGTTTCTGGAATACTTTGTTCGCTTTAGCAGTTTAATATGAAATAGTTCCTCTTCTAGCTTTGTTTCCCTCAGGGCAGCTAGTAATTGTGCAAAGTGGAAACCAAAATGTTGATCTAGTATGACTGCTTGATGAAATCCATTTAATCAGACGCTTACATCACTATGCATAATTGCAATAAAGAAAAAATATCTTCAGAATTATGTATTATGAAAAATATACAAAGGAAATGTACTTCTCAGGACACTAGTGTGTTGGAGTTTTAGATTTCGTTATACCACCACAATCTGCCTTTTAATGACCATCAAGATTGTGTCCTCCGAATTGGAAAGTATTATGTTCACATCAGCATAAACAGGAACTCTCAGGTTGGCTCCAATCAAATTAACCCTTCCTTATTTTATATGGCGAAGGGGGTGCAATAATTGAACTACTTTCTGCTGGTTGGTCCTTCGTGGAGGAAGGACCAATCTCTCTCTGGTATGTTTAAGTATACTGAAGATTGTAAATATATGTGACCTACAAAATAAGTATTAATGACTGTTGAATGAATATTCCTTGCTTTTTCTCCCCACCTCCTTAATAAGTGAATTTTCCAAAACGTTCAGATCTTGACTCTACCTATTAAAGCATATTCTCCTCTATATTTAAGAGTGGAATGTTGGCTTATTTTTCAGAATCTTCATTTCAGTACTCAGTGCTACCTATTTTAGATCAAAAAAATTTTTCATAGAGAGGGTGGGGTCAGGGCAAAGTTAAATACTGAAAGAGTGTATTTGAAACTTAAGCAGTGTGAGAATACCATGGTCATAATTTACTCTTTTGGTTTGGACATACTGTATAGTATGAAGCATTTTCCAACATCCCTCTATACCAGCTCAGTCAGTGGATATACTTCTTATGATGAACAGATGGGAGACTGTGCGTGTTGTGGGGGGTGATGAATCAAAACTCTTGTGTGGTCAAGTCTGCTCTAAAGTGGGCTGGCTGGCTGAATCTCCTCTGTCACTAGGGCTTCCTCCAGCATCGTGACTGCCTTGATTATGGCCCACTAAGATTTACAGCTTTGGACCAGGTCTCTGGTCACTATCCCCCATGAAAAGAAATAGCTTTTCAGTCATAGAATAGTTCAGATCATTTGATCTTTGAGGAAAAACCTGATTTAGCCTTCCCAAGATAAAATCTATGACCAGTGTCAACCCCATCATTACAGGGGTAACAGCAGGAATAGATTCCAGCTCCTACAGGCTACAATGGTGGCATCCCTTTGTGTCCCATTTCATACTTGTGCACATTCCCATTGGGCACATGGTGTAACACACTCTTTCTGTTTTTCATTCTGGGTCAGCACTGAACATTTAGGGCCTTGTCTTCTGTGGTGAATACCAGAATCACCAAGACAAAGTGGTATTCCTTACCATGGCTCTCTGGAAGGAGAGACACTCTGTCATCCCTGACCTGAATGGTGGGTTGCTGCAGATAGAATCAGAAGCATATATGCGCCTGGTAGATAGTAGGATGCAGTCTTTTCTGGGAACTCTGGGTGACAAATTGAAGCAAATGATTGAGAATCTTTTTCAGTTCAGTAATTCGTGTCTATCTTAGGTCAGGCCTGATACTCAGGTCAGCAAGATGTTTCTTTTGCAGACTCAGTTTCTGAAACCAACGATACGATTCAGTTCCTTAACAGGTGCTTCACAGTTCTAGCCTAGTATGTTCTCATTGGTGGTTTGGACTCCTTAAAGAAGCAGCCTGATATAGCGTGCTTGGCAAGCTTTTTACAAGTAGCCACTCTTAAATTTGACTTCTCTGCTGCCTTGATCTGAGCTCTGTCTGGCCAGCCTATCCTCCTTCCCTGGCAGTTGTAAAAAAAAGAGTATTCAGTAGGAATTGCCCCTAGAACAGCCCAATAGAGTGGTAGTAATGGACATGAAGCACTTAAGCCAAGGCGTAGTAATGTGGCTGTTGGCTCTTGGTGGAGACTGGTTTCTCAGTCCACTGTCAAAAACCCACTTTGCCATTTCTCCACAAGTTGAAGGAGTAGGGAGTGATAATCCAAACAGAAGTGCAATATGTAGATTGTATATATCAGCAATGTTAGGGAGGAGGACACAAAGAGAAGTATCTTGTACTCTTGTTCTAGGCAAGAAGAAATTTCCCTTCTCTTGCTGCTATTCACATTGCTGAGATTCTGAAATCCAAAGCAACTGGCTGAGCTGGAGCCAGAGCCCACCAAGAGAATAGGAATTGCGCTAATCAGCACACCTTCTGAATTGCTGCAAATGAAACCTTTAAGCCCCTTTTCAGGTTAAATGATTGGTATCCTAGTTCCTCAGGATGATTGAGAGGAATGTTCTTCAGGTCTCAGGGCCCATTAGATTTAGGATTGAATGACTTTTGCTATCTAAGGCAACCTTAGCTTACTTTTGCCCTTAACCTCGATAGGCAGAGCCTTTTCGAAGATTGCATTTTCTAAATTTAGCATTGTCCTTGGCTTCTGGAGTTAATGCTTCTTTCTAAATCGCCATCTCTTCCTTAGGCATGATCTTTTGATCTGGGCTCAGATTGTTCTATCCCACCAGGCATGTAGCCCTGCTTGGTCTTCCCTCTGGGGTCAGAAAGTTTCTCTCTGGAGCCATGAAAGAACACATGCAGTATTATCTTTATGTCAAGCATATGAAGGCTTCCTTCTATCTAAATCTAAAGAAAACTCTAAGTTAGAAAATCAGATCCTTTGTGAATGCCCCAAGAACAGCTTCACTGTCATCTCTGGTTTTAAAACTACATTGAAGCAGCATATGGTGGCAGGTATAGATAGCTTTGTCTCCTATTCAGAATAATTTGACAGGCGCTTCTATGGAGACTGGGGGTGTGGGGAATGTTTCTCTTCCAGAAATATGTAAAGCAACTACATGGGTGTGTGTTGCATACCTTTTTATATCACTAGAGAGACCTGATGTGGGAAGCCTCTAGAAACACATTTTTGGAAGTCTAGGCTTATAGATGTTGTAATCCATCCATCTGTTCTTCTTTGGTACCCACCACATGTCTGTTTTGGAATTGGAAGGTGCTGTTCAAGTTCACGCTCAATAGGTGGAAAATTGAGAGGTAGTATTCTCGATCAGCCTAGGTATCCCACCCTGCCATCTCTCGTGTTGGTGAAGATGGGACTAATTTCTCCCTTAAACTTTTTATGGAATTTTAATATGAACAGAATGGAATTTTTAATGCTCAGGAAGTCTGAAGAGGTTCATCCAGCTAACTGCCTTCATAGGAGGAATAATTTAGTAATTGACTCTTACGTAGTGCTCTGTATTCAAAGCACTTTACAAACTTTGACTTCACAAGAGCTTTACTTTTTTCCTGTTTCCATCTGCTGGTAGGAGGACTTATACCCACAATATGGGCTGGCATATTGGGACATGGAGAACCCAATTAACAAGTAAGAAACTATCTCTTTTTTCATATAAAACTCTGAGTGACAGAATGGGTTTCTATTTAAGACAAACTAGAAAATAGCTGCTGATGTAAAATATTAGCTCTGTAAATGAGCTAAGTCAAATTATGGAATAGATTCAGGTTTATAGCTTCAGTTTATGAAATCTTAGAGGGATGGGTAAATTGACTAATATGTGGTAATATCTAATGGGCAAAATCAATCTATCTCCACAACCAATTTAAAAGATAATATGTATAAATCAAAGTACTTTATCGATAAAGTCTCTTAGGCTCTTATTCTCTGGATTCTATTGTTCATACTCAAAGCAAACTCACTGGCAAATCTAAATGCTGGTGTGTGGGTCAAATGGAGTGGATAATTATCTGTACTTAAAGTGTTGGACTGGAGACTATAGTCAAGGTGGCATTCATGAGGGCTATATGATGTAGTAAAGAAGTGATTCTGTTTCTAAGGCTGTCCTAAATCTTGATAAACCATGTCTGCTTTGGATTCACCTTTACAAGATGTCAACGAGCTTCTTATGTGAACTGGAGAGCTAAGAAGAGAACCCTCTAGTTTAGACTGCATCTAACCTACAAATGTTTCCTTACACATATGAAACAAAAGTGTCATCTAGCAGTACCACACCGATTTACAAACTGTTGTCCATGGAGAGCTAGATGGTAACAGGCTGACTCTTATTGTTTCCAACTAAGAGAAACAGAACACCTGGAAAGGGGATGTTAAATTAATATCCAAATGGGGGAGTGTGATTAACTTGCCTCAAAAAAGACAAAACACTTGTGGGCCTCTTTTGTTCCATGCTTCTCAATGGAAGCAACTGCTGCAGTTGCCACTGGAATTTTATGGTACTATTGATAGGGAGGAGTTGGTCCATGAAATTGGAAACGAGAGAGGAAGTGGTCCATGAAACGGTTTGGTCCCAGCTATGAAAAAGTTTGCAAATACATACATGGCAAACGCATCATTGGTCCCCACAGTCCAAAAATGAGCAAATTTAAATTTTCCTTTATGCCGCTACAGAATCACCAGCAAAGGGCCGTGCAGTTTCACTTTGTGAGAATTTTCCTAATCTAACACCTTTATAATTGGAGTCCTTTCATATGAAAGGACTCCAAAATGCTTTATAAACTATATAGTTTGTCTCTGAGCACATGAATTATTTGCCAGCTACCAAAATGCAGTCATTCTCTAAGGGTAAAACACAGAAACTGCTCAATGATGCACAGTTTAGGACAGGAAGTGAAAATTTCTTTTCCAGTTGAAGCTACTGGAGGAATTTAGGCAAAATTAGAATTTAGTCAAGACACAAGTTAAACAGATATCTGTTTTTTCAAAAGATCCCATGCATTTTTAATGACAAATGATCAGGTTCAAAACATTGCACCATACCACCCTAATCCTATGCTGAGCTATGTCTGGCATTGCTTAGTGAGATTAGCCAGTAGTAGGTCTGTTATATGCAGCCTGTGTGTCATTCAGAGATGAATTAAAGGTAAATGTGGCATGAACTCAGGACTTCAAAATTACATACATATTTCAGGGCAGCTGGAAAAGGATTAAGTGGGGAATCCTCTTTAGAACACAAGACCTAGATTGATTGATCTTTTTGAACCTGTCAACCACGGAAAGTTCATTCTGTGCCCCTATTATGTATTCAATCGTCTGCAGTTTATACGCTTTATCTACCAACAACATTTAAGTTAGTCTGCAGTGAATTTTCTGCCATAATCCCCCTCTAGTGCAGTTGTTCTACCTGCATTTCTTCCCCCCCTCCCCCGGACTAGTGCAAACCAGAACAAAGAAAAATGCCTCTTCCAATTCTAAGTGTCTGTGGCCATTTTATTACTCAGAGTAAGGGATTATCTCTGAAGATAGTGATTTTAAAAAGATAAACTGGGACAACGTGCTTGGGGGTTAAAGAGTATCATTCCCTTAAATTAATGAAGGGATATGACCACAAATTTGAGAGAAGTCTGTAATAATATCTGATTTGCTAGAGTACTTACAATACTTAATTTTTAAAAAACCAACCTCTTACCTTTTCAGGTTATGCAAGCACAGTTTGCTCAAGACAACAATCCAGATGCACAAACACTCCAAAAACTGGCAGAAAGAACAGGCTTGAGCAGGCGTGTGATACAGGTGACTACTAAAGTTATTTCACTAACACAAAGTCCAAGTTATACAAAATCTGAGTTATTCAAAGTGCAAGTACGAAAATTGCTAATTCCTTAGTTGGAAAGAGATCTAATCTGCTCGTTCAAACATAACTGTAGATCAAATCTTTTGAGCAAAGATTGTTTAGGACACCCATATCTGTTAGATGCATACAGTACATTTTTCATCACGTACTTTAGGTGGGAGATACAATATACCTAAATGAGTTTTATGTTAAAAAAAAAAAAAGTATCTCTTCATTGAATACGTTATGTTGATACAAAATTTGCTAGAGACAAAAATGAAATTTACTGATTTCATTTTTGAGCAAGATTTCATTGCATTTACTCACTGTCCCTCAAAGCTGCTGCAATACATTGCACAAACACTAACTAAGATTTAGAGGTCATTTACTGATCAGCCTAGATATGGGTCCTGAGACAAAACCTATCCTCATGCTATCTAAAATGTAAAGGAAGTTCAAATCCAGAATCAAACTTTGTGTCTGGGGGACCCCCTTTATTAAACAATACCACTATGATCCAACCATAGTGTAAGGGCTTTCCTTTCCCTTTTCACTCATTCCTGGCTTAAAAACTTCACAGAATATTTCTATAAGAATGGCTGACTTCTATAATCCCTGGCTAAAGGGTTCAAACTTTTAAAAAATGGAGGCTAGATTACTTTTAAAAAAAAAATCCAACCTGGCATACCAAGGATATTTCAACATTCTTGTCAGCAATATAATGGTGATCTAGTCCTAGTTCCATGTGCTCTGTGACACTGAATTTAGCTTCAGCTGAACTATAAACTTGAGGATTTTATTAAATTAAATGTCAAAACTCAATACAATCAAACATGATTTACATTTTCCTCCTTTTCAGGTATGGTTTCAAAACTGTAGAGCACGCCATAAGAAACATGTTAGTCCTAATCATTCATCCACTGCTCCTGTCACAGCAGTTCAGCCCTCTAGGCTGTCTCCACCAATGTTAGAAGAAATGGCATACTCAGCATATGTACCCCAAGATGGGACAATGTTAACTGCTCTACATAGTTACATGGACGGTAGGTACAGTAACTTACTGTAATTCTCTTCAGATCTAAGTACAAAATACCAATACTTTTCTTTAGCTGAAGCAAGAGAATTTATTAGGTAATGTAAATAATAGTATAGTAAAGAAATCTGACTATCACTTTTCATTTCCAGTATTCTCCTCTAACATCTCTTAACACCTATTACTAGGGCCCTACCAAATTCACAGTCCATTTTGGTCAATTTCACGGACGGAGGATTTTAAAAATTGTAAATTTAATTATTTTGGATATTTAAATCTAAAATTTCACGGTGTTGTAATTGTAAGGGTCCTGACCCAAAAAGGAGCTGGGGGATGGGTCACAAGGTTATGCGGGGTGGGGTTTGCGGTACTGCTGGCCGGGAGCCCCGCTCTGAAGGCAGCGCTGTCACCAGCAGCAGCGCAGAGGTAAGAATGGCCTGGTATGGTACGGCCGCCCTTCTGCACTGCTGCCACACAGCTGAGCCCTGAGCTGCCGCTACTCCCTGGCCACACAGCGCTGAAAGGAGCAGCGCAGAAGTAAGGGTATCCTATTGCCACCCCAACTTCTGTGCGGCTGCTGGCGGGGCGCTGCCTTCAGAGCTGGGCACCCAGTAAACAACCGCCGCTTTCCAGCTGCCCCGCTCTGAAGGCAGTGAAGAAATAAGGGTGGCAATACTGCAACACCCCTAAAATAACCTTATGACCCCTCTGCAACTCTTTTTGGGTCCAGAGCCCCAATTTGAGAAACACTGGTCTCCCCTGTGAAATCTGTATAGTATAGGGTAAAAGTACACAAAAGACCAGATTTCACAGAGGGAGACCAGATTTCACAGTTCATGATGCGTTTTTCATGGTGGTGAATTTAGTAGGGCCCTATCTATCACCTACTGCTGTGGCTGCTCCCTTTGTACTAGCATAGCTGAGGATTTGGATATGAAGATCACTGTGTACTTTCCACATAATAATAGTGCTGGTGATGAGAAATTATATTAAACACACTTGATTTGTTGCTGTTCATTCTAAAATGTAATTATTGCTCATTTTTTAGTTAATCTTAAATGAAAAAGTGTTTACTCTAAATACTTTATTTTCCAATTCAGGATTTGTAGACATTTTTAGTTTGGGATTTGTATTTGAAAACTTGAGAGGAGTACTAGAGATTAGTGGAACATTTAGCAACTTCATTGCAGACTAAGGCTCTCTCCACATTGGCATACAGAGAAACCTGGCTACTACAGTGATCTCCAAACCAGGTTACCAAAATCTAGTTCCAATTTGTAATGTAGGCTGGACTTCAGTTGCCACACAAAAGTCTACAACACATATATGAACCATATTTGTAATTGGGTTAGGGAACAATTGTATTGCAACCATCTCAGGAAGCATGGTTACATCTGCCATGTAGACAGCATCAGTCTGCTTTATTCCCAAGCTGCAGGATAATATGCATGAATGGAAATGGCACAAATAGCTTGTGACCCAGAATTAAGTTGGAAACAATTGTAATGCCATTAAAATTGGCTAGATCCTGTAACTGTGCTAAAGCAGTGGTTCTCAACCAGAGATATGTGTACCCCTTGGGGGTACTCAAGTCTTCCAGGGGGTACTCAACTCATCTAGATGAGTGGGTTTTTTTTTTTTCAACCTGGGGGTTGCAGCCCACAGGGGGTCATGGGATGGGTTTAGTGGGGTTGCAAGTGCAGGGTACGCATTAAGGGATGACAAGCAGGGCCCCGCGTAGCTAAGTTACATGCTTCAGCCCCGGGCAGCAGACCTTTGGCTTCAGACAAGGCTCATAAGTGAAAAACAGGTTCAAGTATCACCCAGACTGGAATATAAATATTACATTTCAATTTATGATTTTATGGTAAAAATGAAAGTAAGCAATGTGTCAGCAATAGTGTGCTGTGACACTTCTGTATTTTTATGTCTGATTTTTGTGAGCAAGTAGTTTTTAAGGAAGGTGAAACTTGGGGCATGCAAGACAAATTAGACTCTTGAAAGGGGTACAGTAGTCTGGAAAGGTTGAGAACCATTGTGCTAGAGAAGAGGTCTTGCTGAGGTTAGTGAAATTAGAGCAGCTCACTTGTGGCCCAGTCACCATAGTACAGTGGGGTTTTTTACTAGCTTACAATGTTTTCTACTTTCAATGCAGTTGACCAATAAATCTTTCTATTTTTGTAGCTCATTCACCTACAGCACTTGGACTCCAGCCCTTGCTACCCCATTCAATGACACAACTGCCAATAAGTCACACCTAATTCCTTTCTTTCAGGGATAAAAGCTAGTAAGGATGTACTCTTAAGAGTCATTTATTGTGTATTAAAATATCGTTGAAAAGATATTAATGTTAATTTTTTATTTAACATCCAAAGCATTTTCAAGACCATTTTGCTGCCCAAGTACGGAAGTATAGTTGGCCTGCAAGACACTTTTATGGATTCTGCATAAATAACTATATGTTGTTTACAAGGCTTATTAAACACCTTTTTTGTATTGTCTGGAAGTAGTCCACTCTAGTTATGTATTTGTTAATTTATTCTTCATCAAGAGCACTTTGCCTAAAAGAAAGGACTGATAATTGTGCAAAATGTTTACAATTCTTTGTGAAATTGTAGTTTATCATTAGTTTGTATCTGTAAGTTATTGTTATAAAAAGTATTACCTGTATTTGAGTTATATACAGCCTATACTTTAAAGCTTATGTCTGTGAGTTGGCAAAATAAATTTCATTTGCAAATATTTTCAAAATGAGCTGAATAAACCCTCTGTTGCAGCATGCTAAACAAACACGTTATTGTGTTTATGGTTGAACGATGAGTAATTATAAAGGGAAGCACAGTTTTAATCTTCAATTTTCAGACCATGTCCCTTGTACACGTAGGCACATTAGACCTAAATGATGCAGTTAACTTTGGCCTTCCCCCAGGATTAGGCAGCAATGTCAATTAACTTAAAATTTTTTTATAAGCTTACATTGTTTGAAATATTTCAAACATATTCCACAAAATGAAATTATGACTAACGCATATTTGCACTGTAGAGCACAATACTGCCCAGTATCTTCTGTGGAGAGGGGGAAAAATACTAGGTAACCCTTTTTGGGTGGGGAATAAAGACCAGTTCAAAACGAACTTCATACCCTGGATGTGAAGTAAATGAGAAACAGCACAGACACTATAATCTGGTTTAGCAGGAGGATATTGCTGAAGCAGCTTCTAGCGTTGACTTCAGTGGTCACCATCTCATTGAAGTGAAATGGGGTTAGCTTCAGAAGCTCACACCCAAGTCAAAAGGCTATGCAGAGGGGGAATTCACATTTGCTGCTGCTATTGTTTGGGCAATTGTCTATATGCAAGGCTAGAAAAATGATGGAGTGGATGCTGGCAGTTCCAGCAAGACTTCAAGCTTTGCAGGGCAGCCACTGCCTCCTGCAGGCCTCCCCTTGAACATGCAAATTCTGCACCCTGTTCTGCCACTAGTTTCGGAATGTCTCCAGCAGCCTACCATCTTTTTGTCTGGTAGAATTGCTGAGAACTCTCCTCACAATTCAAGCCCTCACTATGGCCTGGACTGTGAAGTGCTTGCCTCCCTGAGAAGGAGGTCTGGCCTTTGCGGTCACTGGTGTTCAGTTGCCCTTACTGCTGTATTCTCCTCATTCTGGAAAGATCTCCCCCTTGCTGCTTCCTGCTATTGGAAGGGCAGTCATGTGAGAGCTGTGGGCAGAGAAAATTCATGAAACTTCTCTGTGGGAAGAAACAGAAAAACTGAAAAACTCTTCTTAGAGACACTTGTCCGTCCTTCTTTGCCTAGTTTCTCCCTATCCTCCTCTTTCCTGCACCCACCTTAAACCATGACTCACCTACCTTTAAGCCAGTCAAAACAGTGCATTATAGAAAATGTCATGAAGTTGATGCTGTGTAATACAGACGAATCATGACCCATACGTTTATAGTATTCAACATACCAGTTTTTAATGTTAAAAATGCAATTATGCTTTTTTAAGGTGCAGACTTTTAACTCTTTTGCACAAATACTTACGCTGTTTGTGTTAATATTCTACTTCAGTATCTAAGAAACTGAGGACTTGATCCTGCACCATTGAATTGTACAGGAGCAGGCGTAGGCTCTGAGCACCTAATGTTTTCTAGTCACTATACAGACAAGTAGAGGGGAGGCGGAAAGAGTCACTCCCAGCTCTGAAGATCTTGCAATCTTAAACCAAATTACAGATATAGAGAGGGGGAGGGACTTGCAAGTTTGTTCTAAGTAATCTATCCCTTGCCAAAATTTTAATTTAATGCCCTGCGTAGCTGCCACTATTGTGATTTGTTAGCTAATCTCAATGTATTGTCCCTTGGAATTTTTTTTGTCACTCTTGACTTTATTAATTTTTAAATACTTAACCCTTTTCTATTTTCTTAAACTCTTGGCTGTTCTAGAAATCCCAAAAGAAGACAAAAAATAACTTAAACTTTTCATAAACAATATTTTGGTAATTTAATCTTTCAAAATCTCAAATCTGTAGAATAAATCAAATCGCTAGTGCAATTTAAGAAAAATCTTTAGTTTCTTTAAGAAAACTTTGCCCTAGTTATCTTTAAATGGTTCTGTTTAAACAGGAAAGACCAACCAAAATAGATTTTCAGAGTAGGAGCCGTGTTAGTCTGTATCCGCAAAAAGAACGGGAGTACTTGTGGCACCTTAGAGACTAACAAATTTATTTGAGCATAAGCTTTCATGGGCTACAGCCCACTTCATCGGATGCATGTAGTGGAAAATACAGTAGGACAATTAGGATGATTTTGTAAATTTGTTAGTCTCCAAGGTGCCACAAGCACTCCTGTTCTTTCAACCAAAATAGGTTATTCCAATTATCCACTTGGTTTAGCTATGCACATTGAGAGCCTTCACCCAAAACAAAAAGAAAAGGAGTACTTGTGGCACCTTAGAGACTAACCAATTTATTTGAGCATGAGCTTTTAATGGCCCAACTTGATGATCACTTTAGATAAGCTATTACCAGCAGGAGAGTAAGTTTGTGTGTGTATGGGGGGGGGGGTGAGAAAACCTGGATTTGTGCTGGAAATGGCCCACCTTGATTATCATGCACATTGTAGGGAGAGTGGTCACTTTGGATAAGCTATTACCAGCAGGAGAGTGAGTTTGTGTGTATGGTTTTTGGAGGCGGGTGAGGGAGTGAGAGAACCTGGATTTGTGCAGGAAATGGCCCTCCTTGATTATCATACACATTGTGAAGAGAGTGGTCACTTTGGATGGGCTATTACCAGCAGGAGAGTGAGTTTGGGTGTGGGGGGGCGGAGGGTGAGAAAACCTGGATTTGTGCTGGAAATGGCCCAACTTGATGATCACTTTAGATAAGCTATTACCAGCAGGACAATAGGGTGGGAGGAGGTATTGTTTCATGGTCTCTGTGTATATAATGTCTTCTGCAGTTTCCATGGTGTGCATCTGATGAAGTGAGCTGTAGCTCACGAAAGCTCATGCTCAAATAAATTGGTTAGTCTCTAAGGTGCCACAAGTACTCCTTTTCTTTTTGCGAATACAGACTAACACGGCTGTTACTCTGAAACCTGTTCACCCAAAACAGTGACATCTAGTGACGGAAAACTAAAAAACTAGATTTGCTGTTTGTGAGGTTAATATATCATACTATTTTTTTCCCCAGTGTGTGTGTATAAACTTAATAAACTGATTCACACTGGACTGCAGGTTTATATTTTTGCTGCTTTAGACTCCTTTCTTTCTTTTTTTTTAACCAAAGAGAAAAAAGTCTCACCTTTCAACAGATAAAGTAGATAAAGCGGACACTACGATAGCGCAGTAACTCCTTATCACTTATTGGGGTCAGATGTTTTGTTCTCGCCAACTCTCTACAGTGAGTGTCCCCAACATTTACTCTCTCAATGGGCATTTCTGATTGCAGATGAGTGGCTTTGGGTTGCAGTAGTAAGGTGGATGTAGTTCTGGACTGAGGCTCTGAATGAAATGATATACCTGTATCTAACAGCTACTTTCTTGAGAATAAGACTTCTGTGGCAGAGTGATAACTTTAATTGCCTCTTCAGCCCCCTGCCTTTCTTTAAGTGTTGCCCTCGTAGGCATTGCTTTAACTAAAGCTACCTTTTTCAGTGAAATGGAGCCAGGAGTGAGTGACACATTCTGCAACAGGCCCCAACTAAGCATGTATGCAGGATATTGCACATGCCAGCTTATGTTGTTCCAAGGTCGTTCTAGACAAGAGGAATATAGCAGGTATCAGTGTGCTTCAATCAACACTTTGGCAATTTGTGCCTTTGCAGGGTAAAGATCTCTTCTACTTCTAGTGGCTGAGGAACTAAAACTGTGTATCAGACAAAGTATATCTAACACAGACAATATTACATTACTCAAATTACTTGGAATTTCATATCCCCACACTGTGGAGTATGTTTGTGATAAGAGTGCATGTTCCTTGAAAACAATTTACAGATTTTTTTCCCAGTAAATGTGGTTCTAATCACGCAGTGTAAACATATCCTAGCTTCACAATTACAGTCATTCGTTGCTGCTTTGGGGGAAAATACACCTGTGGACTGATGTTATATAAGCACAAGTCAAATACAAAGATTTACCATGTAATTTAAGTTCCATCCTGCCTGCAGGATTGATCCCTACTCTATCCCATGTTTTGTCCATTCTGGTGTTAAATAAGTAATGCACTGTGCCCTTGCCGCTCAGTGACTTCTCTTGGAAGATTATGGTACAGTCCTTTGGATTTTCTCAGAGGGAAGTCTATCGTAATATTCAGCCTACATTCTCTCTCATCCTATTATTCATTAGTCTACTGCAGGGGTTCTCAAACTGGGGGTCATAACCCCTCAGGGTTGCAAGGGTATTATGTGGGAAGTTGCGAGCTGTCAGCCTCCACCCCTAAACCCTGCTTCACCTCCAGCATTTATAATAGTGTTAAATATAAAAAATGTGTTTTTAATTTACAAGGGGTGGGGGGTCTCACTCATAGGCTTGCTGTGTGAAAGGGGTCACTCATACAAAAGTGTGAGAATGACTGGTCTACCCTTTTTGGCTTATCATCAACGGTTAGTCACCCTCCTTGGGGAGGGTCATTACTGTATTCCATACTTGGTCCTGATTTAGGTAAACTATATGTTACACTCCCAGACCAGGGATGGTTTTAAAACTGGAGTCTTATTAAACTTAAAATAAAAACCTCACCAAACAGCTTGCACAAACCCCAGTGCTGCTGAATCTCTGACCACCCACCAAACTACAACTACATCCTGCTTCCCCAAGTGTCCCCTTTGGCCTCCAGTCCTTAAAGGGACAGACTGCTGGCGTTCTTTATGAGAGCTACACTACCCCCTCATAAATGTAAAGTTGGCCTGACATAGCCATTAACCCATAGAACATTCAGTCCAGCCACCTGACTTTGAGCATTATGAAACTCATAGACTACTGCTACTAACAGTTGTTCTCAGGGGATTCTGTCATCTTTCACAGCTGCTGGCACTGATGGTGGAAACATCTGCATCTCTTAAGATTATTTCACATTCAGCAAGAATTTTTTGTGACAAAAGTGGCTCCATTATCCAACAAGAGAAGCAGTTCTGAACAGTTTAAATTCCCAAAGATTTTATATCTTATAACAATTCTTATATGATAAATGGTGCAACAATAAAACTCCAAAACATGAAGCATAGGGCGAGCTATTGTGAAAAAAAATCTCCTAAACAGACACAATAAATTATATAGAACCATAAAACATTTGAGGGCAATATCCTCACCATTAGTCAATATCACTTCATCTACCACTATTACATCCATCTTGGATAGAATACAGGATAAGGTACAGAAACAGGTACTTGGTATGGAATCTGGCAACCATGAGGCTAGCCCCATGGCACATTCACCAGACTGATGATTGGACTTAGATATTGATCAGTTAGCATCCCTCAATATTTATGTCAGTGTCTTTGGGGTGCTTCTTTCTCCAGATGGACAAACTTGAGTGTTAGTGGATTGTTCTGGTGATCTGTCCACTTGTGCACTTCTGGTTTCAGGTTCTATGGTCTCATTTTAGCAATCACATCTTTTCAACAGCTCATATGAATCTCACATCAGTCTGATCAGCAGTTTCCATGTGTACAGGATCAACATCTTTATTTCTCAGATACCATCAGATGATGTATTTGATTTTCACTCCTGATCTTAGAATCACTGGAGGCTGAAGTCCTGTCCTCATTTTGATCTTACTGCACTAGTTTGTCCTGTTCTGTGTCTTTCCTCCATGGTGGTTTAGCAGCTGGAATTATATCAAAGGGGAAGAAGACACAGAAAAATAAAAGACTGAAATGAAGAACTAACATCCTTTTTCATCTTCTACCTCTACTTCATAGACTTGCATTATCCCCTTTCCTTTTAAGTAGTACATTAATTTTTTTCTTCCCAATAGGATCTTAAATAGCCTGGTCCCTCTCTTAGACAGATTCCTGACAAGTATCCTTTCACTTGGTAAGAGGGTGATTCTTATCAAAAGTAGGTGATTTCTGAGAATATTTTGATGCCAGTTCATAGGTAAAAAACTTTTTTTGGTCCTCAGGTGCAGATTCAAAGTTTTTAAGTAAATGTGATGTCAATGGGCAAACGTGAAAATCTTCCAAATAATAAATAGAAAGGTGAGATTCCTGTAGCTTCATCATGTCATGTATAAATATAGGGATAGATTACTCTAAGGAAGTTCTAGTTTGATTTGTTTTTTCTAGCAAGGCCCTCACCATAGCCAGAAGAGCTTAGCTTAACCTTTCTACTTGCCCATTTCCCCATGAGTGGTGAGGGGTTATCTGAGATGTTTCAATTTTGCAGTAGTGCTCTAACTTTCCAAATATATGTTCAAACTCTGCACTTTGGTCATGATGAATCCTTTTGGGGAAACCAATTTTAAAAACTGTAGTTGAAGATCTTGTCTACCACAATCTTGCCTGACTTACTGGTGGTAAAGTAAGTATGGACAGACCTAGCAAAGTAATGGTAAAGTAAAGATGTAAGACGTTTATTGATACAAACTCAAAGGGCTCAGCTGTAATGGTGCAGACTGCTGAGGTTTCTTTTGCTTAACACATGAACAGACTCTGGTGACAATGTTCAATGTCCCTCATCATCTGCAGTCAATGGAACCGACTTCTTGTGAGACTGATTATTTGCTCTACTCCGAGATGTCCCATCTCTTCATGTCGTTCTTAACATACTTGCTTTTGGGATTTTCCATGTAATACCAGTTGATTTCTTGACTTGGCTTTCTGAGGAAATAGACTATCTTTATCCAAATGCAACAGATGCCATTCACGCAACAAGGTAGAGAACTTACCATTCTCCCGTGTGTAGAAAGAATAGTAAATATGGCAGGTGACCAGCTTGGCTTAACAGTGAAATCCTTGCTGATCTTAAACACAAAAAAGAGGTTTACAAGAAGTGGAAGATTGGACAAATGACCAGGGATGAGTATATAAATATTGCTCAGGCATGTAGGAACGAAATCAGGAAGGCTAAATCACACCTGGAGTTGCAGCTAGCGAGGGATGTTAAGAGTAACAAGAAGGATTTCTTCAGGTATGTTGGCAATAAGAAGAAAGCCAAGGAAAGTGTGGGCCCCTTACTGAATGAGGGAGGCAACCTAGTGACAGAGGATGTGGAAAAAGCTAATGTACTCAATGCTTTTTTTGCCTCTGTCTTCACGAACAAGGTCACCTCCCAGACTACTGCACTGGGCAGCACAGCATGGGGAGGAGGTGGCCAGCCCTCTGTGACGGAAGAAGTGGTTCGGGACTATTTAGAAAAACTGGACGTGCACAAGTCCATGGGGCCGGATGCGTTGCATCCGAGAGTGCTAAAGGAATTGGCGGATGTGATTGCAGAGCCATTGGCCATTATCTTTGAAAACTCATGGCGATCGGGGGAAGTCCCGGAAGACTGGAAAAAGGCTAATGTACTGCCAATCTTTAAAAAAGGGAAGAAGGAGGATCCTGGGAACTACAGGCCAGTCAGCCTCACCTCAGTCCCCGGAAAAATCATGGAGCATGTCCTCAAGGAATCAATTCTGAAGCACTTAGACGAGAGGAAAGTGATCAGGAACAGTCAGCATGGATTCACCAACGGAAAGTCATGCTTGACTAATCTAATTGCCTTCTATGATGAGATAACTGGTTCTGTGGATGAAGGGAAAGCAGTGGACGTGTTATTCCTCGACTTTAGCAAAGCTTTTGACACGGTCTCCCACAGTATTCTTGTCAGCAAGTTAAAGAAGTATGGGCTGGATGGATGCACTACAAGGTGGGTAGAAAGTTGGCTAGATTGTCAGGCCTAATGGCTAGATTGTCAGGCTCAATGGCTCCATGTCTAGTTGGCAGCTGGTATCTAGCGGAGTGCCCCAAGGGTCGGTCCTGGGGCCGGTTTTGTTCAATATCTTCATTAATGATCTGGAGGATGGTGTGGATTGCACCCTCAGCAAGTTTGCGGATGATACTAAACTGGGAGGAGTGGTAGATACGCTGGAGGGTAGGGATAGAATACAGAGGGACCTAGACAAATTGGAGGATTGGGCCAAAAGAAATCTGATGAGGTGCAACAAGGACAAGTGCAGAGTCCTGCACTTAGGACGGAAGAATCCAATGCACCGCTACAGACTAGGGACCGAATGGCTCGGCAGCAGTTCTGCAGAAAAGGACCTAGGGGTTACAGTGGACGAGAAGCTGGATATGAGTCAACAGTCTGCCCTTGTTGCCAAGAAGGCCAATGGCATTTTGGGATGTATAAGGAGGGACATTGCCAGCAGATCGAGGGACGTGATCGTTCCCCTCTATTTGACACTGGTGAGGCCTCATCTGGAGTACTGTGTCCAGTTTTGGGCCCCACACTACAAGAAGGATGTGGAGAAATTGGAGAGAGTCCAGCGAAAGGCAACAAAAATGATTAGAGGTCTGGAACACATGACTTATGAGGAGAGGCTGAGGGAACTGGGATTGTTTAGTCTATGGAAGATAAGAATGAGGGGGAATTTGATAGCTGCTTTTAACTACCTGAAAGGTGAATCCAAAGAGGATGGATCTAGACTATTCTCAGTGATAGCAGATGACAGGACAAGGAGTAATCGTCTCAAGTTGCAGAGGGGGAGATTTAGGTTGGATATTAGGAAAAACTTTTTCACTAGGAGGGTGGTGAAACACTGGAATGCGTTACCTAGGGAGGTGGTGGAATCCCCTTCCTTAGAAGTTTTTAAGGTCAGGCTTGACAAAGCCCTGGCTGGGATGATTTAGTTGGGATTGGTCCTGCTTTGGGCAAGGGGTTGGACTAGATGGCCTCCAGAGGTCCCTTCCAACTCTTTCATTCTATGATTCTATGATTCTCTTGGCTATTAGGCTTGTGCCCCAAGGACTTATGAATAATTTTAGCAGGAGCCGGAACTTGGTTTTGGGCTACCAAAATGTGTTCTCATGGAATAGGACTTAGGCTAGATGTAATGCCCATGGAGAAGCCTTCTACCACGAAAGGGGTGGTAGTAATAGCTGCTAAGATAACTTGCCATCTCCTTCTACCTCCAAGAACTGTAAGACATCATTAACATCATCTTTGCTTATCTCCTGTGTGTATTGTGTCATTTCTCCATATTAAGAGGCATTCTGGATAAAGCATCTGCCTCCACATTAGATTTCCCCTGGAAAATATTTCACTTTGAAATTAGTCAGCTAACTCTGCAACCCACCAGTGTGCTGTGGCATTCAGCCTTGCAGAGGTGAGAAATGTAGGTTAAAAGCTTATCACTATAACTGTGCAGGATTTTGCTTAGTAGAGGTAATCAACAAAATGTCAGTTACAGTCCTTTTCAGAGTTAGACACTCCACCTTTCCTAAGTGAAGGTGGTAATTTTTAGCTGGTATTCTTTATCCATAACCAATAACAAGTACCTCAAAGTGGACTATGGAACTTTTAGTGCTCAGTAGCAGGGCCCACGCATCCAGTTAGTGTGTGGCAAGCTGGTGCACTGTAGATTTATAACCTGGCTTCCTGTGCATGAAGTCTCCATGTAGACAAGCTCTTAGTTTACTTTCCTGACTTTGATATAAGAATTAAGACTGTATCTAAGCCCTTATTGGAAAATATCTACATGTAGGATAAAGAGTAAGGCAAATTTGGGATAGGCTATTATTGGTGGCCATCCTAGGCAATCAATCAGCTGCTTTAAAACTCTTTGGTGTTGCTCAGTCCAGGTATCTGTCCAGACCCTGTTCCTTGTTCTTTTGGCTGTTCAAATTTATCTTTTAACTCCAGCAAGCTAGACAATTCCTGCTCTTCACTACTTAAATATATAACAAACCACTTAACTAAAGTAAAACTTCTTTTAGCAGAAATTGTACTGTACCTTGGCCCAGAAATGCTTTGAGTTTTCTCTTAAATACTCATCCTTTACCTGTTAGAGGAGTCCTCCTACATCCATATGAAGGACCTCTAATTCTCTACCAGCCATACTGCTTGCAAACAATTATCTTTTCCCTTATGCGTCTAGAGAAAACTTTTTATTTTCAAAATCACTTTTCTATTTGCAACACCTTCTGGCAGCTTTTTCAGGAATAAGCTGTACCAACCAGGTTAGTCTTAGAGGTCAGATCACTTCAGTTCAGCCTCCACTGGCTGGCTTGCTGAATGTCACACTCCCAGACCAGGGCTAGTTTAAAAGTGGGGTTTCATTCAACTTAGAATCCCAAAACAAACACATACAGCTTGCGCAAGGCCCTCTGCTTCTGAATCCCTCCCAGCATACATTACTTTCTCCTGCTATTACCACACCCTATTCCCCATAACTGTCCTCTTTGACACCCTCTGTGGACCACCAATCATTAAAGGGACAGATCACAGGTCAATCTAAGCCTGACATTCCCTTATGAATGCTATATATACATTTTTAAAAAAATCCTCATTCCCCTAGGGTGAAACCCTGCTCCTCTCCCATTCCTCTCTGTCCAACACATGCAAAGGAATCAGTCTATGAGAAGCCAGGGAGAGGCTACAATGAGGGACTTGGCAGCTCCTTGCTCATCATTAATCTTGGCTCCCAGCCAGCCCACTGCAGTAGTGTTAAGGGGTGGTAGGCAGCCCAAGGGCATGTATGGGCTATTGGCCACAAAACACATGTTGTAGAAGGAGTGGGTGGTTGCAAACCACAGTTGCTACTACAGCCCACGTTCAGCAGTTGGGAGCTTGACAGGACCAGAGTCCTCTTTAAAGACTGGAAGAAGGGGAAGTACCAAGGCCAGAGGCAGCTTCTGGGCAACGAAAGTACTGGCAAGAGAAGTGCCGCTTCCCTTCCCCAGGTCCAGTGCAGGTAGAATGAGCAGTAATCGGCTTAATCTTCACCAAAGAAGATTTACATTAAATATTAAGAAAAATAACTAATGATAGTTAAGAACTGGAATTGGTTGCCAACGGAGGATGTGGAGTCCTTGTCATTGGAGGTTTTTAAGGACAGGCTGGACAAACCCTTGTCAGGGATGGTCTATGTCTATGTATACTTGGTCTTGCCTCAGTGCAGGAGACTGGACTAGATGACCTAATGCAGTCCCTTCCAAACATTTCTATGATTCTATGGCACTAATGTAAGACAGCAACAGCCTATGTAGACTTCTCTTCCTGTTAGCACACTCCTTTGGTAGAATCCTGTTCCCATTCAGTACCGCTCCTATGCTATTACTTCACTTTCCATGCCTCAAACATCAAAGGAGTAGTCCACAAGTCCCATCAGCTACTTTCTGCCCCTTCTCCTAGACACTGTAGGACAGCTCCTGGACCTCAGTCCTGGGCATGGATCCTCTCCCAGAGGAGTCAGCAGATGAGAGACACTGGGAGGAACCCTTCTTCTGAACTGCTGGCTTCATTTCCTTCCCCAAGTGGAGCTTGTTCCTACAGATAGGGTCTGATACCAGGAAGAAAAGGACTCAGGTGGAAGAAAGAAAAAAGATTTAATTAAAAAAAAACATTTAAATAAAAACCTTCAATTACTTTTACCCAGAAACCTCCAGCTTGTACTGTGTTCACACAGTGCACTGCTTATAACTGGATGCATTGAGAATATGCCTTACACTTACAGCTATCTTCTGACATTAAATCAGATCCAAGGATAAACATCTCAACTTATTATTTCAGAAATCCTAGCTCCAAAACACCCATCACAGCTAATCCATTTCAGGCAGAAGCTTGAGCGAACAGTGAGGCTTTGCATTAGGCCCTGAAGATTAAACGCTGGGCTCTGGAAGTTGGTAAATCAGATTTCATAGTCAGACATAGCTGTAAGTGTAAGAAAACCCTGTTACAAGCCATCAGATGTTTAAAGCCAGGCCCTGTTAGCAAGAGCACGGCTGCTTACCTTAATCATGGGAACGGTGCACAGAAGAAAAACATGCAGCTAGACCCTAAATCATGCAGACTTTGCAGATTAAAAAAGTGATCAAGGTTTAAATTGCCATTGGAAGCAGATAGGGAGCTAGTATATACTTTAGAGCATTTAAGTAATGTGTGCCCTATGGCCAACCCTGCTAACACTTTGAGCCAGTGTTTTCTGTATCATGAAGACTTCAGGTGCAGTTCTATGGGATTCATGTTACAGTAATTCAGTCTGGATCTCAAAGGTGTAGATGACCCTATAAGATCCACATCTGACAGAAAAGGTTGTAATAAATGCAGAAACTATTAATATTAAAGTCACTTCCAGCCTCTGGGCACACTTCCAGTTATTCCAGTAAGCACAGATCCAGCAATATCCCTAAACTGTGAACCTGATTTACACAGGAAAGACACACCTGCAATAAAGGGGAAGGCACCATTCTTGCCCCGCTTTCCAGAAACTTATCCATCCAACCAGCATCAGCTCAGTGTTATCTGGGTTAAGTTTAAATCATCGTCCTCTCTTCCAAATTCTAACTTGTACAGGCATCAGGAAAGAACCATCCAGTTCTAATGAAAAGGCACTATAGCTGAAGCATGGAACATGAGAAAAAGTGCAAGCAAAGGGCCCTATGGCAGACAAGCAGAGTTCTGGATCACAGTCACCACGGGCTGGATGCATGAATGGATTGTCATCAAAACTTAAGAACTCTTTAACTTTATTTTTCAAATGTAACAAACTTTATTACAGTAGAAACTGCCAAGAGGGACTTTTGATAGAGTGAAATACCACTTAGACTGAAGAGGCCTAAACCTGAACAAATCTGATACAGAAACAATAAAAAACAAAAATAGACCCTGGTGATCCACAGTGCGATTTCCATATAGTCAAGTTACAGGACAGGACCTCGCTGCATTGTCGAACTATCGAAATGGTTCAGGAATTTGAACTGGAGCCATGAACCCTTTTTTTTGGTATTGGTGTTTAGATGCTATATGTTCCATGCCTGTCCTTTTTGTATTAAGAGGGATATGCAAAATGTTTTGGTGAGTACAACACATATGGGGAAATAGGCTTCTGAGCCCGAGCTTTCACTTTATCCATTGACCCACACCATGGGGGAATCCCCTCTGTATTCTAAGGTGAACATTTTACTGAGGGCCTGTCTACGCACAAAAAACGTAATGCTTTAACTATATTAGTATAGTTCAAGTGGTACAACAATTATACCAGTATAAAATATGTTTATACTCATATGGGAAGGGGAATCAGCTATACACCAGTATAAGGCATGTTTATACCAGTATAATTGTGTGCATATTAGGGATTGAACCAGTATAACTTTATTGGAAAAAAATCATACCCCTAACCAACAGTTATACCATTGCAAAAGCTGTGTATGGAGCAGACATCTGTCAGCATTAGTGAATGGGGAACATTTAACTTTCGTTGTGGGTGGGGCCTTTTTGTGTCATGGTTATACACAACTCTGTTGTTCCCTATTTGGCAATCCATACAGTATGTATTTGTGCCCTTAGATATCAATCCTGCTCCCACTGAATTAATCAGTATCAGGCTCTTAGGCTGCAAGCTTCACAAGAGACAGTGACTTAGTTCTCTCTCTCAAAGTTGCTTTGGTATTGTAAAGCACCCTGCACATTAATGGCACTGTATTAATAACAATACTTAGCACTAACACAGTGCCATACTTCTGTAGCTCAAAGAACTTTACAAAGGAGCATCCCCATTTTTTGTATCGCTGACCCCACACAGGTCATGAAAATCACAGAATTGGCTTAAGAATCATGAGATTTATAAAATGAATTTTGCATTCTTTTTATTTGCCTTCTGGTTTCTGAATCTGTAGGGTGCATTTGCTTATGTTTAAGCTTCTTTCTGCAACCATGAGGGTTAGAATATGGGTTTTTTTAAAATGAAAGTTGAGATTCTTGTGCAGTCTCTCGATTCCAACTGCTGGGGCCTTAAAAAAATACTTCAAATATTGCAAGACTTACCAGAAAGTTGCCAGAAGTGGTGACACTGCATTTTACAGGTGGAGAAACTAAGAAACCAGAGAGGTCACATGACCTGCCCCCAAAACAATCACAGAGCAAGTCAGCAACAGAGCTGGGAAAGAACCCAGAACTGTTGACTCCATCTTGTGCCCTATCCACTGATCTGCACCGCCTCCCTATTAGGCTGACTTAAATTCCTCTTCTGCATGAAAACTGCATATTCCTCACTTAATACAACGCCCCCTCTGACTTTTCCCCACCCCGCTCTAACAGTTTCTCCCTGTTCGGTATATATATTACCATATGTCAGCTATAACTGTTTTGGACATTGTGATCTAAGTTTGTTTTTTTAAAGCCCTCCCACAACAT
Organism: Eretmochelys imbricata; assembly: GCF_965152235.1. NCBI lineage: Eukaryota > Metazoa > Chordata > Testudines > Cheloniidae > Eretmochelys > Eretmochelys imbricata. The sequence goes on along the minus strand of NC_135579.1, from coordinate 85,045,745 downwards.
CTCAACAGGAACTAGCCCCCACCCCCAAACAATGATAAACAGCTGCCATCACAAACCACACTAACATTATTTCCCAAGTTGTCCCCTTGGGAAAGAGCTCCTACCCTCATCCAGACAAACCCTGTTACCAAAGTACGATCAGCTTAGAACAAGTAACAATATGCCAGCATGTAAAAGAAGTGATGATTTTTTTTCCTGGTTTAAATTAAGCCATTGCTTTTAAGAAAGTTGTTATATTAAAACTGCACGAGAAACTGTTTTGAATTTTAAAACAAGTTAGTAGGTCAGCCAAGAAAACTATTAACTTGAAAATATCATTAGAAATGTAATTCAAACAGCATGCAAGATTTAGTTTGCTGAGCATAAGAGCCGCTAACAGCCATGCATTCTGTACATTCAGAAGCAATCAGTGGAAATGCTAGCAATATGGAAACAGGAACTTTAAAGGTAGTGTGGCAAAGAGCAATTGACTAGTTATAAATAAATACTACTGCTTTCTCTGCTGCACATGTTTCAGTTAAACCTTTTAGGGGGGACAGAACCTTCCAAAACTATTTTTACACTTGCTGTGTGTGAGTCAACAAGTTAGCCCTGTTTCTTCAGAGTTCAAAACCAAAACAAATCTTGTTATTTAACAATTATACGGGAAGGGAAGGGGGGAAACAATTATTCCATATGCAATGGAACACACACATTAAATTCATAACACAGAAATACAATGTAAAAGTTGAGTGACTCCAAAAATACGTATGGGGTACACTCACCAGAGGCTGTGAGGTGTCCTCTTTGGAAGTACTTTTCTTTCTCCTCTGTCCCCCTTTCTGTTACTGGTGAAAGAAGATGACAAGGTAGATGTAGCTGTCATCACTGCAATCACTGGAGCTTTAATCCATTTTATAGTACCATTTTGTATCAAAACTTAAATCAATTACTAGCTTATAACATATCATTTTATCCCATTAGTACCTCTCAGGACCATATGGGAAATTGTTTACAATCCCTCTCTAATGAATGCTGCACTTTTATGAATCGCCAGATCCTAAAACAGAGCTTAATCCTGTGAGGCCTTTGGTGTCCTCATCTCCCCTATAGAAGCTGAGTGTTTGCAAGACATTGCAAGACAGAGGCCTTTGAGAAAGACTCATGGGGGCCAAGAGCAGTTTTTTTCTTCATTATAAATTATGTGCTCATATCTAGTGCAGAATAAAAAAAAAATCTGTTTCCATAAAACATCAGGTTTTACATTTGTCAGTTTTCCAGTTCTTCTATTGACAGTGCACTTGATTAGTACATCTGTTTCTTTTCTTTAGATCTTTGTTAGTGGAAATACTGATTTTTATTAAAATGCCCATGATATGACTTCAAGGACATACATTTTTATATTAATATGGTATGTACAGTGGTATATGTTTTAATGTTTTATTATTAATTATAGTTTATAAAGTGAATTTGGATCTTTCAGGATTAGAAGTATTATAAAATGTAAAGTAATGCAGCAGTATTAAACTCTGAAACTCGACGGTAAATCTATTGGGGAAATTACCTTTTAAACTACATAGTATGATCTTCAAATTGTCTAGGAGGAGTTTGTCCAGATATCTTTGTAATACATTGAAATGCTCGAAAATACAGTCTATGAAATTAATCTCTGTTTATATGTGTGAAGTTATAAATTTCTTATCATTATAGCTTGTCATTACTTTCAGAAAGAGTAACTGACACATGCAACTGGAGACAATAGTATTAAAGCTTTCAGAATGGACATCTACTTCTGTAAACTCAAATGCCAGAAGAACCATTCAATATTAATATTGCATTATAATGGTTAAAATGTTTTGAGTGCCATAAGAGATTTCACAACACAGAACATCTGTGGGCTTAATAGTAAAAATTCTTCACGAACTATTGAAATGCTTACTCAAAAATTGTCTTAAGGAATTGTAGCTGTATAAAGTATAAACAAACAAACAAATAAAAACAACAAACAAAAAACAGAAGGGGGGAGAGAGACTTTTGAGATTATCATTTGGAGCAAATTATACATCAGACCTTCCCCTGAGACTACTTAGATTCTTTTCCAAATGGTAAAAACTTGGGCTCATTCAGGCAGCAAAATTGAAAGAGATCACCAGCAAAGCCCAGCCAAACCAGCAGAAATGAGAATTTGGGAGTTCATGAAATGAAAATTGATCCAAGACAGGAAATTGACTTGGGCAGATGTGTAGAAAATGATGGCAACCAGAAACTGCATTACACAGTGCATTATAAAACAATCTCTTCCTTTCACTCCCCAAGCCAGCTGCAGATGCGTAGATTTCTGGGAGGGAAATAACCCTACAGTAATGTGCATCTGTAAAGTAACAGGGCAAAGAAAGCTTGGGTAGTACCTGGGAAAGATCAGAGCAAGACAAAGGCAGATGCAGTACAGTACAGATGTGTTTTGATCCCAAATTTAGGACCAAATTCTGCCATGCTTATTCCACAAGTATTCCCATTGTAAGAGGATTGCTTGTGGGAATAAGGGTATCAGAATCAGGCTTTTAGTCAATTTATTTCTCTGACCAGAGAGTCCACCTCTGCAACCAGCAAATGAAAATGGAGCCAAGCAAAAGGCTTTACTAAGGCCCACACAGGGCCATGGCTTAACATTGCTCTGCAAGTCAGTAAGGACTTTCCCGCTCCTTCTGCAGCCTGCACTAGGGCTAGCCAGATCACAGCTCTGGGGCTTGGGGAGCACAGAGACAGTGTGCAGATCCTCCTCTGTAGGAATGAGTCAGTGAGGAGTAAGACAAGCCATATCTCTTGTCATATCTCAAGCAAGGAGAACTGGCTAGCAATGTGGCAGGGCATATGCTGCACCCCATAAAGTGGTGTCACAAATTACTGAACCTTGATCCCAGCAGAAGATGATAGGGAGTGATGCTTCCCCTGGGCAATATGCACTTAGCGGCAACTAACTTTGCTGCAGAAATACGATCACCAGGGAAAGCCTGCAGCTCAGAAGATCAGTAATCTAGAGAGAATGAGACTAGGCTTTAAAAGTCATTTGGACATGGATTAAAGTTTCTATGGCCTGCAGCCAATGATAGATTTAAATGTAATATGAATGTTAAGAAAACTATGTGATACTTAAAACTCATCAGGCTGAAAGTCTGTTTACGAGCATGCTTTAAAAGGAAGGAAGAAGGCAGATCTGCAGTAAATTTGAAGTTTTCTGAAGCAGGACAAAACAACCAATAGCCACAGCCAGTTCTGACAGACAAAAAGATGCTGATGTAGTTTTAAAAAAAGCCAGATTTAATTAAAAATAACTCTGTACATATGGGGGACAAGGTCTCGTTCTCGCTGAAATCCCCTAATGATCGCTTATATATTACAAAGGCACTCTTTCAGATTCTGAATCCAAGATAATTGATTACATAGGGCTATCCATCAGTTGAATTCACAGATGATGGATAATATTGTGCTTAAGCATACATGGTGCTGTATTATTAATTAATGATTATGCTCAAAAGTCTCCCAGGTGCTTTAACAGAGCAAACAAAGATGGGGTCCCTGACCAAGTTCATAACCAGATGATGCTTTCACAACGTGATGCAAGAGAAGCCGTGGTTCCTTTTCCTAGACTCTTAAAAGCTTAATGACAGCATCCTTCATCTCTGCCAGGTACCATGGGGTCACCATTCCCTTCCTCAGCTTCATAGGCCAGGAATCCTTGGGGCTAGAGCTATGGTTACACTAGAGAGTTTACAGCAGCGCAACTGCACCGATGCAGCTGCGCTGCTGTAAACTCTCTAATGTAGCCGCTCTAAGCCCGCGGGGGAGAGCTCTCCCGCCATCTTAACTACTCCAGCCCACATGAGCAGTGGCAGCTATGTCAGCAGGAGGAACTCTCCTGCCGACATAGCACTGTCCATCCTGGTGCTTATGTCGCTCAGTGGGGTGGTTTATTCACCGCCCTGAGTGACATAAATTATGCCGACGTAAACTGTAGTGTAGACATAGCCTGAGTAATCCCAGGGATCCTCTCGTACAGATCTCCTCTGTTCCACTGGAAAGAGGAAGGGCAGAAACCTCTACAGCAAGTCCTTGCTGCCCTCCTAGGTCTCCACATGGGATGTGGGCATGTTAAGGATCTAAGTCATGTCCCCACTTGCCCTAAAGAGTAGTGGGAAACTGCCTTAAGAAGAAGTACTGGGGGCAGCATAGCCAGGGAAGCCCTAGCTGGCTCCAGAGCAGAGTTTTCTTTGTCCTAAGCCCCCACTTGCATGTGGGGGAATTTAGGCCTCAGTCCTTTCTCTCCTTGTTTGTAGCATTCATGGATCCTTTTCTGGGCTTGTGATTCTACTTCTACAATTCTGTGGTTAAAGGGACACTGGCAACTTGTTTGTGCTTCTAAACTCACCGATTTGAAAGAACACTCTTTTCTGGGTAGGTTCCGTTTCATAAGGGTTTCCAGCTCACCTTTTTCTGTTTAAAAGGATCATTAGTGCAGACCCAAGAGCATCACCAACAGACTGACACCTGCCTGCCTGCCCCTCTCCCTTTCCTCTCCGCTTGCATGGCTGCCTGCTGCTTCTTCAGTTTCAGTTTGCCTGCTTCTGTTACTGGTAAACACCCTGTTGGAAAGATAAGAAACAACAGACACCTGACTCCCTCATAGAAGCACATGGCAATGATGATGTCATCATACAGGCAACTGACCAACAACACAATAATGTTGCTGACTATGCACAATGTAAGCAATTTTTTTTTAAAAAATGCTCTACTTTCTTTCAGTTAAAATAACTTAGGAGTTGCCTGGAATAGATAAGAACAGTTTCAGATGGAGGTGTGCCTTTCAAGTTGGAATGGTCTTTTAAAATGAGAGATGGTGTAAATGTGAATTAAGAGCCTCTGTGTGGCACACAAATGAGGGCAGAGTAACGCTGCATTTTTGATCTGTTATAAAATAATCAAATCGTATCAGAACATACTCACTCTTTTTCCGATAAAATGTTTCTTGCTGACATCTTTTACTGCCTATTTCGAAATCCCATTTACAAGAATACTAAAAATCTCTGTGGTCACTGCTTCTCCAGCCTAACCCATACCAGATTGCAGGGATGCTCAGCTCCATGTCTTCCAGCCATTAGTGATTCTTCTCACTGAACAAACTCCTGGTTTCCGTAGTAACTCTTGCCCTGGCACTAGCTCCTGCTGCAGTTTCTACCAAGAGGGGTGGTGTTAGGGCCTGCAACTGTGATGTCCTGGAGAGAGACAGCCAATGAGAGGGCAGCTCGAGCCGGGGAGGGGGATCAGCCTCCACCCCAAGGAGGCAGTGGGAAAGCGGTCAGAGAGGAAGGAGGTGATAAGAAGCAGTGCTGGGGTAAGCCAAAGGAAGCTAGACCTCGAAGGGCAGTGCACAAGGAACCTGGTCACACAGCGCATAACCAGTGGGGTTGACCTTTGGGACACTGACAGAAGGAGTATAGTTTGGGTGCTCAGGGAACTGAGTGAAAAGCTGTTGCTCACAGATTAACCTGTTGGGAAAAGGTCTGGTCATCGTAGCATTGAAGCAAAGGAGCATCATCAGCTGGAGAGAGGTGAAGGTCGGACAACTGGGCTGAAGCTGGACTTTGCAGCCAGGGAGAAGAGGAACTGATTCCCTCTTGGGGTGAAGTGATACAGCAGAGTGTCAAAAACTTCTTTTATTGTGATCGTAAATTACAGTTTATTATTTTCCTAAGCAAGTATTTGATGCTTCTGTGTTATTTATATTGTATTATTATTCATCTATTATTGTTCCTGCCAAATTTCTGGCTTTTCTTTTATAAAATTCTATTATTATTCTCTTTCTTTAAAATTGAAGGTTATCTCCAATGTGTCGGTTTGCCTCTTCCTCTCCCCACAGTTGGCATAGCCTAGCCAAGGCCTGGCTTGCTGCACTTCAACCTAGCCACATCTCAAAATCAGGAGCTTCCTGAATCAAAACTCAATTTTTGATATTAAGACCTCCCTGGTGCCTTCACTGTCCAGATCTTTGGTGTTATCCTTGACTCTGAACTGCCTGCTCTTCTCTTTGCTCCTGCATCTGCAATGAGCCACTACCTCCTCTAAAGAAATGCCAGTGTGCTTTGCTACATTGCCTCTGCTAAAATCCAGTTTGACACACAGCCCATCCCTTTTGAATTATGCCTACCCTGTTTCTCCTTCCCTGCTGGGAAGCACATGCTTTCATAGCAGGCAGTACATGAGTAATAATGTTGCTCACGTGGCAGAGTTCTACTCTCATCTCTAGTACTTAAACTGTACAAAACTTGGAGACATACAACTCCAGAGGAAAGCCTGTAAAAGCCAGAAGAGAGGAAATCGTATTTATTTTTCCCCTCTCTAAAACTGTAGTTAGTTGTTCTACGCACAGTGCCAAAGATTGAGGCCCAGCTGGTATAAAGGGCAAAGCTCATTGCCTTTCGTGGTGAGGTGCCTTTTTACACCAGCTGGAGATCTGGCCCTGGATTCCTCTGTTTGGCCAGAAAACAAACAAGGCCCAGGCAGTCGTATTGCCAGCGTCCTCCCCCTACAACGTCAATGTGCCTCAGCCCAGACTTGGAGCAGGTAAAATGGTGATTTTAGTCTCCTTGCCTATTTAGTCCTTTGCCTCCTAGCTGAGATGGTCACCCAAGGTAATGCTAATCAGTACCTGCTGCGATAAGGGATAGTTCTGAGATGGGATAGTACTGTTATTCACTAAGGACTTGTACATCAAGACCAGAGAAAATATTACTATCCATTAAAGATGCCAAAGAAGATGTTTCTAGTAGATTATTAGGAGTGTAAGAAGCTGTTTTTTAGATGCTTCTTATGCCAGTTCCAATACTTTTCACCATATGTACAGGTGAGAGGTTATTTATTGCCTTTTGGCCATATTGTATTATAACACTCACAAACAGAGTGACCAAAAGATCAGATTCCAAACTTCACATCTTTGTGATTAACTACAAAGCACATCAGCAGTTTCCATTTTTTAAAAAAGTTACAACACTGAGTTTTCTGGGATCGCAATAATGGTTTAATTCTTTTATATCTCAAGACAAAAGACACTGATTTATAAAACATGCTCTCAGCTTAAGAACTAGATAGTTTGCGATATTGCTGATCCTGGTTAAAGAGCAATTTCCTGAGGTACCATCTGTAAAAGTAAAAGCACATACATGGCCACCATTGCTGTTCAAGGGCCTAATCCTGCACTCACTACCAGACCTGGTGCTTACCACCAAGAGTCATGAGAACTACTCATCATGGTAAACACACCACCTGGCAGTAAGTGTGTGCAGGATCAGGCTCCAGGCTTGCACTTTGGAAGGAAATTTGTCTGAAGTGTTGCTTTAATGGGCAGAACATCCGATGTGGTGAGCTACCACAGATCTACCAGCTGTCTTTAGCATTTGTTTCTGCTGTAATTAGCAGCAGGGGCTGGTGCCCAAAGTGGGTGATGGAGCTGGGGCTGGCAATTAGGTACCATTGTGCTGTACTCCTCCCCACACACAATCACTTCTCCCAAATACAATAATCCACCTGAAGGATTTGGGGCTCTTGCCCTTTGCACAATAGCTTTCTTGCTGCAATTGTACCCCTTCTCCTGAAAATGAGCCAGCAACCCCATGCCCTACCTATGCCCTGCACTTGATCCCCCTTTCACCTCCCCTCACCAAGTCACAGGCACCCCTTGCTTTCCCTTTACCCTGCCACATGCTACTTCACCAAGACACAGGCCCCCCGGGCCCCAGCTCGCCCTTTTTTCCTTTGTGAGAGACCCCTACCTGCTGCCTCTTTGAAATCCCACATTAGCCAGCCTCTGCCTCACTCCCTCTGCCTCTGCATTCCCCTGCTGAGCCCCCTGGTGCTGCTCCTAAGGTGGGGGAGAAGCTCCAAACTGAGGCTGTTCTGAGACTGAGACTTTTAAGCGCCCTAGTCCCAGAGGAGTAAAAAGACAGTCTTTGAGTATGTGCAGCCGGTGATGAGCTGCCAATACCTTAACAACTGGTTCCCTCCTCACCCCACAAGGGGGTCGTGGCCCACCCCCACCCCCAGGACTCCTGCCCCATCCAACCCCCCGCGTTCCTTGATGCTCCCCTTCCTGGGACCCCTGCCCCATCCACCCCCCCTCCCCTGCCCCCTGCCTGGCCCCAGAACCAGGCAGGAGGGTCTCGTGGGCCACCTTAGTGCATGTCCACCTCGCCCTGCCCCTAAGACCCAGAGGGACCTTCTGGGGGGCGAGTGGGGAGACCCAGCGGTGCTTACCTGGGGCGACTCCCAGGAAGCATCCGGCAGGTCCCTCTGACTCCTAGGGGTGGGGTAACGTAGCTGGGGGGGAGCAGGGGGAGCGGCCACTCCCCCACTGATCACATCAAAAGTGGCGCCTTAGGCACCAACTCCATGGGTGCTCCAGGGCTGGTGCTCCCGCCCGGCCCCAGCTCACCTCCGCTCTGCCTCTGCCTCCTCCCCTGAACGCGCCGCCCCGCTCTGCTTCTTCGACACCCCCCAGCTTCCCATAAATCAGCTGTTCGCATGGGAAGCCTAAGAGGGCTGAGAAGCAGGCAGCAGCTTCGCGCTCAGGCCCAGGGAGGTGGAGGTGGAGGTGAGCTGGGGCAGGGAGCGGTCCCCCTGCGCGCCCCCCGGGTTACCTGCTGCGGCGTGGGTGGTCCTCCTCGTGCCCCCCCATCACCTCCGCTCCACCTCTGCCTCCCTGGGCTTGAGCGCAAAACCACCGCTTGCTTCTCAGACCTCCCAGGCTTCCTGCACGAATAGCTGATTCGTGGGAAACCGGGGGAAGGGGTGGCAGAGAAGCAGAGCGGGGTGGTGCATCCGGGGGAGGAAGCGGAGGCAGAGCGGAAGTGAGCTGGGGCCGGGGGTGGGGCGGGAAGCTGCTGGTGGGTGCTCTGCACCCACCAAATTTTCCCCGTGGGTGTTCAGAGGAGGAGCACCCACGGAGTCGGTGCCTAAGGCACCACTTTTGGCTGGTTGTTAAATTTAGAAGCCCTTTGAGAACTGGTTGTCCCTTGCGTTCCAGCGAACCGGTGCGAACCGGCTCCAGCTCAGCACTGTGTGCAGCCCTGGGCACTGCACTAGACTTTCAAGGGAAGGAGGACACCAGCGCGTCTCGCTGCACTCTACTCAGGGCACTGACGGGGCTAGAACACTGGAGAAAATGTATTTTAAACAGTAAATGCTTCATAAAATGAAGCACCTGTTTGACCTCTCTGAACATACTGGATGCCAACGTCCATCTCTCTCTGGCCCAATGACTAGAGCCCTGCAAATCTGCTGGTATCTGCTTTATATCCACGGACCATTTCTGCAGATAGCAGCACAGATGCGGATACAAATTTTGTATCCTCACTGGGCTCTGACGGTAAGAGCCAGGTGGGCAGCTGTGAGGAACCACAGCATGGCTCCTCCACCTGCCCTGGGAGGGAGTCTGGGGAGCAGGGACACTGGGCTGGGGCTGCCCTTACCCCCGCACACACCTCCTGCACGGGTGGGTGGAGGGTCTGTCGTGGCTCCCACAGCTCCCTGGTTGGGCTCCATGCTGGCCTGGAGCCAGTAAGATCTGGGCAGTCAGCTGTGGGGAGCTGCAGCAAACCCTCCACCTGCCCTGGGTGGGGGGCCTGAGCAGCCCCTAGGCAGATCCACAGGTCTCCTCCCTCCCCCCGGCCAGGCCAGTGTGGAGCCCAACCCGGGAGCCATGGGGAGCTGCAGCAGACCCTCCACCTGCCCCTGGTGCGGAGGGGCTAAGAGCAGCCCCCAGTCATGTCCCCATCCCCAAGCTCCCCACCTGGTTGAGGGCAGGTGGAGGCTCCAGTGGGGGACATGCCTTGGAGCCTCAGGCCAGCCCCCAATGTAGAGCCCTACAAACTCACGGATATCTGCGTCTGCGGATGCAGATATCTGCAGCTAATTTTTGTGGCTTGCGGATTGGATGCGGATACACATTTGTGTATCCATGCAGGACTCTACCAATGACTGTCCTTTTCCCCTGTGCCATTAATTATGCCACATGGAACAGCTTCAACCAGAGAGACTGAGGGATATCAGACTATCCCAGAGCTCAATGGTTAGAGCATTGTCCTGAGAAGTGGGAGACTCCCTACTCAAAGCCATTTGGCCCCTCTGGCAGAGAGAGGGGAGTTGAACCGGGGTCTTACACATCCCAGGCAAAGGCTCCAACTATTGGGCCATAAGTTAGGCAGCAGTACCACCTGCTCTTCTGGAAGCTAGGTTTTGAATGGGGCCTGCTCTCGTAGGTGTGTGCAGATGCTGTCTGCAGGATCAGGCCCTGCACGTGACATCGGTGGCCAAACAGTTATCTTCCACCTTGGGTTGCCAACACTGTATTTCAAAAATAAGGGACTGATTTCTTAGCATTCCAGGCTCACTCCGCCTAGTGATATTATTAATTATTATTATTAATAATTAATACTAAGCAGTACTCAACTCATTCACTAGGGGTATTTCTTGCTGCTTTTTGCAGCACTCATTAACTCCCAATCTTGTTGTACAGAGCTGGAAAAAGAAGGGACGTTGGGGATGCTGGAACAATTTGTATAGTTGGGATGCTGAGAGCCATTGAACCAAACTGTAAACCCTGAATATGGTGGAAGCCACTTCAAGCTGGGAGTTCAGCAGCACCCCGAGTTTCAGCACCTATGAGGGACGTCCCTTGTAATAAGGGACTGTTGGCAACCCTACGCCAGTTCACAAATTGTTCTAGGGTTAGGTTGGACGAGGGCATCCTGACATCTAGAATGGGGCAGCAGTGTGCATGCCCCAGACTCTGAAATGTAGGAGCCTCAGGAACTTTGACAACAGAAAGTGAGGCACCAAGTGAGTTTAGGGGACCTACAGGGTTAGCGGGCAGCCAAGTGGGAGTTTTGTAGATGGCAGCGGTGCTGTCACAAGGCCTTAAGCACCTAACTCTGAAGTTTAGGCACCTACATGTCTTTGTAGATTGCACCCTGACTGTTTTTAGCCCCCTGGCCAGTTTGGGGGCTTCAGAGAAGCAGGTCCCACAGAGGCAGAGACTGGAACTGAAACAAACTGCCTTTAGAGTGGCCAACATTCTAACTTGTGAAAACTGGACACTGAGCTCCGGAACCTTCCTCAACCCCTGCTCCACCTCTTCCCTCAAGGCCCCGCCCCCTGCTCCACCTCTTCCCTCAAGGCCCCACCCCCTGCTCCACCTCTTCCCTCAAGGCCCCACCCCCTGCTCCACCTCTTCCCTCAAGGCCCCGCCCCCTGCTCCACCTCTTCCCTCAAGGCCCCACCCCCTGCTCCACCTCTTCCCTCAATCCCCACCCCCTGCTCCACCTCTTCCCTCAAGGCCCCACCCCCTGCTCCACCTCTTCCCTCAAGGCCCTGCCCCCCTGCTCCACCTCTTCCCTCAAGGCCCCGCCCCCTGCTCCACCTCTTCCCTCAAGGCCCCGCCCCCTGCTCCACCTCTTCCCTCAAGGCCCTGCCCCCCTGCTCCACCTCTTCCCTCAAGGCCCCGCCCCCTGCTCCACCTCTTCCCTCAAGGCCCTGCCCCCCTGCTCCACCTCTTCCCTCAAGGCCCCCGGCTGCTCACTGCTTTCTCCACCTCTCCCCTCCCGCCACCAGCTGAGCAGGGCTCTAGGGGTGCAGGGGTGACTGGGGCAGGACCTGGGAGGGAGAGCCTTGCTCTGGAGATTGGGGGTGACTGAGGTGGGGAGGGGATGGCACCCCAGGGGCAGGGCACAAAGGAGGATGAGGAGGGGGCCCCTGTAGTGAGTCCGGCCACCAACCCAGTTCCTCAAATGCTGCGTGCTTCAGGATCCCTCCCCCGAAGCGCCGGCCACTGAGACCGCTCTCTGCCGGAGGCGGGCAGTTCCTGAGAGCTCCTCCAGTTCCAGCAGCAGCTGCTCTTCCTGCCCTCCCGGTGGCAGAACAGAAGTGTGGATGGTTACTCAGGGAACTGGACTTTCCGGTCAAAAATCAGAAACTTGGCAACCTGAACTGCCTCCCATATCTGTGCTTGAGGGTCACACACAGGCTTTTAAGGGACCAGGAGCCAACCACAGGCCCTGGAGAGCCTGTGAGAAGTGCCAGGACAGACACTGTGTTTGGGAGGAGGCGTTACCAGGCCAGAGCCTGATTGGCATGCCTGGGCAACTAGGAGAGCCTGCGCAGGGCTCAGACGTGAGCTGAGCCTGCGCAGGGCTCAATGGGGTGGAGAGAGCTGGCAGCAGGAATCTGGGTTAGAGCAGCTGGAGGGGATGCAGCTTCTCATTTGTTCTCTGCCACAGAATATCTGAGACTCCATTTTGTGTTGTCTCCCCTGATCTGCAGAGGTGCCTGCCTGCCAGCAGCACATTCTAGGCCTCTCCTGCACTGGAAGCCTGGGGAAGGACTAGCTGTCAGCCTCCCCGCAAGGGACACCACCCCTTCTCATTGAGCTCCAACTCTGCCATCCTTGGCAATCGGGGCACTGCAGGAGCGGGCTGCATTTGGAGGTACTGCTGGGATAGCACCCAGGGGCCACTGGACCTAAGGTCAGGGCCGGTGCAAGGATATTTTGCACCCTAGGTGAAACTTCCACCTTGCCCCCCCCCCACACACACACATTGGTTCATTGAGGGGCAAATCTCAACAAGCCTTTATAGACCCCAGAGGCTGGCTGTGCCCCGGGGCTGCTCCCCAGACCAGGTTCCCCCCTCCCCGCCCCCTGAACTCCCCTGGAGGGTGCACAGCCCCCCTGCAAGCCCTTCCCACTCCACCCCGGCGGCCCCCACCCCAAGTCCACTCACTGGCTTTGCCGGGCTTGGGCCGCTGCAGCAGCTCGGCAGCTTGGAGCCGCCTTCCGGAGGCACCGGAGAGCCAGAGCATTCCACTTGTGGCGGCAGCGAGCCCCAGCCATGGAGGAGCCAGCGTGGTGAGGGGGACAGCAGCCCTGCAAAGGCAGTGGTACCGCTTTTTGGCCCCCCCCCCGAATCACTTGGCGCCCTAAGCGATCGCCTAGTTCGCCTAGTGGTTGCACCGGCCCTGCCTAAGGTGGGTCACTAAGTATCTGAGAAGGGCAGAATAAGGGGGTCCCACCCTTGGAGACGGGGTGCCTCAGGAGGGGGCTATATACAAATACCTGGCCAGACAGATACGTTGCAGTTGGAGAGTTACTGCATGTTACTCTTTTTTAAACAAAACCAAATATTATTTTATCCTTGAAGTCAATGGGAGATTTTTTTTTTGACTAAGGAGGTCAGGCTTGAAGTCAATCTGATGTGAAGTAATGTGTGATGCTGGCTAACCAGGTGCCAGCTCATGCCAAGATCCCCATGTCTCAACTGAACACTGACAAATACAGAGCTGGAACCAGTCTGGCTCACCTGTGTGTTAGTATTGTTAAAATAAGTATTAGGATTATAAGAATGTGTTTAGCCTTTATTGAAGGCTTTGGAGTTGCTGCAAGCATTAATCACACTTATAACATCTGCAGCCCATATTGTGTTTTAAGCATTTGTGTTGTGAGTCTCTGATTGTCACTCACCAGACAGGAGAGAGAGAGAGAAATTTTGCCACTTTAATAAAGGGAAACTTGTCCATCCATATTAACCAGAATTTCCCGTCCCCTTCATGCTAAGGGGGATCTAATTGAAGTAAGGACATTAAGCTGTTTACTTAGATTGTAAGGTCTTCAGGGCATGATCTATCTTTCTGTTATGTGTTTGCAGTGTGCCCCGATCTTTGATTGAGAGCTCTAGTCACTAGTGCAATATAAATAATAATACTAAATCTCCCTGTCACCTCTGGGTTTTCAGTTCACGACTCATTTACTTTAGTGTCAGCCCAGTAGCGTTCATGTTATGGATATTGAGCCTTAAAAATTTTTTTTTAAGTTCTCCAAGGTACTAAGAGGCTTGAAAAATAATGTGCTAAAACACATAAAAATAAATCAAATTAAGGAGAGCTCTTGGATTGAGCCAAGAGCTGAATACTCCTAATCGCCACATTGCAGTGATGCGTCATTCTGGGAGTGATTTTGTTGGTGAGGTTTATTATAATCATGTTGCTGCCAGCGCTGTGCTATCTGCAGGTAATTGCTGGAGTCTGTTTATTTAAGGAGATGTATTAAGATGTCAGTGGCGTCCCGGGCATGAGATGGTGTGGTATAAATCTAACTAAAATATTTTTACAGTGAGTTTTCATGAAGTTATTTACCTAAAAAGCAACACACCAAAATAAAAGCAACAGCACAAAGACATCCTTTTTTTATATCTAAATCTTTATTAGAACAAATCCCAAGAGCTGTAAAACAATAAGTAACAACAAATTTAATTAAATATTAAACATTTTAGTTATCAAAGATATTTAAACAATACATTCCCAATATTTCTGCACAGCAGAAGCAAACAGGTTTTAGAGCTCAGACTGTCATGTGCTCACATTAGTTTGGTTTTGGCAGGAAAATGATACAATCTCTAAAAGTCACATTAAAATGAAAAATGTGATAAGTGAAAATGACAGTTACTTCTCTCTCATGTCTCATCCTTTAAATTGCCTTTTTGTGATTTTACATGTACTTATTTGAGATAAATGCTTATGGACTCTTCTGTAACATATAGTAACAGACAATCAGTTTTTATATTAATAGTGCTAGTAATCTTAAACATGAAGCAGTTATATTCCAATAATCTGTATCAAAAGTTAGAAAATTAAGGGTCATTTATAAAACACTTCCAGAATAGTAAATAAGCAGTCTTAAAATGAAGCATCTACTTTACATTTGAGAACATAAAAATACATAAATAACATTGGTATAGCAGATATCTACTAACTTCCCTTTTCATTCTGTCTTAAATACCAAGGGCCCAATTCTACCCTCAATTATCTAAATACAATGGGCTATCTCTGAAGCTGAAGACAAAATAGGGCTCCATTTAGAGTTCAGCACCCCTTAAATTAGATTTAGAAAAGTTTACTAAAGCAAACCAAACAGCCTTAGATGATTTTCTTTTTGTAACAAAACCATTCTCTTTTACTTTCTTTTTTGGAGCATAAAATACTCATGATCTGACAACAGTAATAGGGAAATTGTGCATGCTGCGGTATTTAGCA